>NC_045769.1:18985833-19354166 GCF_008692025.1 Phocoena sinus | reverse complement strand
GTGAGCCACAACTACTGAGACCGCATGCTGCAACTACTGAAGCCCACACTCCTAGAGCCCGTGCTCCACAACGAGAGAAGCCACCACAATAAGAAGCCTGCACACTGCAACAAAGACCCAACACAGCCAAAAATAAATAAATTAAATAAATAAATTAAAAAACAAAACAAAACCTAGGAATAAACCTACCTAGGGAGACCAAAGACCTTTATGTAGAAAACTGTAAGACACTGATGAAAGAAATTAAAGTTGATACCAACAGATGGAGAGACATACCATGTTCTTGGATCAGAAGAATCAATATTGTGAAAATGACCATACTACCCAAAGCAATCTACAGATTCAATGCAATCCCTATCAAATTACCAATGGCATTTTTTACAGAGCTAGAACAAAAAATCTTAAAATGTGTATGGAGACAGAAAAGACCCCAAACAGCTAAAGCAGTCTTGAGGGAAAAAAACGGAGCTGGAGGAATCAGACTCCCTGACTTCAGACTATACTACAAAGCTACAGTAATCAAGACAATATAGTACTGGCACAAAAACAGAAATATAGATCAATGGAACAAGATAGAAAGCCCAGAGATAAACCCACACACCTATGGTCAACTAATCTAGGACAAAGGAGGCAAGGATATACAATGGAGAAAAGACAGTCTCTTCAATAAATGGTGCTGGGAAAACTGGACAGCTACATGTAAAAGAATGAAATTAGAACACTCCCTAACACCATACACAAAAGTAAACTCAAAATGGATTAGAGACCTAAATGTAAGACCGGACACTATAAAGCTCTTAGAGGAAAACATAGGAAGAACACTCTTTGCCATAAATCACAGCAACATCTTTTTTGATCCACCTCCTAGAGTAATGGAAATAAAAACAAAAATAAACAAATGGGACCTAATGAAACTTAAAAGCTTTTGCACAGCAAAGGAAACTGTAAACAAGACGAAAAGACAACCCTCAGAATGGGAGAAAATATTTGCCAACGAATCAACGGACAAAGGATTAATCTCCAAAATATATAAACAGCTCATGCAGCTCAATATTAAAAAAACAAACAACCCAATCCAAAAATGGGCAGAAAACCTAAATAGACATTTCTCCAAAGAAGACATAAAGATGGCCAGGAAGCATATGAAAAGCTGCTCAACATCCCTAATTATTAGAGAAATGCAAATCAAAACTACAATGAGGTACCACCTCACACCAGTTAGAATGGGCAGCATCAGAAAATCTACAAACAACAAATGCTGGAGAGGGTGTGAAGAAAAGGCAACCCTCTTGCACTGTTGGTGGGAATGTAAATTGATACAGCCACTATGGAGAACAGTATGGACGTTCCTTAAAAAACTAAAAATAGAATTACCATACGACCCAGCAATCCCACCACTGGGCATATACCCAGAGAAAACCATAATTGAAAAAGACACAAGCACCCCAATGTTCATTGCAGCACTATTTACAATAGCCAGGTCATGGAAGCAACCTAAATGCCCTTCGACAGACAAATGGATAAAGAAGATGGGGTACATATATACAATGGAATATTACTCAGCCATAAAAAGGAATGAAATTGGGTCATTTGTAGAGATGTGGATGGACCTACAGACTGTCATACAGAGTGAAGTCCAAAAGAGAAAAACAAATATCATATATTAACGCATATATGTGGAACCTAGAAAAATGGTACAAATGAACCAGTTTACAGGGCAGAAATTGAGACACAGATGTAGAGAACAAACATGGACACCAAGCAGGGAAAGTGGCAGGGGGTGGTGGTGCGATGAAATGGGAGATTGGGATTGACATGTATACACTGATGTATATAAAATGGATGACTAATAAGAACCTGCTGTATAAAAAAATAAATAAAAATCAAAAAAAAAAAGAAATAGAAAAAAATAAAAACAATTAGTACTCACATTCTGCATATAACCAGAGAATCTCTCTGCTGTAGCTGAAATGGCATTTTTAACCTTCTTGAGTAAATCTTTTTTCGTCTCTGAATTACAGATATCTTTTTTAACAAGCAAGTGTGCAAAGCGCCTGGTAAAAGAGACAAGTTTAGCAGGTTTTACAAAACACTGGATGGTATTATATTTTAAGGACTGCTAACAATGGCACATAAAATTTTAAGTGTCTAATACTCCATTATTCTATAATAAATAAGGTAAAAAGGTTACTCAGTAAGTACATAACAGTTACCTGATGAGTGCGTTGAGTGGAATTTTCTTCCATGGGATACCTTGCTTGAGCAAGTCATTTGCAAATGACTGGAGTGAAAACAGAGACTGTAAAATAGCATTCATATAGCAGGTATTTCCCAAATTGGAGAAGCTGAAAATGAAGGAAATAGTACTTTTGAAGACAACAGTAGTTCCTGAAGTATGTTCATCTGAGCAGGGGTTCTCCACTATAGCATGCATCAGAATCACCTGGAGGGTTTGTTAAAATACATATTGCTGGGCCCCAACTCCAGAGTTTCTGATTCTGTAGGTCTGGACAGGGAAGGTGCAAAAAATGTGCACTTCTAACAGGATCCCAGTTGATACTGATGCAGTATAACATTAATATAACTTAGTTTCATCTCAAGGAAAATTATACATTTTCAAATGAATGCCAAAAAGGACTGGGGACTTACCCAGAATATATATATGCTTAATGAGTACCGCCAAACATTATTCCAAAGTACATATTTAAAAAAAACTTTTGTTTGGAAATATTCTCAAACTTTCAGAAAAGTTGCACAGAATAATATTCTTTACCTAGATTCACCAATTGTTAACCCTTTTGTACTCTGTGCTTTATCATTTAACACCTCTCTCTATACATTTTTCCTGAACCATCTGAGAACAGGCTGCATAGATCATACCCATTTAGTTCTAAACACTTCAGGGTTTATTTCAAAAGAACGAGAACATTCTCTTATATAACCAGAGTACAGTTACAAGCATTATAAAATTTAATGCTAACATAATACTCTTATCTAATATACCTTCTTTAATCCAATTTTGTCAATTGACCCCATGTTTCTTCACAGCATTTTTTTCTCCCTAAGCACAAGATTCAGTCCAGGATAACATAATGCATTTAGTTTTCATGTCTCTTTAGTTTTCTTCAATCTGGAATAATTCTTACATTTGGACTCAACTCTGTCATGTTGTTATAATTTTACTTATCTATTTGGTGTGTTTTAGAAATATTTCTTTTGGTTTTAAGAAAGGCTTTTTTTTAAGTGGTTATATCTGTATTTGTACTTTTCTATAGTGCTCATAACCCTTGTTTTTTAAGCTTTTTTTTTTTTTTTTTACTATCTAGTCTGTCCATTTTAAATAGTACTCTTCCCTGTAACCAGTAAATAGCCCCTTCCCTGTAACCAGTGCTGCAAACAACCAAGATCCAGACCTATATTCAATATCTAGAAACTTAGTATTTGAATTTCTCTTTCTGAGAGTGATTTTTTTCTGTGCTTCATCTAAGTCTTTTACTCCTATATATTCTTTTTTCATGAAATCTCTTAAGCCTCTTGTCCCTGACTCTCAGCACCCACAGGCTTAAAGTGGTGGGAAACAGGAACACTGCTAGAATCTGCTTTGCTTCTCTACCTAGAAAGCAGTTTAAAGGTGATGGTATTCTTTGTCTCCTAGAATGCTAAAGGTTATATGTGTTTTTCTTTGAACTCCTCATACTTTTTATGTTTTGTGGGGGATTTGTGAGGAATACTGGAATTAGGTAGCCTCCATTATCCTCTAGACTTGGCAGTTTTCTACTCGGTATTTTTGTTTATTTGTTTGTTTTTTAAGGAGTCCTTAGTCCTGGGTATTTAGCTTACTTGAAATACTGCACTCAAATTCCTGCAAGGAGTCTGAAAAAAGGAAAGTTGGGTACAGGTAGTATACAGAAATTAAAGAAACACTGGAGGTAGAGAGGGAGCCTGGAGCACCAAGGGTAACTCAAGGATATCAAAGGACTCAGAAGGATATGAATGACAGAGACCAAAAATACACTATAAAATACACAGGAGGAGGCACTAAGAAGATGGGCCAAGTAAGATCAAGGTAGATAGAAATAAGATATGGATGAAAAATGGTCACAAAATAGGACAGACTAATATAAAAACGTTGTCTGGTAAGGAAGAAGCAAGATAATAATTTGAGGCAGAACAATTAGAGTGAAGAAGAAAGGAAATTAAGAATTAAACTGGAAGGTAAACATTTTAGAAGACAAGGCAAAAAAGAAGAGGCTCAGAGAAGAACAGTTAAGTAGAGAAGAAAGTGAAATGTTTTCACTACAAGTTTTATGTTTTTTTCTGCTAAAATATGAGGCAAATAAACTACTATGGATAAACCAAACTGGCAGACACCAGTCACTCAAGTAAAAAGGTAATCCGAAAGCTGGGGAAAAACAGTAATCTGAGTGAGATTAAAAACAAAAAAGCTGGTAGGTTTTGGGAAAGCAATGTGGTAAGAGCAATCAAAAATTTCAAAGTGCCTCTCTTAGTCTTTACAATTCTATTTCCAAGAATTTTTCCTATAGAAAAGTTCTAACAAATATTAAAAACACATGTGTATATAAATGTTCGTTTTAGCCTGGATTATAATTGGAAAAAAGGGGAATCTAAATGCACACTAACATGGTTAAAGGTTATGTACTAGCATAAGAGGATGCCCATAATTAATGTGGGGTAGAAAGAAATCAGGGAACAGAGAAGTAATATAGCATAGTGATTAAGAATGCAAGTGAACATGGTGATCATTTTGAAATGTACAGAAATATTGAATCACTATGTTGTGCACCAGTACTAACATAGTGTTGTAGGTCACTTATAGTTCAAAAACAAATAAATAAACAAACAAACTCACAGAAAAGATCAAATTTGTGGTTACTGGATATGGGGAGTAGGGGAAGGGGGAACTGGATGAATGTGGTGAAAAGGTACAAACTTCCAGTTATCAGATAAATAATTATAGGAATATAATGTACAACATGATTAATATAATTAACACTGCTATATGTTATATAGGAGAGTTGTTAAGAGAGTAAATCCTAAGAGTTCTCAAGGATTCTTGAGAAAGGAAAAAATATTTTTTCTAGGGAACTCTCCTACACTGTTGGTGGGAATGTAAATTGGTGCAGCCACTGTGAAAAACAGCATGGAGGTTCCTCAGAAAACTAAAAATAGAATTACCATATGATCCAGCAATCCCAATCCTGGGCATATATCCAGACAAAACTATAATTCAAAAAGATACATAAACCCCTATGTTCATAGCAGCAACTATTCACAACAGGCAAGACATGGAAACAAACTAAAATGTCCATCGACAGATAAATGGATAAAGAAGATGTGGTATATATACACAATGGAATATTACTTGGCCATAAAAAAGAATGAAATAATGCCATATGCAGCAACATGGATGCAACTAGGTATTACCATACTAACTGAAGTAAGTCAGAAAGAGAAAGACAAATACCATATGATATCACTTATATGAGGAATCTAAAATATGACACAAATGAACCTATCTATGAAACAGAAACAGAACCACAGACATAGATAACAGACTGCTGGTTGCCAAGGGAAAGGGGGCTGGGGGGAGGGAAAGAGTGGGAGACTGGGGTTAGCAGATGTAAGCTATTATATATAGAATGGATAAACAACAAGGTCCTACTGTATAGCACAGATAACTATATTCAAGAGCCTATGATAGTATGATAGGGCTTCCCTGGTGGCACAGTGATTAAGAATCCACCTGCCAATGCAGGGGACATGGGTTTGAGCCCTGGTCTGGCAAGATCCCACATGCCATGGAGCAACTAAGCCCGTGTGCCACAACTACTGAGCCTGCGCTCTAGAGCCTGCAAGCCACAACTACTGAACCCATGTGCCACAACTACTGAAGCCCGCACGCCTAGAGCCCATGCTCCACATCAAGAAAAGCCACTGCAATGAGAAGCCTGCGCACCTCAACGAAGAGTAGCCCCCCGCTCACAACTAGAGAAAGCCCACGTGCAGCAACGAAGACCCAACACAGCCAAAAATAAATAAATTAAATAAATTAAAAAAAAATAGCCTATGATAAACCATCATGGAAAAGATATTAAAAAAAACAATGTATATATATGTATAACTGAATCAGTTTGCTGTATAGCAGAAATTAACACAACATTGTAAATCAACTACACTTCAATTAAAAAAATATTTTTTTCTTTTGTTTTATATCTATATAAGATGATGGATATTCACTAAACTTATTGTGGTAATCATTTCATGATGTATGTAAGTCAAATCATTATGCTGTACAATTTAAACTTACACAGTGCTGTACATCAATTATATCTCAATAAAATTGTAAGGAAAAAAATACAAGTGCAGTCCAACTGCCTAGATTTACTACTGCTGTACTACAACACCTCAAGTAAGTTAATTAACTTCTCTAAGGCTTAGTTACGTCATCTATAAAAACAGATTTTTTAATACGTCTAGCTCAGAGATCTACTGCGATGATTTAAAGAAAAAAATTCATTTAAATGCTTAGCACAGTCTCTGGCACATAACAAACACTTTAGATAAAGCTGCTATTATTATTATAGTTATTATACCATGGTCTCATTTTTGGGTGTTTAATAATATAAGCATGAAGGGGCTGGGAAGGATATAAATAAAATTAATGTTGAAGTATCTCAGGAGATGACGTGTATGGGACTTAAGAATATGCACTTTCTGCTTTATGACAAATGTTTATATATATATGCATATATATTTTTTCAAAGTTTGAAAATTAGAGGCCACATAATGGACTGAATTTTATGGATGTGATAAATCTTTATAATAAGTGAGCAAATATTTGAGAACTAAATTAATATGACTCCTTTAATCATTTTTTTATACCAAGTAAAACATACTTCAGTTGAATCACTTTATAAAAAGAAAGCAAAATAGAAGAATTTACCTACCCCTGCAGTTGCTGCTGCTGGTGAGAGGAAAGGGGCACTCTTGGTTTGTTCCAGCCAGTGTAATCCTGGTTACACCTCAGTTTTTTAACAGAAAGAGGAGCTGGCTGAGGAAGAAATCCCAAACTTCTTTTGGCAGAGGGAGTTTGGCTTGAAATATTAGTCCTATAAAAAAGAAAAAAAGAAGAAGCATAACAATTTTGAATGTTACTTTTTTCCCCTAGTAGATTCAGAGAAGTCAAGGTCTAGGGGAAAAAAATCCTAAATTTGAGGAAATATCAGTAATAATGATCACCTGGGAGAAAATTTCACAAATGTAAATCAGCAAATCTGTTGATAGGGAGCTGAAGGCTCCCTACTGTACCTACATAACCTATAATCAAAATAATCCAAGTTAATGGCTTGAGAAAAGCCATAAGTTTTACTTCTTTATTCACTTTTACCCACTTAATGACTATCATACATTAGTTTACCTAGTCTTGAAAACATTTAGGCAGTGAACTTTTTCCAGTTAGACAACAAATATTCTTACCCAATCTCCTTGAGAACTTACTCTAATTTATATGCTTAGCAGTGAAAATGGTAGGAGTATTTTCATTTAAAGTTTTCCTAGATAGTGACTGTTTTCCAAAAAGGCTGTACTAATTTATATTTCCATCAGTAGTGAATTTCCCTTTCTTTACATGGTCTCCATTACATTATTATCACTCTAATGAGTGAAACATGATCTCATTGTTATTTTGTTTTATATTTTCCTGATTACTACCAAAGTTGAACATATCAATCTTTTCTTTATGGTTTCAATTTCTGTGTCTTAAGAATCACTCGCTAGGGACGTCCCTGGTGGTGCAGTGGATAAGAATCTGCCTTCCAATACAGGGGACATGGGTTCAAGCCCTGGTCTGTGAAGATCCCACAGGCCGCAGAGCAACTAAGCCCGTGCACCACAACTACTGAGCCTGCAAGCCACAACTACTGAGCCCACGTGCCACAACTACTGAAGCCCGCATGCCTAAAGCCCATGCTCCTCAACAAGAGAAGCCATCGCAATGAGAAGCCTGCACCGCAACTAAGAGTAGCCCCCACTCGCCACAACTAGAGAAAGCCTGCACACAGCAACAAAGACCCATTGCAGCCAAAAATAAATGAATAAATTTTTTTAAAAAAGGAATCATTCTGTAATGTAAGGTCAGAGAAATGTTTTCCTATATTTTCTTTTAAAAGTTTAAAATCTTGTTTTCCCTCCTACTCAGGTCTTCAAGCTGTTTGGACATTTACTTTTTGCATCTTGTAAAGCAGGAATTAGGATTTACTTTTTTATAAGGAAAAACCAAGTGCCCCCAAACAACTTATTGTCTGCCTAGGCCATCTGTTAGCCAGTGTCTGGTTTTTTACTCAAGAAAAAAAAATTGTGAAATAGAATACAGAAAAATATATAAAAATCAAATGTGTAACACTGTGGTACAAGATGTTGATACTGAGGGAAGTTTTATGTGTGAGGGAGGATGGGGGGTATTAGGTACACTTTGCACTTTCTGTTCAATTTTGCTGTGAACCTAAAACTGCTCTAGAAAGAAAAGTTTATTAATTAAAAATCAAGCGTGGAGCTTAACAATATTTTTATAAAGCAAATACATGTAAACAACCATTAATGTCAAAAACCTCCAAGTACCCCTTCCCAGTCACAACCCCATGCCTCTACCCTAAAAGTTACCATTAGCTTTCTATCAGTTTTATTTCTTACTATGTACTCCTACATATTGTAGTTTGGACAATGAAAGGTATATCTGTTTTCATCCTTTTGCTTTCAACCTTTCTCCATCTTTATACTGTAGTAGTCTTTTAAACAGCACATGGATTATTATTCTTCCTTTAAAATCCAGTCTTTCTCTTTAACTGAAATATTTAGTGTATTTATATTTAATGTCATTACTGATTTAGGTTAATAACTCAAAATCTTTGCCTACTAATTCTATCATATGTGTCATTTCTGAGTATTTATTAATTTTTCTCTTCTTATGAGTTATATTTTCCTGTTTGTAAGCTTAGTAATATTTTCTTGGATGTCAGACATTGTGAATTTTATCTTATGGGGTGCTGTGTATTTTTTATTTCTATAAACATTCTCAAATTTTGTTCTGGGATGTGCTGAGGTTACCAGGAAACAGTTTGATCTTTTTCGATCTTGCTTTTAAGGTTTGTCATGTGGGAAAAGAGCAGCAATTCGTCTAGGGATAGTTTTTCCTCACTAATGAGGTAAGACCTTTCTTAGGCATTCAAACTGCTGCTATTAGGAACAGGAACTATGCCTGGCTTTATGTATACTCCAAGTATTATTCCCTTACATCCTTTTGGGTGGTTCTTCCCCTGGCCTTGACTAGTTTCCTCACCTGCATATGCTGCTCAGCACTCAAAATGAATACTCAAGGGGACCCTCTGCAGATCTCTGCAGTTCCTTCTCTGCGCAGCTTTCCCCTCTGGTACTCTGCTCAGTGAATTCTAGCTGCCCTTGGCCTCCCTGGACTCCTAGCTCCAGTTCTTCAACTCAGGAAGAGAACAGGGCTGGCTCTGCATGGTTCCCCCTCCTTGTGTAGCAACCTGGAAACTTTGACTAGGAAGCAAGCTGAGGCAGTCATAAGCTTAATTTGTTTCCCATCTCTCAGGGATCACTGTCCTTCACTGACTCATGTCCGATGTCTCAAGATCCATTGTTTCATACAGTTTGCCCAGGTTCTTAGTTGTTTCATGAAGGAGGGTAATCTGGTCCCTGTTATTCCATCTTGGCCAGAAGTGGAAGTCACCTTTAACTTTTTAATATGTCTATGTTAACTGTGGCCTCCTCTCAAACAAAAAATGAACTTAAAATGTTTTAATTTCCCTGTACTTTTCTCCACCCCTTTATTTCTTCTTATTGTATAATATTTTATTAATTTTTTGTTTTTAATTCTATCATCATCATTTTATAAAAACCATCAAAATGTATTTAGATGCATAGAATAAGCCTGGAAGGATATTAGTAACAGTAGTTGCCTCTTGAAAGAAAATGAACAAGCAGGAGTTAGGAGAGATTTATTTTTCACTGTATGCACCCTGAAACTTTTGAAGTTTCTACCATATGCCCTTATTACTTATACAAAAGAATAAATTTTAAAGGTATTTAATTTTTAAATATGCTTAACATTTTTTTTGCTCACTGATTTTTCTTACTTCTACTCCTTTTGTTCAATATTCTCCTTGCTAAATAAATCCTGTCTTTGTATATCTAAAACCAGCAATTTTTTAGAAGTTGTTTTCATCTTTTTTTTTTTTTTTTTTGCGGTACACGGGCCTCTCACTGTTGTGGCCTTTCCCCTTGCGGAGCACAGGCTCCAGATGCACAGGCTCAGCAGCCATGGCTCACGGGCCCAGCCGCTCCGCGGCATGTGAGATCCTCCCGGATCAGGGCACGAACCCGTGTCCCTTGCATCGGCAGGCGGACTCTTAACCACTGCGCCACCAGGGAAGCCCTGTTTTCATCTTTTGAACTTAATAAACATGTCGTTCTTTTTTCTTTTTTTTTGGCTGCACAGTGCAGCATGCGGAACTTCCCTGACCAGTGATCGAAACTGTGCCCCCTGCATTGGAAGCACGGAGTCCTTCTTTTTTTAATTAATTAATTTAATTATTTTATTTTTGGCTGCCTTGAGTCTTTGTTGCTGCGTGCAGGCTTTTTCTAGTTGTGGCGAGCGGGGGCTACTCTTCGTTGTGGTGCACCAGCTTCTCATTGCGGTGGCTTCTCTTGTGTGGAGCATGGGCTCTAGGCATGTGGGCTTCAGTAGTTGGAAGCAAGGAGTCTTAACCACTGGACCACCAGGGAAGTTCTGTCTGCATTCTTTTTTTTTTTTTGCAGTTCACGGGCCTCTCACTGCTGTGGCCTCTCCCGCTGCGGAGCACAGGCTCCGGACACACAGGCTCAGCGGCCATGGCTCACGGGCCCAACCGCTCCGCGGCATGTGGGATCTTCCCGGACCGGGGCATGAACCCATGTCCCCTGCATCTGCAGGCGGGCTCTCAACCACTGCGCCACCAGGGAAGCCCCTGTCTGCATTCTTGAATTAAAATTTAGCTGGATATGGAATTCCTTGATATTATTACTCCAGTGTCTTCTGTTCCTATTGTTGCTAATGTCAGTTTTCCTTTTATAGACAATATTTTTCTTTCTCTTAGCTTTTAAAATTTCTTTACCCATCATCTTCTACAATGTGGATTTTAAAAAAATATATTGGCTGTTTGGCATTTGTTGAGGCATTTCAATGTGGACTTCCATCATTTTCACCCATTCTTTCTTTGACAAATTCCTTGCCTTTATTCTCCAGTCTTTTTCTTTTTTTTCCAAAATGCTATTAAGACATGGAGGGTAGACCAAGGAGCCCAACATAATTCTCTTAATTTCATTTACATTTACCATCTCCTCTCTGTGCTACATCCCATGATCATGCATTTTTGATGTGTTTAGTAGCTGTATCAGTCTGGACCTCTAACCTGCATAGGACTTTATATCAGGGGTTCAGAATTCTTGCCCCTATGCAGGTAACACTACAGCAGATGCCAATCATTGCAATTCCCAGTTTTGGGTTTGCTCTCTGTTTAGGGAGCATCAGGCAAGCAGCATATTTATGGTTCCAAACTCAGGTAGTTACACAGAAGTGTTGCGCCTTGGTTTACTAGCACAGAGAACAGTTTTAGATACCCAGCTTCACGTAGCTTCATATAAGAAATCAAATTCTAGTCTGGGGTCATGTTCAGATCCCAATCTCATGCTGGTTTTGAAGACCCAGCCCTAAATACTTGACTCCAGTCTGTGTTTTGTAAGTGCTTTATGGCTTCAGCCTTTACTCAGTATTAGTTTGCTCACCAATCTGGAAATTTTCACCTTATCCTTGAGTGCAGCTTTGCATTAAAAGAAATTTTTATTTCCTCAATCATTCCTAGGTGCAATGAATATTCTCATTCTATTATTTTGAGAAGAAATTTGTATTGTATTTAATAAATTACTTGAAAACCAAATTTAGTTCTTTTTTTTTTCAACTTAGCTTCCTTTAAGATTCTTCTAATAAGCAGAAATGTCAAGCTTCCTCTGCCTTAAATTCAAAAAACTTATTTACCACTGCAGTCATAAAGTGCTTGACAGATACCACCCAAGGTTAAATATACCTAAATATACAATATCAAATTCTTTATTTCGCCTTAATCATTTAATACAAATAATCCAGATGTCTTTATCACTTTGAATTAAATTCTAGTAAAAAACAAAATATGACTTAATAGGTCATTACACATCGTATCTATTATACACCATTACCCTCACTTTTTATCATTATCATTGCCCCTCTGAGCAGCATTCCATGATCACACCTCTTTGACAAGTGCTTAGCAGCTGCCTTACACATTCATACCCAATAAACCTCGAAAAATTTAATCTATATCTCTAGAATCAGCAATTAAATTTCTGACTAGCCTTTTCCAGTTAAAGATACCTACTAATGTGAAACTTTTGCTTTTTAAAGAAAATGCCTTAACTTTTGGTAGGTAGCTTAACAAATACACAGGCAACAAAGGCAATTTTAAAATGCCCCAAAGGACAGATCATATGTTCATCACTTGGAACAATGGAAAATACACTGGTCTAGTATCTGATCACACTGCCAGTCATAACCTGTGGCCTCAGTACAAATCTTCCTACACATCAGTTTATTCTTGTGTTGAAAAACATAAAAAATAAGAGTTTGAACTAAAACATTTCTAGAGTAGTTTCTAACTAAAATGTCATGAATCTATAATTCTCATCAATTTTGTTATTTTAAATTAGGGTATTCATTTACAGCACAATGCACAGCCCATCCCATCATTTAATATTCTGAAGAAGAAAGCTCTTCAAGTTCTTCACAAGGCATATAACCAATGCATACCTGTCTAGGTTAGTGCTGCCAGGAGAGTAGTCCTTGGATGCAGCTCTGCTACCATAAAAAGATGATGACTGCAAAGGTAAAAGCCCTAAAAAATGAACAGACACAGGAAACGTTTAATTCCTAAATCAACCATTCAAGTTCATTTAATAATAAAATTATGCATTGGGCCTGTTTATATTTAAATTCTTTTATTCCCCTTCTTTTCATCAAAATAATACATATATACACATGTTAAAAGATCAAACACTGTGGAAAACATTATAACAGGTCATAAAAGAATACTCTCCAGCCCTAAAGCTCCACAAATTTTGCTTCCAATTTCTAACCATGTTTTGAAACTTAGTTTTTCTGATTTCCTCCATAACATTAAATAATGTTTCTATAATTTCTTGATTTATTCATTTTTAAACAATATCAGCTGACTCCCTTTTTGAAAAATTAGAAATAATTTCTTACTTACATCACCCCTACTCTTGTTCTCCTCTCTCCAACCAATTACCAGTCGTGTTATTTATTTATTTTTTGGCCGTGCCACGTGGCTTGCAGGATCTTAGTTCCATGACCAGGGATTGAACCTGGGCCCACAGCAGTAAAAGCACCGAGTCCTAACCACTGGACTGCCAGGGAACTCCCCATCAATTCTGTTATTTTAGTTCTACTGATTAACTTTGCAACTTTAACACACTTAAACTTTCTACATTTTATTCCATGAACCTTTTTATCACTTGACCGTTTACTTCCTTCTCTCTCTCCTCTTCTACATCAACTTTTGTAAGACGTACCTTAACTTCAACAGTATTAAGGATCATTACATCTTTAAGTATTCTGTTTTCTAACTATAGGTTGATTGCAAAAACTTAAAACCAATAAGTGGAGTTTACATAATGTATTATTATTTCAGAGATAAGAATTATATTAGAGATACTTCTTTCTGTAGGAGTCCAATGTTACAACTCTGAACCACTAAAAGGAGACCGTTCCTAGAGTCCTGATCAAATGAATTCTCGTAAACTCCTAAATTATCAAAATCATGCCGTATTTTAGCTTGCTTCAATTTAATTTCAAGTTGAACACAGTATTCAAATCAATACCAGATACTTGAGTTTTTAAGGAGTTTAGAGGATCAGAGAGATATGTTAAGTATAGGAAACACTAATAAAAATTCAGGGACAGTCTAACTTTTAGCTTTTGTAAAAACAAGGAACAAATGAACTTAAACAACTGCTTCAGGCAATAATTTCAAGATCTTCTGGAACTTCTAATAAGTAGCAACACTGATGAACTTTAATTTCAACCGCTTTAACTCCTTGGATTCATTCCATGGTTCAGGTACTTTGACAATGAAATAATTTAATTCTAGGTAGTTAAACAGGGGAAAAGGCAAAGCTTAAATTACTTGCAAGCAAAATAAAAATTCCCTTATAGTTCTAATATTTTAAAAAAATATTTTAGCCAAGTACTAGATACAAATTGGTACCTGATAACTAGTACTGAATTACACAGTATTCCTGAATAATGTAGAGAAATATGCCCCAGTTTAGGTTTCTATTTCTAGTCTAATACAATCCATCATACAATAAATGAGTATCTTATAAAAAGACCAAATACTTACCTGATGTCCTATTCTCTTCTGACTGTTTCAAACTCAGCTGCTTCTCTCTACTGCTGGTTAAATACTTTCTTGAGGGATCTGTCATAGCCTTGTTGTTCCTACAGTTAATAATTTAATTCAAATATATATATGTATGAGAATGCAATTCTTAATTTTAAATAGTTGTCATTAAAAATCTACATTTCAATTGCCAAATTCATTGATTTGCTGGAAGTTAGGTTACAAGGTGTCAAAGCCTTAAGCAAATGAGGATCATAAAAATAAGCTTTCATTACCTAATCAGAAGCCAATTTAATCCATAACCCTGGTAATTAGGCAAAAATGAAGGAGTATTTTCTTTATACAAAAGTCAAGGGCTTCCCTGGTGGCGCAGTGGTTGAGGGTCCGCCTGCCGATGCAGGGGACGCGGGTTCGTGCCCTGGTCCGGGAGGATCCCACGTGCCGCGGAGCGGCTGGGCCTGTGGGCCGTGGCCGCTGAGCCTGAGCGTCCGGCGCGTGTGCTCCGCGACGGGAGAGGCCACGGCAGTGAGAGGCCCGCATATCGGGAAAAAAAAAAAAAAAAAAAAGTCAAACCAGAGACAGCAATATTATATAGGTTTTCTTAGCCGAAAGCAAGGCCAGATGAAATGATTCAGCTACTAAGACCAAAAGAATCAAGAACTAAGCTAAAAAAATTAAAATTAAAAAAAATTTTAAATAAATAAAATTTTTTAAAAAGTAAACTATTCAAGCTTGATACTGAATAGGTTTAAAAAGTAAAACAGGGCTTCCCTGGTGGCGCAGTGGTTGAGAATCTGCCTGCCAATGCAGGGGACACGGGTTCGAGCCCTGGTCTGGGAAGATCCCACATGCCGCCGAGCAACTGGGCCCGTGAGCCACAACTACTGAGACTGCGCGTCTGGAGCTTGTGCTCCACAACAAGAAAGGCCGCGACAGTGAGAGGCCCGCGCACTACGATGAGGAGTGGACCCCCGCTTGACGCAACTAGAGAAAGCCCACGCACAGAAACGAAGACCCAACAGAGTCTAAATAAATAATTAAAAAAAAAAAAAAAAAAAAAAAAGTAAAACAGGACTTCCCTGGTGGCACAGTGGTTAGGAATCTGCCTGCCAACACAGGGCACATGGGTTCGATTCCTGGTCCAGGAAGATCCCACATGCCACAGAGCAACTAAGCCCGTGTGCCACAACTACTGAAGCCCACGTGCCTAGAGCCCGTGCACGCAAGGAAGAGTAGCCCCCGCTCAACGCAACTATAGAAAGCCTGCATGCAGCAACGAAGACCCAACGCAGCCAAAACTAAATAAATACATTTATATATATATATATATATATATATAAGAAAAGTAAAACAAAATCCAAAATGTTCTTATAGTTTATGTAATTTGAAATACTATTTACTAAATGTCAACATTTCAATTCACAGTGATTAAACAATTTTAAGTTCATGAACACAAAATTAAAATTTCTTAAGCCCCCTTTCCCCCCTCTATTATTCCCAAATACCTGGACCTATATTAAGTAGAGTGGGTCCATTCAGAAACATGCTCATGCTTTGATTAAAAGTGCTAATTTTAGGAGAACCATCATGAATAAAGCCTGTAAGCAGACAATGTAGACGCTCCACCCAGATTCCCTCTGGCCCCATTTTTGTGTCCTCTCGTCCACACCAATTTAGGTATTTTTTGTTTGTTTTCAATTTTTTTTTATATTGGAGTATAGTTGATTAACAATGGTGCGTTACTTTCAGGTGTACTGCAAAGTGATTCAGTTATACATATATGCATATCTATTCTTTTTCAAGTTCTTCAATTTAGGGTTGTTTTTTTTTAAAATTTTTTGATAGCCTATACCTAGGGTTCTTCTTCACAGGATTGCCCTCAAGCTACTACAGAGACTTTGCCTGCACTCTCAGAGAGTCACAAGTAAGGTTAGGTGCTAAAGTATAGAAGCTCAGCTCCCCTGCCTTGGATTAGAACAGTTTTAAGGTGAAATTTATATAACAGATTTTTCTCTCTGGGATTAGGATGAATCCTAACCTCTGCATTTTTCTGCTCAGAGATCAGATTTCTGTCTGAGATCACACACATTCTTTGTTTCTTGCACTTCAATATCTTGCTTCCCCCACTCCCTTCCTGGGTATCCCCTGGGAATAATTCCTAAATAAATCACTTGCACACTACCCTCTATTTCAGGGTTTGTTTCTGGGGAACTTGATCTACAACAGTTAGTGCTAGAAGTGGGTCTAGGAAGCATACTGTCTAACGACAGGATTCTGGAATTGGATCGATTGTTTGGCAATGGTAACAGAAATTCCATTCCTGGTGGTAAAATTTTTGGTATCCTATAGTGTTACACCACCAAGATTTTTCATATGTAGTGAACAACCTGGATAAAGTAGAAGAGAATATGGCTCATGCAATCTCTCCAGCATTTGAAAAATGTGGTAGAATGCACAATGGATCGTTAGGGTTATAGAAATGTTCTAAAACTGGATTATGCTGATAGTTGCACAACTCAATAAATTTACCAAAAATACAGAATTATACATTTAAGACAGGTGAATTTTATGGTGTGTAAACTGTACCTCAATAAAGCTGTTTAAAAAATGTCCCAAATTATTCCCTTCCTTGTACCCAAGTCCCCTATTAAGAAATGCAATCTATTTCCCCAACCCTTAATGAGGCTGGCCTTGTGATTTCCTTTTCCCAAACGAATGTGACAGACATAACAGCACATAAGTCCTGATGCTAAGGCTAAAGGCACCCTGCAAATTTCCACTCATTCTCTTGGAACCCTACCACTGCTTTGTGAATAATTCCAGGGTAACCTGCCAGGTGACAAAAGAAAACATGGCCAATCTCCCTCATCACCCCAAGCACTAGACAGCCAATGGCCAGTCATACAAGTAATGCCACCTTGGACCAGCCAACCCTTAGCCAACCTACCAACTGACCATGGATGCATGAGAAAATGAGAGAATCCAGCCACAACTGGCCAAGCCAGACCCAGATAAACAGAACCACTCAAGTGACCACTGACCCGTAAGCGATAATAGTTACTATTTTAAGTATCTTGTTATACAACACTAGATACCTGATACAGTGATATGGGGTAAATAATAATCATAAAGACTGTGAGTCATCAAGGGACTATGCAACCAGAGCAAGCCATCATGAGCTGGGTGCTACCATACCCACAAAGCTGTAAGATCAGGAAGTTACAGCAGTAATCCATCATAAAATGTGAGTGGTATATCCAAGCAAATAGGAATAGATAATGAGAACAGCCCTATGAGCATTCTGGTGACCAGCTGGAAGAAGAGGAAAAAACCTGTGCCTGGTTCATGGATGGATCATCTTCGTACATTGGTACAAGCTGAAAATGAACTGTTGCTGCACTGTAGCCCCACTAAGGGACTGCCCCAGAACACAGGAGGTAAGACAAAATCCTACACTGCGCAGTTTGAGAAATGCACCTCATTAACCACTTTGTGTGGAGAGAAAAGTGGGTCAATGGACCCCTGGATGGTGGCAAATGGTTTGGATGGATAGTCAGGGGCCTGGAAGGAATAAGACTGGAAGATCAGGGAGAAATGATTTATGGAAGAGGTTTATGGATAGTCATATAGAAGTATGTACAGGGCTTCCCTCGTGGCGCAGTGGTTGAGAGTCTGCCTGCCGATGCAGGGGACACGGGTTCGTGCCCTGGTCCGGGAAGACCCCACATGCCACGGAGCGGCTGGGCCCGTGAGCCATGGCCACTGGGCCTCTGCGTCCGGAGCCTCTGCTCCGTGGCGGGAGAGGCCACAGCAGTGAGGGGCCCGAGTACTGCAAAAAAAAAAAAAAAGAAGTATGTACAAAGGGTGAAGATCTGTTTCACATGTTAATGCTCACCAGAGAACTCCACTAAAGACACATTAAGTCTCTTAATGTCTCCACTTAAGAAACAATCATGCAGGGTAACTTGTCCAGGAGATGCCATTCAATTTCTGTACTCAGCCATCCAAGTATTTCTACAAAAGGGCCCATGAATAACAGCCATGGTGGCAGAGATAAAAGCTCTGAATGCACCCTACAATAGGGGCTCCCCTTCAATAAGGCTGGTTTAGCTACTGATGCTGCTGAATGTCCAACTGGTCAGCAGCAGAGGCTGATCCCCAGCCCGTGATTGAGTACTATCCTTTAAGGAAATCAACCAGTCATTTGGTGATAAGTTGATTACATTAGACACCTTCCATCCCAGAAAGAGTAGCAATTAATTCTGGTTGGAATTGGCATATATTTTAGGTTTGCTTTTGCCTTTCCTGCCCACAGTGCCTTGGCTGCACTGCTATCTGAGGACTCATAAGAGTATATGATTTATTAACATGAAATCTCACATAACACCATCCTGGAACGAGAAACCCACTTTATACAAAAGAAAAGGAGGTACAATAAGGGCATATGACCAAAGGCTCCATTGGTCCTACCACATACCATATTACCTCAAATCTGATGGCCAACAGCCTTTAAAGGTGCAGCTTACAGATGATCTCATTAGGAACTGGGTGCCCTTCAAGACACAATATATAGCACAAACCAACAAGCCATTACATTTATAGAGAATACATGGGTCTGCAAACCAAGAAGTAGAAGTAGGAATGCCCCCACTAAATATCACTCTTGAGCTTCTTGTCCCCTCAATTTAGATTCTGTGGGTCTAGAGGTCCTGGTTTCCAGAGTGGGGACTTTTTCAACAGGGGGACAGGAAGAGTCCCATTTAATCTAAAGCTATGGCTGCTACCTACTCATTTGGGGCTTCTCATGCTGGCAGATCAACAGGCAAAGAAAGGAGTTACCATACTGTAACTGACTTTGATTATTATAAGGGGCAGGGTTGCTGCTATATAATGAGGGCAGGAAGAATATGTTTGGAATAAAGGAAATTCACCAGGGAATCCTTAGTGCTCTCATGCTCAGTTTTAACTCTGAATGGGCAATTATAGCAATCATAACCTGAGAAGTACACAGTGACCAGGGGCTCAGCCCCCTCAGAGAAGAAGATCTCAGTCATACCACCAGGCAAACCATTAAGACCAGAAGAAGTGTTAGTGGAAAATGCAGTGAATCTAGAATGGATGGTAGAAGTAGATAATAATATCAGTTATAGCCTCAAGGCTATTTGTAGCAATAAGGACAAAAAGAACTGCAGCTCATCCCACTAACCCTCCTTTCTTTAATATTCTCACCCAGAAATTGAAAAGCATCAATGTGAAGAATCTATAATAAGATGGAATGAACTTAATAGTGATGCTCTATCAGAGCCCCCTCAGATCGCTGTTTATACTTCTCACGCATCTAGACTATTATGTCTTCAACTGCCAGCACGTGCAGTTCTTCAGAAGACTGCCTTTGGGCTATTTCAAATATTTTACGCATCTAGGCAGAGCCAAAAGCCCCAAGGCAGCTGTTAACCAAAAACAGTGCAGTATGGAAATATGAAAGCCCATCTTCCTTATTTCTAGTTGAAAGAAGCCCAGACCTCCTGCTGGATCAAGATGAGGCCCACTCTCTGTGGGACTTTTTTTTTTTTTTTCTGTGGGACTTTTATCTAAGGTGACATCCTTAGTTGGCTTCTTCCCCTTCCCAGTCCTGCTTTCCTTACTCTGTTACTGGTCTCGCCTATGAGTACTTCCTTAATAAGGCGCTTGCAGAAGTATGTTCATCTAGAGCCTGCTTCTAGGAAGTCCAAACTTTAAAAAATTTAATTGTGATGGTATAAAAAGTATTATTAGCCCAGAACAAGGATTAGAAATTTAGGGTTCATCAGACAACTCAAAGTGGAACAACTGAGACTTCCCCAAAGTGTGGTGAATAAGGTGGACTGGCATGCAAAGTCCATTACTACCACCTTTCAGTGTACCTCCCTGTTCTACAGAAGCCAGAAAGCTAAAAAACTACATTTCCAAGTTAGTGTTTAAGATTTAAGGTAAATTACATATACTTGTGCAAGATATGGGAAATGGAAATAGGGAGAGGTCATGTGTTCTGCTACTTCTGGTGGTTAACAACAACGTGAGGGTATCTAGTTTTCCTGTAGAGGATTTCCGCATTTGGCAGTGGCAGCACAGTTCTAGAGATAGATAACAGTTTTCATGCCAGCTTCCAATTCAGCTGTTCACTTCATGACAGCCAGGAGCATCTTTGGTGACCTGATCTGGGGCATGGCTCTCAAAATCATTCCTGAAAGCTTAACCTAGAGTCTACATTTTCAGCTTTCCTAATGATTCTGTAAGCCATTTAATGCTCTCTGTATGGAAATACCTTTGTGTGTAAACTAGCTAGAGTGAATTTTGTTCCCTACAACTGGACTCCAAATACACAAATTTTGTTACTAGAAGTGGGATGCTACCATAACAAACCTATAATATGCAGAACTAGCTCAGTAGGAAGGTAGAAGGTAAGAACACAGATATTACAGACTGGAAAGCTGGTGACTATTGTTATAGTTCAGCAAAATATTTACAGAACTGTTGTCTGTAATGTCTTGGGAGGCAGACCTCAAAGGAAAAGGTTGAGACAATTAAGAACACTGGTCTTTCTTACTGCTTTCAGTGAGGTTCTATTCAGGACAGATAAATCTGGGCAAGAACTAGCCAGCTTGCAATCAAGGATGAAAAGGAATACATTTCTCTGTGCCAATGGCCTAGAATTAAAATTGTGTGGTAACTTGAGACCATATGGGACTAAAAAAATCCAACTGCTTCTAATTCTCAAATTGAGGCAATGATAAGAGGTAACTGGAGGTAGTTTTGTGAAAAACTGATGTTAATATTAGGGAAAACTGTGTGAGGGGTATACAGGTACATTTTATACTATCTTTGCAACTTTCCTGTAAATCTAGAATTATTCCAAAATTTAAAACTTTATTAAAAGAACCAAAATAACAACAAAAATATTGGCCCTAATTCTTTCTCAAGCCTATAAAAGCCTGCTTGTTCTACCTTTAAAGAAACTTCTAGACTTCTAAAGCTTACAGATTTCTAACTTCCAGAACTACACCAGCATGACTTAGGCTACAAAAGCTGAATGGCTCCAAAGAACATAGTCTTCAAAACCCCCTTCAGCTATGGCCTTGAAAGATAACAGACAAAAGAAATCAATCAAAGGGCAAAGCCAGGAGTCCTATGGAGTAAAATGAGCAAGTGTTTCTCCCAGAGGATAGCACAGAGACTGCTCCATGGGCTAATGAAGAACTTATTCCACTGCTTTCACTGTCTTCACAATTTCTGCCTAACAAGATTTTATCTCTGCTATAGACCAATGACTCCTCAGTTTCCTATTCTTATCTTTTCTAAACGGTAACTTTTATTGTGGTTATCCTGTGCCTACTCCAGCAATGTATAATGAATGATATGCGTATGGAGATGAAGTGAGGAATGCAGATTAACCTGCCTCTTAGTTTTTACGTGTCAGACCATGAGGCGCATGGTCCAAGGCACACCTGGACCTTATGGAGAGAACTGCACATAACCCAGAGATCCTGGACTCTGAGCTGGATACAATGACTAAATGAGACATGGAGGTTGTCTCCAGCAGGGTGAAGGTATCCTGGACTCTGAGCTGGATACAATGGAGGTTGTCTCCAGCAGGGTGAAGGTATGAGTACTCTATATACGGGAAGAATGATAAACAGAGGTAATTCTGTGGCTAGAAGAGTAAATATGGCAGACTGTTAGTTGTCCCCAAATAACCATTGTAGTCTTCTGCCATAATAGAATTTGGGCTAGGCATTTCCCAGACCTTCTCATAACTTGATATAACCACATGACTAAGTTCCAGCCAATGTGATATGTACAACAGTGGTGTGTACAATTTTCAGCCTACACAAGAGCAGTATGCCCTCCCTTTGCTCCTTTCCTCCTTCCCAATAGGAATACAGACATGAGAGTGGAGGCTGAAGCTATCCTGGTTCATAAAATGGAAGCTACTTATTAAGAATGGCAGTTCAAGAAGATAGAAGGAACTTGAGTCCATGGTCATTGTAGTTTAAGATACCACACCAGTCTTATCACCTACCTAGATTTTTGTATCTGTTACAGCAACAGAACCAAGAACCCAATTACTATGTAAAGTTTCTTTATCTTTTTCACAACTCCTTTCTGGTGACCCTTTGATCTCGAACACCAGTTAACTGAATAGCAACTGATTTCTGTTAAGGTATTACCTGGCAACTGTGTAATAAGTTTTCTCTCCCAAAAGACAGACAGACAGACAAACAAACAAAACCCACAACCCACCCATTATAAGGAAGAGAACTGTGAGCTGGTGACTATCCTATTACAGGTATGCCCTCTTGTTCAATATAAAAAATAGCTCCAAAAGATTGATGCTCCTTGCCTAGAACCTATGCAAGGTTTTATTTTTTTATTTTATTGGAGTATAATTGCTTTACAATGTTGTGTTAGTTTCTGTTGTACAATGAAGTGAATCAGCTATATGTATACCTATATCCCCTCCCTCTTGGACTTCCCTCCCAGCCCCCCATCCCACCCATCTAGGTCATCACAGAGCACCAAGCTGAGCTCCCTGTGCTGTACAGCAGGTTCCCATCAGCTATCTATTTCACACATGGTAGTGTATTTATGTCAAACCTAATCTCCCAATTCGTCCCACTCTCCCGTTCCCCCACTGTGTCCACATGTCTACCTAAGCTAACTTTTCACATGAATAAGGTAAAAAAAATTTTTTACAGGTAAAGGGAAGAGAGAAGGAAGGGGGTCCATGCTAAAAGAGCAGCCAACAAGAAACACTTATCTAGAGTTCTTCAGCTCTATCCTTCTTCTAAGTGCTACAAATAAAAAAAGCTAGGATGGGAAAAGTGCACGGAAATGACCAAAGCAGTACTAATGGCCAAACCCTCTCCCTATTGAGCCCACAACCTACTGTCACCAAAATACTCTAAATCCTGTTCTTCTATCTTTGGGATTCCCATAAACTGAACACCATCCCAATCTTCTCTAGTGGTTGCAATTACAAATATAAGAAACACTGATCTAGTGCCATAAAAGTTCTTAAAGCGACTTACGACGATGAATCATTTTCTTTAGGGTAATCTTCATTCAGCTCTGAGCCAGATGATAGCATTCTTTTCCTCTTTTCAGTCCTATAGAGAACAGAGAAAAAACGTTATTTTTAAAAAGTTGTAATTCATACTATTAAAAAGTATAAACCAACATACTCAAGAACAAGAACCGTGACTACTGCTATCTAATTCTCTACACCACATTTAAATTAATATACTGTGTATCTGCAAGCTCTATACGTGTCACTAACATAAATCACAAGACAAATACTAATTATCTCCAAAAAACACACTTCACACTTTCTTCTTGTAACTGGAAAAATCTTTTTCTCAAATTATTGGTCTTTCTAAAAGGCCTGAAAAACATTTATAAACAGGCAGAGCTAATGACTAAGAAAGAAAAAAAGTCTTTCATACCTATTTTCTAATAACCCTGATCTAAGAGGTGTGGATGTAGATGTCAAAGAGGGAACTGTCCGGGTAGCAGTTACTCCACTTCCTGCTGCGGCCTTAATCGATCCTCTACCTGGATTACCAAGAACTTTTCGAAATGGAATATCATCTTTAGTTTCCAAACTTCCTCTTTTTGAAGAGACCTATAAGAATAAAGTTTAACACAGCCAGTTCTTCAAATTAATTGGCATACTTTTAGACCGGTGATCCTCATATAGGGAACTTTTAAAAAATACCCACAACTGGAGACCCAACTCCAGAGATTCTAGCCTATCTGGTATGGGGGTGAGGCCCATTCATCAGCACTTTTTTTAAAGCACTCTAGGTGATTCTAATTTATGGTCAGTGTCAGAAATTAAGCTTGACGCATATTTTCCTATAGTATTCTTGTAAACTTACAAATTCCACAGCATTCCTGGAAGCAGAAAGGAATTTGTTTCGAATTACTGATTAAAAAAAAAGGACTCACATACACAAGACAAGGTTCTAGTGACCAGCATGAAAACACATCTTTAGGGAAAAAAATCCAATTTTGATAATTTAAAGTGACATAAATGTGAGAAAAAGGAGCAATAATGACATTTGGTTGCCACAATTTAAATGCCAAGTCATATGTACAGCATATGACTTTTGAGGGGGTTCTAGTTTGGAGAAATGAAACAAATATATATAACAATGGGGAGACTGAAAGTGAAATAGAGCCTACTGGCAGAAGATGAATCAAAGAATCTACCCCCAAAACACATTAAAAACATTCAGAGTTAATGCACACTTTACACATATTAGTTGGGAAACAGTGGTTTTGACCAGCATTCTGCCAGTTAAGTTTTATAACTCTACATTAAGAGCTATGTGATTATCTCTATGGAAAATATTGCCAATTACCTTCTACAGAATTACAATCTTAGAAGAAGAAAGAAAAAAATCTCTGAGGTCATCTGGATGAACGATTTAAAAGTTAAATTTATTTTCAAATGGGTAAATCATTCTCAAGATTCAAAAAAAATAAAAATACTATTATAAAAGCCATATACTGAGAAGTCTCATTATCACCCCAATGCCATTCACCCAGTTCTTCCACTTCCCATCCTCCTACACCTTATAAGTATTCTATTGTTTTTTTATGCAAATGAAAATCAATATTTTATTCTTGTTATACAAACAGTAGCATACTATATGCATACTGTTTTGCATATTTTTCAACCTTTTTTGACCATGACCCCATAGCGAGAAATATTTTACATCACAACATATTACACATACACATAAATAAAACCAGAAGTTTCAGAAACCAATACTTTTCCTTACTATGTATAATACCTTCTCTATTGTTTTCTCCTCTATTCCTTTTTTACTTAATGCTAGTCACAATCCACAAAATTGATTTTATAATCTCACTAATGGGAATCATTATTTGTGGAAGTATATTTGCTTCTGCTAGATGTAATGTTAACATCTGCTAGATGTTAACACTTATAGTTTAAATATTCTAACACGTTAAATTTCTACCTGTAAATGGATCAATCTCCAAGTAATTATAATGAGTGAAAAACCCAGACAAAAAAAATTATACACTGATCCCATTTATATAAAACTCTAGAAAATGCAAAGTAATCTAGAGTGACACAGAGCAATTCACTTGTGGCTTAGGGATAGGGGCCAGACAGGGAGCTAGAGAGAAGGATTACAAAGGGGGATGAAGAAGCTTTTAAGGGTTATAGCTATGTTCACTAGGTTATGGTGATGATTTTTGCGGGTATGTACATAAGTCAAAAATGTATCAAATTGCACACTTTAAATATGTGCAATTTACTGCATATCAATCGTATCTCAATTAAAATGTAAAAAAAACAAAAAACCCCCAACTTGTAAAAGGAAATTAACAAAAATGAAATCTTATTCATTGATTGCTTAGTCCAGTAAATGGTTTAAGTAATCAATCTATCTGCACAGCCAAACAGAATTCATGCTTTTACTTACAGGGGAGCTTCAAAGTTTCTTTTCACACCTGGTTTACCTTTGTTAAGACAAATTAAAAGAGACACAGGACTGCTAAGCTGCAATAGTGCACAGTAAGTCTCATGGCTGGCTGAATATTTATGAAAGAAAAACTGTTTAAAAACCAAACAGGGGCTTCCCTGGTGGCGCAGTGGTTGAAAGTCCACCTGCCGACGCAGGGAACACAGGTTCGTGCCCCGGTCTGGGAAGATCCCACATGCCGCGGAGCAGCTAGGCCCGTGAGCCATGGCCGCTGAGCCTGCGCGTCCGGAGCCTGTGCTCCACAACGGGAGAAGCCACAACAGTGAGAGGCCCGTGTACCGCAAAAAAAAAAAAAGCAAACAGAAGACCCAACAACAGTCTGGTATCATATAGTATAGAGGCAAAGTTCATAATGTAGAACAGACCCAAAACGCATCAAATAATAGCAGCAAACATTTATGGGGTTGTTAGTATACGGTATCACGGGCTAAGCACTTTTACAACATGCATTATCTCATAACAACCCTTAAAATATTATTGCTGTCTTAATTTTACAGATGGGTACTATGGCTCAGGGTACCTTAAGGAACTTCTCCAATGACCTACAGCTAGTAAGTGGCAGCACCAAGTCTCAAACCCACATCTAACTTCAAAGCTATGTTCTTAAAAATTACACTGTGGTAAATTTCAGATATGTGGAAAGTACCCTTGAGACAACGCAAGAATTACTAGACATTACAGTCTAAATTCTACTTCCTGCAACTACGTTATAGAATGTCTATCTAAGATTATCTTTTTTTAAAAAAAAGCTAAAACGATTCAAATAAACATACCTGATTGTCTGAGTAAGAGAGCTGCCTGTTGGTTTCCTTCTGTGAGGTCCTGCTGCCCAGAATAGCTCCAAAACTACCAGAACCCTGAGAAGGTTTCATGGCTGGTGGGAAAAAAAAAAATCTCAAATCACTTACTTTAATAAAGAGATATGTCATTATTATTATTTAATCTTGAGGAAACAGAAACAGGAAAAATAAAAAAAATCAAAGTGCTTATCTGACAGAAATTAATTCTGATATATACAGTAACTAAAATTTAGAACTAGGATCAAGCAAAAAATTAAATAACAATGCAAAAATCTGGAAACATGTATTGATAATAGAAGGGTAAGTTTTTAAATGCAAAAAGAAAATGCTAGACATTCTCCTATATAAATATTTGGTAATTAACACTATAGAAAAGTTAGTCACTGTGTATCTATGGCGTGAACATGGACACTGGATGCTAAGGACATGTGTCAGAACCAGTGACTGATATACTTCCAGTAATGTATATGCCAAAACATTCTCTGTAAGTTCAGCAGACTAAATGGCTTCTATTCTAAAGAAATCAATGCTAGTTTAAAGAACATGCAAAGTAATGTATAAATATGAATTTTTATATACTTTAAAAAGTATTTTGGGTTTCCCTGGTGGTGCAGTGGTTGAGAGTCTGCCTGCTGACGCAGGGGACACGGGTTGGTGCCCTGGTCTGGGAAGATCCCACATGCCGCGGAGCGGCTGGGCCCGTGAGCCATGGCTGCTGAGCCTGCACGTCCGGAGCCTGTGCTCCGCAACAGGAGAGGCCACAACAGTGAGAGGCCCGCGTACCGCAAAAAAAAAAAAAAAAAAAGTATTTTAAGGGAATTCCCTGGCAGTCCAGTGGTGGTTAGGACTCTGTGCTTCCACTGCTGGGGGCTAGGGTTCAATCTCTGGTCGGGGAACTAAGATCCCACAAGCTGTGGCGTGGCCCTTCCCCCCTCCAAAAAAGTATTTTATATTTTAATTTTATTAATTTCTCACTGATGATCATTTGGAATGTTTTAATTTAAAAACATTGCAAATAATGCTGAACATCCTTTTACATATCTTCTTGCACTAATGGAACAACTTTCATAGGATAAAACTCTTTAGAAAGAGAATGTTGGTGTAAAGGATGTACAATTTTAAACTAAATTGATACTATCACTATTCCTCAAAAAAAAAAAATCTCGGGACTTCCCTGGTGGCACTGTGGTTGGGAATCCACCTGCCAATGCGGGGGGAAATGGGCTCAAGCCCTGGTCTGGGAAGATCCCACATACTGCAGAGTAGCTGGGCCCATGTGCCACAACTACTGAGTCTGCACTCTAGAGCCTACAGGCCACAACTATTGAGCCCGAGTGCCAGAACTGCTGAAGCCTGTGCACCTGGAGCCCATGCTCCGCAACGGGAGAGGCCACCGCAATGAGAAGCCCGCGCGCAGCAACGGAGAGTGGCCCCTGCTCACCGCTACTAGGGGGAGCCTGCGCGCAACAAAGACCCAAGGCAGCCAAAAATAAATAAATAAATGTATTAAAAAAAAAAAAATCTCTAAGCTCCTACCAAGTATATGAGAGTATCTTGCCTCCCCTCACACTACTGCCAATGTGACAGTAAGAATCTGAATTTAATTACTGGTGAAGTTGAGAATTTTTTCGTGTTTATGGGCCACCTGTTTTTCTTCCTGAATTTCCTATATGTCCATTTCTCTACTGAATTGTCTTTTTTCTTACTGATTTGGAAAGTCAGTATTTATATATTAGCAATATTAACTCTGTCACTGTGGCTAAAGTTTTCTTCGTTTTTTCTTTTTTCCTTGTCACAGAGATCACTTAAATTTTTTACACAGTCCAAGTTATTAATCTTTTCCTTTATTTATTTTAAAATTTTATTTATTTATTTTTATTTTTGGCTGCGTTGGGTCTTCATTGTTGTGTGCGGGCTTCCCTCTAGTGGCAAGCGGGGGCTACTCTTGGTTGCAGTGCACAGGCTTCTCATTGCAGTGGCTTCTCTTGTTGCGGAGCAAGGGCTCTAGGTGCAAGGGCTTGAGTAGTTGTGGCATGTGGGCTCTAGAGCGCAGGCTCAGTAGTTGTGGCGCACGGGCTTAGTTGCTCCGCGGAATATGGGATCTTCCTGGACCAGGGCTTGAACCCGTGTCCCCTGCATTGGCAGGCGGATTCTCAACCACTGCGCCCCCAGGGAAGCCCTCTTTTCCTTTATTGATTCTGGTTTTATGTCATACTCAGAAAGGTTTTTTCCATCCATATATTATGTTAAAATCCATTCTACCCTTCTAATAATACTTGTATCACCTTTTTTTTTACATTCAAATCTTTGATCAATGTAAAATCTATTTAGGTGAAGGAGTAAGATAAGGATCCAGTTTTATTATCTTCTTAAATGGTTAGCTGGTTGTCCTATTTATAGACAACAATGTTCATCTAATATTAGTCTTTTTCCCATTCATTTCAAACAGCACATATTATACTTTAAATGTTTCATACTTTTCAAAGTATTTTTATATTCATTAGCTTACTCTAGTCTGTAAAGTACATATTATCACTTTTGGGCAGCTAAGGCAACTTAAACCTAAAGATAAAAACAACTTGCCTAAGAGTACAGAGTCCACAGCTAGCCACTCTAAAAGCAGTAATGACTTACTGAGTGCCTATCATGTGCCAGTCATGCTTTACATTAATGAGCTCTAATTTTTTATTAAGCACTGAAATTAAGGTGATAAAACATTCATTTTAGAGATGAGGAAACTGAAACTCAGTTATTAAGGGAGCTGCCCAAAACCACACAGGAAATAACAAGTAGAGCTAGGATTCAAACCCAAACCTGTTTAGGTCCAAAGCTCATGTTTTTCCATTATGCCATGTTGTTCAGACTCAAACTTGGGCCCCAGTCTACTGTGCTTTCCACTCTAATGCGTTTATTTATTTATTTATTTTTAAAATTAATTAATTTAAAAATTTTTGGCTACATTGGGTCTTCGTTGCTGTGCGTGGGCTTTCTCTAGTTGTGGCGAGCAGGGACTACTCTTCACTGCAGTGCGCGGGCTTCTCATCGCAGTGGCTTCTCTTGTTGTGGAGCGTGGGCTCTAGGTGTGTGGGCTTCAGTAGTTGTGGCACGCGGGCTCTAGAGCTCAGGCTCAGTACTTGTGTCGCACAGGCTTAGTTGCTCCGCGGCATGTAGGATCTTCCCAGACCAGGGATAGATCCTGTGTACCCTGCATTGGCAGGCGGATTCGTAACCACTGCACCACCAGGGAAGTCCCCTCTAATGCATTTAGAGACATGCTTTCCTTACACTCATCAATTCTTAAAACAGTGATTCAATTAATATGATGGAATAAAACAAATATAGAAATACAGACATAATCCCTGATATATTCTAAACTTTCAAATGGTACTCAATTCCTTGATTCTAAAATTCAATATTTAGAAGACTGACATAGTTCAGATTTGGTAACATGAACACATAATGAATAGAAACCAAATGGCAAACAACCATAAAAAATTTTTTAAACAAGAAAATAGTGTGTGAAATAGAGGTATTAATTAAATCCAAGCAAGGTAGCATTGCTACATCTTCATTTTTTAAATGTTTTTAATGTGTTATATTTAAGTTAAAAAGCTCAAAAGTTTGTCAACTGTAAAATATCAGTAATAACAAACTACTGATGATGATAAAGCTGGAAACTAACAATAATAGTGGAAAACTCATTTTAAGCAACAGATTATTCCTCATTTTAAGCAACAGATTATTCCTAAAAATTATTCCAGATTATTTCTAAAAATTATTCCAGATGCCTATAAATATATATTTTTAAAAAATCAAAACATTTTAAATGAAAGGGGTTGGAGGAGGTAGGGGAATCTTATCATACTGTGTGATTTTCTATAGTACCTTCTGTTTTCATAGCAAGAATAAAACCTCAGAATAAGTTTCATATAAAAAAGTAAGTATATAAGATTTATGTAACAAGGTAAGTTTTCCCAATTGTAATTTAAATCCTACTGCTTTTCTAGACACACTCTTTCGTGGAATCTTTAGGGTGTTCTACATATAAGATCATGTCATCTGAGAACAAAGATAAATTTACTTCTTCCTTTCCAATTTTATTTCTTTTTCTTGCCTAAGTGCTCTGGCTAGGACTTCCAGTACTATGTTGAATAGAATGGGTAACAGAGGGTATCCTTTCCTGTTCCTGATCTCAGCGGAAAACCTTTCAGTTTTCCATCATCGAACTATCTGCTGTTCATATAAGGCATTTATTATGTTGAGGTAAGGTAGTTTCCTTTAATTCCTACTTTGCTGAGTGTTTCTATCATGAAAGAATGTTAAATTTTATCAGACACTTTTTCTGCATCAAGATGATCATGTGGTTTTTGTCCTCCATTCTGCTAATTTGAAAAATCACATTGATAGATTTTTTCATATCTTGAACTATTCTTGTATTTCAGAAATAAATCCCGCTTGGTCATGGTGTATAATTCTTTTAATGTGCTGTTGAATTAGGCCTACTAGTATTCTGTTGAAAATTTTTGCATCAATATTCATGAGGAATACTGGTCTACTACCTAGTAATATTTTTATAACTGCTAATGTCAGACCCTGGGAGGATTAGTGCTCACCTGCATTAAGTCTGTTTTGATGAACTGCATCTAGAAACAACCTCATTTCCTCTGCATCCTTACTTGGTACTTTATCAATAGACAAGAAGCTGTTATCTTGTAGAGTTAACATTAGGCGGCTTTGTTTTGCTCCACTGGGTCGAAGCACCACATTTTTAATGTTATGACTTAGCTGATCAACACAAAAGGAAAAGTATCATTAAAAACGAATTATAATGAAGCAGAAAAAGTTGTATAATGAATACTAAACTTTATACTTTCTAAGTTACACATTTCTTACTTTTTCCCATATTAATTTAGTTGTGTTTTTTTTCCCCCCAACCAAAAAGAGTTTCCATTTTTGACACAATTTAAATCAAAGATTTCACTTCTAGGAGAGGCAAACACATACTATTAAATTTTTACACAGTAATCCTAACACTCTTGATTTTTTTGGTAGGAAACTGCATATTTTCAAGTACAGTTATAAAGTTATAAAAACTAATAAGTTAATTTACAGAGCCTTGATGGTTATACCATCACCAGTTTAGAAAGCCATATTGGATTAGAGGCTTTTTCTTTCTTTTTTTTTTTTTTTAAACAAAAGCTTATAAAATATCTAGCAAGTGGTTTAAGCAGCTGTAATATAAAAGGATATACTAATCCAGACTGTAATCCTCAAAAGAATTCCACTTCTCAAAAACACATCAACATAAACCTTTACCAGCACTAGAACATTCTTTTTTTCTTTTTTAACTGTCTAAGCAAGGTTCATTTAACTTTCAATCACAAAGATCATAAGTACCCTGGAACTCCCTTAGCTTACTTCTCCCACTCCCCAGAACTGGTTCAATAACTTGTCTTATACTCTTCCAGACTCTGGATATGTGCTATTAAGTGGTAACTTTTGTTTTCTCTTGGTTGAAATTTTTCCAAGACTAAACTAATAAATCTTGCACTTTTTTAATATAAATAATTCCTGCCAACCGGGCATCCTTATTCTCTAACACTCCCCCTCAGCAGGCATATTACAGAGGTTTCTAAAGCTGCCTTTTGCTGAAGAGATAGCCTCTGAACAGCATAAAGAAAGAAGTAATAGCTTTTCACAATTTTTTTAAATTAGGGAGAACTGACCTTTGACAATTTTTAGATAAGAATGAAAAATGAGTATTACCAGCCTTAATTTATTTATTTCAAACTTAAATGACATTTTTTAAGCTTCAAAGTTGGTCTTAAATTCATGTCCTTGAGTAGAAATTCTATCATAAAACACAATAACTAGTTTCAGATGCTTTAACTCCAAAATATTTAAATCAGCAGTTTACCGTGCAAAAAGGAAAAGAGACTGCATAAAACCATTATTTCAGTCAATATGAGAATAATCTTGAACTTTATCATTTCAACAACTGAAAAATCCTAGCTAGTCATACAATTTTAGTTACTACCCATATGGTGAGGCCACTCAGCCTTTTCTCTAAGTCCAGATCTCTGCTGGAGCTCCAGTTTTTTTTACCAAATGCCTAGTAGATACCACTATCTGAATGCCTGACACCGCAGAAAACTCATCTCTCCCAATCCTCATGCCCCAATTCTTCCCCTCTGTCCCCTATCAAAGAGAAGATGAAAGGGACTGCCATCCACTCAAACCTAGGAATCTCCCCAGACTCTTTTCTCTCTCACCCCCCAAATCTAATGAATTAAATCTTCTTGAAATCTCTTCAAATCTACCCTTTCCTCCACTTGCTTCTCCCACTGTCTTTTCCTTCGCTCAGGACTCATTTCTCATCTAAACTCTCACAATAACCTCTTACACGTCCTTATTCTCCCACTAGCTCTTGAAACAAAGTCATCCGCCTAGCTGTCAAATAAATTTAAACTTAAGATTCTTGGCTCCTTAGTATCTAAGTTCCCATTAGTATGACAAACAAGATGCTTCAAGATCTGGTTCCTATCTAGCTCTTCAGCCTCTACTTCTGCCATTCACTCCCTACTGTGCATTTATTTTAAAATAATTTTCTGGTTCCCTGAGTGTTGACTCACACTAGCATGTTTGTCCATTACAGAAATCACCTCCACCTTACCTCCACTGTGTCTGGCAAATTCCTATCTATCCTCTAAATCCTCAGAGCACAAAACACTTCCTTCTTTGTGTTACCTCAGTATCTCTGAGATAATTTTACAGCTGAGAATGTATCTGGTTACTCTTAAGTTTGAGAAGAAAAGTGTCTTATTCAGCTCTGTATTCTTAGCCCTTAGCACAGTACCCACCACGGTAATCTGTAGGTGGTTGACAAATGAATGCTGAATGCAAATTCATCTAGAACTGAGATGAAGGTGTAATCACAGGTAGATTCCTCATGCTTCTAAAGATCTATGTTTGTTTAAGTATTTAAATATTTACTCAGTGCTAATTTGGGATGAGGACTGAAAGACTGAACCTCTATTTGAAAAAAATCTTTCTTTCATTGAGATGGGCAATTAGTAGATATATACACGTGGTAGAAACTAGCGTTTCTATTACCCATGTCACCACCTCCAATCTACTTAAGAATATCTTTGATACATAAAATCATAATCAATGTATTTCCATAGTTTAAAAGCAAAGATAAATAGAAATTTTACTTCAGCTCTGGTTCTCAAGCATAAAGTTTTATAAATTGTTCTTCAAAAGAGTACTTTAGAATGAATATTATACTTTTATATAATCTAATTAACAAATATAGCATTTTTAAGTGCAGAAAAATGTAGGTAAGACATTAAATTCAACTCTTATCAACACAAGTAGTTCTTGGCTGCACAAGACAGAAGTGAAAACAACATAACTATCTTTTGCAGTGAAAAAATAATGAGATCCTTCAAAAGTTAACAGTTAGAAGAAAACAGCTGTAAGGATGACCTTGAATAATCATCCTTGAACGGTCTATACCACAACCTTTGGCAGGATTATTTATGAAGAAGTAATTAAGAAGACACTAATGAGTCTTATTAAAAGCTAACACTAAAAAAAAACGAAATTGAGTTATTTGTAGTGAGGTGGATGGACCTAGAGTCTGTCATACAGAGTGAAAGTAAGTCAGAAAGAGAAAAACAAATACCATATGCTAACACATATATATGGAATCTTAAAAAAAAAAAAATGGTACTGATGAACCTAGCTGCAGGGCAGGAATAAAGACGCAGACATAGTAAATGGACTTGAGGACACAGGGTGGGAGGGTGAAGCTGGGGTGAAGTGAGAGTAAGCATCAACATGTATACACTACCGAATGTAAAATAGTTAGCTAGTGGGAAGCAGCAGCATAGCACAGGGAGATCTGCTCGGTGCTTTGCGATGACCTAGAGGGGTGGGATAGGGAGGATGGGAGGGAGGCTCAAGAGGGAGGGCATATGGGGACATGTGTGTGCATATGGCTGATTCGCTTTGTTGTGCAACAGAAACTAACACAGTATTGTGAAGCAATTATACTCCAAAAGAGATCTATTTAAAAAAATAAAAATAAACTCAATATTGCAAGGATACAACAGTCAGGGAAATTTTTTCTTGACCCGGCTGGTCCAGAACATAATCACCAGTGAGACTTTTTGCAGTCAAATACTGTGGTTGTAAATGTGGATTTTTTCCTCACATAAGAATATTATCTAATCCTTTATAAGATGTTATCAAGTGTATTGTCTCACTATTATTTTGTGTTAGTCAGTTACCTGGGTTAATTACATATTACACAAAATTCACTTCTTTATAGCTGCCTTCCATTTTACTACGTAATGGTATACATCATCTCATCTTACAGCAGTATTAGGAATTCATTTGCTAGCTCTTTCTCTCTAATCCAACCTCTGCACAGTGGAATGGTGCTTAGGACCCTCACCAGAAGATGTGCAGCAGCAAAGTTGAGTTTTGTTTTTGTTGGTATAGTCAGTTAGCTAGTTTATCAATGTTTATTGAGGGCCCACTATACACCCACCACTGTGCTAGGTTCTGGAACTAACCAGAAAGATAAAACCTAGACCTTCAAGGTATTCATCTTCTAGGCCAGACATGGAACAGAAGCCATACTGAGCCAGGGCTCTCTTAGGTGGCCGACACTTAACTGACTAATCTGTGGTCTCCATTCCCTCTGCAAATGTAAAGACAAGGTCCACAACATGCTGCGTGATCACAGCCAGTAGTGGCTACTCTAGCAGGCCTGCACCCTGCCACTCTCACCAGTGGAGTTGTCTGCTCACCAAAAGTCAATCTGTTTGTTCCCAAAGCTATTTATGCTAGTTCTTCCTATCATTGTAATTACACAATTTAATTAAAGTTACTTAAAGTAAAGAAATATGAGTGCAAAAGAGATAAGTTGTTTCTATAAGATCCACGTTGAATGTCTGGGAAAGGCACATTAGAGGTGAGTTACTAAAAATGTACTGTCGACTTAGGTGTGGGAGACCCAACTGCAAAACATCATTAAATCTGGAAAAATCTGATTGCCTCACAAAATGTCTTTAAGATCTCACTCCACTTTAAAGAAACTGAGACAAAATGACTGTGAAACCCTTGGACGTGTGGTGTGGCTTATATGAAAAGTAGGATGCAAAGCACTAATGGGAGGCCCTAAACTCAAAAGACAGGACTTGGCCCTAAATCAAAAACTTGAGGGATGTTTTAAGTTAAAGGCTTAAGGAATGATTCAAAAAAAAAAAAAAAAAGCTAACACTAAATGGTGATGAATTTATCATATATGTTGAGGGGGGAAAAATAACTGAAGTTATCCTAATGTGGTTTTAAACATAGCTTAGATAGATAGTATCCAAACTCAGTTCCTTTCAGCTTCCTCCCACCAGTTTTCTTTTCAATAATGGTGACTACTTCCTACTCTTTATTATACACCATCAACCATTTTGCTGAATAATTTATAATATATATACCTAATAGTATTAGTGTCCTGGAAATAAGAAGCAAGAAATAGTAATCTAGGAGGGCTACCATGATACTTAGTATGGCACAGAACAGCTATTCACTAAAGGATGTGATTGAAGATCTATTCCAAATCAAAAGTTGGTAATACCTGAAATATCCTTGGAATTCCTCCAGTATTGTAGTGAACTACTAGGCTGACTTTATTCTCTTTTTCCACAACTTCAAAGGATCCTTCTTTCCATTTTGTAATCCCAGTCTGCATACTTCGAATTCTGATAGGACCATGTATCTTCAGAGGAGACATACTTTCTTTAAAAATAAATTGCTTCTAGCCAAATTAAAAAGAAAAAAATATACCTTCACCTGACAGATTCTAAGGAAGAAAAATAAAATAAAATAATAAGTTACAATTTACTAGTGATTAAAACAAGAGTTTGAAAGAGAACATTTAATGAACCATCTTATGTCCTTTTCTCCATTTCAATAAACTACCTCTTACTAAGTATCCTCAAAGGCTTTGGTTAGCTGGATGGCACAGGTAAGAAAAACAAATGAAGCAGTCACTGACATTCAGTGACTGAATTTACCCACCTTTTATTTTTTCTGCACATGTTCTCTCCTTTGCCGTGTACCCGTGTCCATCAGTGCCTAAATTTTGCATTTTGTACCATTAACAGCCATACTACTGCCACGAAAGGCAAGACAATCAGGAATACTAAAGATTCCATTCTCAGTGAGTGCCCATGGCAATATGAGCAACTTTTACCTTCCTTCATGATGTTAAAGGATCTTGAATTTCAAATATAAGTAAAAAAAATTTTCAGTCAGCTGACTGCATTTGTTAGAATTGAGTTCCTAGCAAAACATCAAATCATATCACCAAATAATTCTTTCTACCAGTTGGTAGTCTATACATATCCATATGTGAATAAATAATAAATAACTGTGAGAATAATGAGTAATTGAGAGGATAATCAAATTAGTTTAAATGAATAAATAATTGTGAGAATAATCAAATTAGTTTAACCTAAAGAATTATATTACTTCAGAAAATCATTTATTCTCTAGGGAAAACAGCCTAACCAAAAAAAAAAAAAACCCTGTTCCTAAGATCCACCTACCATTTATGCTTAATATTACCATCCTTGGAAAGAATATTTACCAATTTTATCTTTGACAAATATTCAAATTTCCCAAGTGAACTTCTGATACTTACAGAAATGATAGAATGTCTAAGACTCTTCAAACCAGCTTACCAGATGTCAGCAAGTAAATACAATTACAGTAACAGCAAAAAATGTTATCAAATAGTGCGTGTGTTACACACATACACATATATGCAATCATCTAAAATTAAAACAAAACTTATACTGTAGCCTTCAAATCTCTAAAAACATTGCCTTTAATACAGATTCTTGCTTATAATTTAATAAATTAAAAATCATTAAACTTTGCCTCTGCCTAAACAGCTCAACTAGAAAAGCTAAAAGTAGTAGTATAAGTACAAAGGAAAAGCATACTAGATCTAGATATCAAGAGCCAGCTCTGTCACTTACTAATTTGTAACTTACCTTTCCTAACAACTAGTTTTCTCAACTGTAAAACAGGAATATGAAAATGCTATAGTGTTGCAATATTAAATGAAATGACACACATTAAGCACTCAACAGGCAGCAGCTTCAATATGAATGGAATTACTGTCCACTTTCTGAATTTATTCCTTGTCTGCAACACCTCTTTATCCAAAGATCCCAGACAAATAACTTGTTAACAAGGGTCACCAACTCACTGCCTATAGAGGCCAGGTAGGTGACACAAATGATTTAGGCAGGCAGAATATGAAAACTGCTACTCAAATCTAGCCGGTTTTGCCATGTAGAAAGTGAACCTAGCATTGCCAGATCATCTAATTCTTCAAGAAAATGACATCCAAATTTTCTGTCAACTGCCCATTTTAAATTGTGGGCAATGAATTCAAACTTATTTTTTAAAGCCACAAATCAAACAAAACCCACCTGTAGGTAGAATACAGCCTGGAATCCTAGTTCGAGGCCTCTAGGTGCTGTACATCAAACAGCTAAGAATAACTTTAAAGAGAGATAGGAAAACACTTTGAATAGTTAAAGGTATTATGCGTTGTAAGTCCTCTACTATATTACTCACTCATCTCATCAAATTTTTTGAGTGCCTAATTGTGGCCAGATTCAGATAGTATAATTGGCTGGGTGTATGAATCCATCAAAGTAATAGAGGCCACTACTGTTTACAGACCTGTTAATGTGGCATTTTGCTCAAACTAGTAACTACAAAATCTGGGCCAGCAATGTGTTTGTAATGCTTTTTTTTTTACAATTAATAATTTGGTGCTTCATCATTTAGATACAGCCTTGAGATTTTTTCCACTCTGTCTCTCAGCACTGTCAAGAATATGTGGCCCCTCTCCTACTCCAGTTGCCCATGCCAGAAACATGAGTTATCTTTGACTTCTCTCTTGATGATTATTGGTATTGGACTGGAAATGGAAGGTAAGGTTGTCATTTCTACTTCCATATACCTTCCAGAGATCTTTATAGTGAACTTCAGGTCAAATCACATCACTCTCTTCAATATCATTCAACAGCTCCCCAATGCCCTCACAATTAAATCTAGATTCATTAACATGGCATAAACACTCTTCATGATCCAGGCCCTGCTTACCTCTCTATCCCCAACAAACCCTCCAAATCCAGCCATCTGAACTACCTACAATTTCCCTAAAAAAGGCATATGTTCTCAAGCCACTGTACCTTTGCACACACTGCGGTCTACCTCTGCAGGATTTTTACCTACTCTCTCCATCCCCCACCACCCCCCTTTTTTTCTTCTCCTGGCTATAAAATCAAAACTCAATTTAGAAATTATTTTCTCTAAGAAGGCTTTCCTAGCTATCTTTCACTTTTTCTCTCACCCCATAACCACACTGACAGCATTGAATGCTTTTCTCTTCTGTTGTACCCTGTGCTTACCTCTAGTAGAGCATTTACCATATTGTATTATAAACTGTCTATTTACCTCTGTCTCTCTCTAGCTAGACTTTGCTGTTTGAAGACAGGGAATATGTTCTTTAATCTTTGCATCCCCACTAGGACAGTGTCTGGCACACAAGAAACAAACTCATTATTCAAGAATAATGAACAAATCAGCACTATCAACTTTATTCGATTTACTGTTAAAATATACAGCAGCAGATACCAGAACCATAAATCCCTTTTATATGGCTGATATAGGATTATGTTTACTAAGCTCTCTACAAGAGTATCACTCTGCACTGTATACCTCCTCTTCTGAATACTACATATAGGCTTTTTCTATGTGCAACTGTATACCTCCTCTTCTGAATACTACATATAGGCTTTTTCTATGTGCATCTGAATTTCTCCTAAATGCAAAGCTGTCCACATATCTTGTAAAGATTCAATGAGAGAAAAATCATTTATGAAAAACAAGAATATGCAGTTACAGAATGCTAAAACAAAAAACATTAGTAAACTTGCCTAAACTGGGATTCATATAATTTATTGTTCAATGAAGAAACTCCACTTAAAGAAAGAGGTTTATCAAATTACCTCATCTTTCCTTATGTCAGGGTGCCAAATTAAAAGCGAATAACATAAAACCCAATTATCTTAGTGCTTTCCTTAAAGACCAAAACACAAGTAAGGACATTGACCTTGAATTCCTCCAACAAAAACATATTTTTAAAAATTAGATTATTTTTTTTTTTTTTTTTTTGCGGTACGCGGGCCTCTCCCGTTGCGGAGCACAGGCTCCGGACGCGCAGGCCCAGTGGCCATGGCTCACGGGCCCAGCCGCTCCGTGGAATGTGGGATCTTCCCAGACCGGGGCACGAACCCATGTCCCCTGCATCGGCAGGCAGACTCTCAACCACTGCGCCACCAGGGAAGCCCTAAAAATTAGATTATTTAACAAGATTTGGAGGTGAAGATATGAAAGTTCAATAAAAAAACTTTATTGATTACTTCTGTTTCCCTCTATATAATTCTCTCTATATGTAATACATGATTTCTCTAGATATAATTCTCAAACATTTTGATGCAGAGTTTTGGTTTGTATAAAATTTTACATCAGATGTTGAACATTTTCTTAACCATTTCTACTAGCAATCTCTGTTCTACGAGAAAAAATCTAAAAGGTACAGGACATAAAATTGGCAGAATCAATGAGATTTTTTCTTAATGCCTCAAGCTAGTCCATTATCTGCTCTTGCACTAAATGAATTAACTATATTTACTTTTGTACACTGATCATATTATCAGGGTTTGCCCTACCTGGTTAAGAGAAAGAACACTAAGTTTCCTTTATGGTATCTAGCTTGATCCAGTAACAGTTAAACTTTCTATGAACCTAGGACAAAGACAAGGTTTCACTGAACTCTGTAATGCTAATTCACTATCAAAGCAATATTAGGAAAACAAAGTACAAGGAAAACCAATTATTCTTTAAGTACATCCAAAGAGATTCCCCATTCCCTAAATTTCTTCACTATTGTTAAAATTACTGTTCAATTTTGAGCAGTCTATGAAAGCTCAATCAACCACACTGGCAAAAATGTTTCTATACCCTCTACAGTTATTTAAATGCTCATATTTTAGGTACTTCTTTGAAAACATTCTTATCCGGAGGGTATTCTGTGGTTTATGAAAGCATGCTAAAGCACAAAACTCTTACTACAAAATAGAAGAAAACTGTCAATTCTTGCCAGTTTGCATACTCTTGGAAACATATAACCAAAATAAAAACATTACTTACTTTTCAGTGACTTTTACTGAAAAACCCTATGTAATAACAATTCACCTTTATTCTGATCCTTGTGCCAAAGGCAATGCGCTCTTCTTGGGGAACTACTCATATTCTGCAGCTATGCCAGTTCTCCGGGAGCCATCAACTCAGCTAAAGAAAATGTAAGTGTGCCTTTTTTTAAAAAAATTCATTTACAAAATTAAAATTTTTATACAATTTTATACTACAAAATTTTGTTACAAAATTTTATACAACAAAAATTAACCCTTTGACTACTTAAAAACCACAAATTACTTTATAGAAAACATTTAATGCTCAAGATACACATATACACACATACACATAATCAACAGAACTCTAGGGATATATCTGCTGTGGAAAACGAGGGACTCCAGGAGCACGCACCTTCATCAATTTGTGTCTTGTTTAATTTACTCCTGCTACATTTTGAAACTAAGAAGGCAATGAAAAAAAGAATATATCCTTTGTTGACTTTATAAACATTGTTACATAACTGGATGTCTTAAATCTTAAAATACCACTTCCATGATGTGTTGATACAAATTTCAAAAGGTGGGTAAACTTGGCTTTTACTTTTCTTTCAAAACTATCTTCATGGGCTTGTTTCCCAAATTTAGGCCTCTCAAAGCCTCAACTTTCCCTGAAGCTCTACCCAAACATTTCTCACTGCCTTCTTGAATACTGTAACGTCAACTTTAAACTCCTTTGTTCACTTGGTAAAAAAATCATTTATTGAGCTACTCCAATCTGTTGGCACTGTGTTAGGGATACACATGTGAACATGACACAGTCCACGCCCTCTTTAAGAGACTCCCCAGACTTCCCTGCATTTGTCCTTCCACTGTCATTCAGACAAAAAGATCTTAGCATCAGCTTTAACCTCATTCTCATTTATCTAAAACAGTCTTTCCATCACTACTACCCTAATTCAGAAATGCATCACTTTGCCATTCTTCCCACCTAATATTTATTATGCAACATTTACTAAGCACAGTACTAAGCACCATACATGCAATATCTCATAATCATCACAATAATCCTAAAGGATGGGGATTATTAGTATCTCTATTTTACAAATGAGGAAGCTGAGGCTTAGAGAGATCAGGTAATTTATGCATGGTTACAGAGTCAGTAAGAGACAAAACTAAGTCTAGCACCAGAAGCCATGTTTTTAACCACTACCTTATTGCATCCCCAATGATCTGTAGCAACCACTTTCCAGTCTCCATTCTCTCAAGATTTTTCTATCCAATAAATCCTTTACCCTATAATACCCTTTCTAAAGGACTATTCTTTTTTATCTCTTACCAACTAAAGTGTGTCTCCTTAACTTTCTCTCTAAAGGGGGCAGGGGGAGGGTGGAGGGGCCCTGTCTTATTTTCTTTTGTACTCCCAACAAAATAACAGGCACTTAGTAAATGCGAAAATATGTGCTACTGATGCTAATTCCCCTCCCAAACATTAAAAAAAATTTTTTTTATTTTACTGTGGTAAGAATACTTAACATGAGATCTACCCTCTTAACAAACGTTTAAGTGTACAATACAGTATTGTTAACTATAGATACAATGTTGTACAGCTTATCTCTAGAATTTATTCATCTTGCTTAACTGAAACTTTCTCCCAAACATTTTTAACAGCTCATCACTATCTACAAAATAAATCCAAATGCTTCTGTGTTTGGCACTCCTACTTTTAATTTTCAATTTCTCAACATAAATCCCGTTCTACACACACAAATTATTAAACTTTAGTATTTTCTTCCATAACTACCACCAACCACTTACTTAAACATGGAATTTTCCTTTATATATTTTTGGAAACCTCATCTTCACTGGTCTCATAGTTTAACCTGTTGTTAAAATATATAAACACTGCTCTGATTTCTAAGGGCTTTCTTTCCTAAAAAGATCCATAAAACAAATGCACAAAGAGATAAAATTAGTGTGGTCGCTGAAAGTAAAGAGAGAAGTTGACCTAGATAAAGTTTATCTCCAATTCAAAGAGTCTAAAATCTGAATGATTCTATGACATAAGAATGGGTAAAATCATCCAAAGCTGGAAAACCCTTTGGTCTTTTGTGTCCTTTAATTTGTCTGCAGAGTGAAAAAAGATGTTTGTCATCAGATGACAAGAATATCAATAAGCTGGTATTTCCCAAAGACATGATGCTTCTTATAGCAAGCTCCAATTTATTTATTCATTTAACAAATTCTTGAGAAATAGAAATGAAATAGTTCCTAACCCATATTCTAGTAGAAGACACATTTTAAATAATCACACAAGTAAATATATAATTAAAAGTTCTGAAAAATGGTATAAAGTTCGGGCATGATGAAAGATTATAATAGGGTACCTGATTTAAGGACCGGGGTGGGTTTTTAAGCAGAGAAATGATGTGTTACTGCTGAATGGAAAAGTGATGTGGTTTGTTTGGGTCTGGGGAAGAGAGTGAAAGGAGCAAGAATGAAAGAAATTAGGACAACCAGACAGGAGAGTATTGAAGTGATTCGGCTTATAACGACAATTACAACAACAATGAATGCTCACTGGCTATTTACTCTACATCAGGTGCTTACCATGGTTATTTAATTTAATCCTCATAGCAATCCAATAAGGTGATTATTATTGCCACTTTACAGATGAGAATATAGGAAACATTAAGTCCAGGTGAGAGAGGACTGTGGCTTGAACTAGAAAAGTGCTAATGAAAATGTACAGAAATATATTCAAGACCTATAATGAAAGTAAGAATAAACAGAACCTGAAGAGGGTATAGATACATGGGATGAGGGCTTTCAAGTTTCTACACTATGTAAATGGATAAATGGATACACCACTTAATGAAACAGGATACCGGAAGAGAAAGCATTTGCGTATGGAGAGAATTAAGACTGGTTTCAGACATGTTACATTTGAAATTCCTAAGAAAAAAAATCAAGTTGAGATGTCAAGCAGACAGTTAGCTATTTAGATCTTGAGCTGAAAACAAAAGGAACACGCTGGAAATAAAACTTCTCATCAATATACAGGTAGAATTTAAAGCACAGGGTGGAAGGGAAGAGTAAAAGGAGAACAACCTAGGACTGAACACAGATAACCATTTTACTCCATCAAACATCTCTCCCTATGATCATCAATTACTTTGATGTCAACAGGCCTTTCAGTCTTCATTCAACTTTACCTTTCAGCAGAATTCAACATTATTGATAACTTCCTTTACCTTTTCTACAAGACTTGTACTCCTCTATCCGATTACTAAACACCAAGAATCCCTCAGGTGCTCCATCCTAGGTCTTTCTTTTCTAGCACTGTACTCTCTTTAGGTAATTTCATCCACATCCATAGCTTCAATTACTATCAACATGACAAATGACATCTACATATTATATACGTTTACCTATATATCCAGCTCAGAGCTCTCCTCTGAGCTCCAACCCAGTATCCCAACTGCCTACTTGACATCCTCTGATAGCTTTTCCTGTTAGAGACTTGTCAGACACTGCCACCCCAAAAAAGGTATTTACACAGAGCCTAAATTTTGAAAGGATTACAAAACCACTACAGGTCAACTCTTCAGACAGAATTTTGTCGTCAATTATCATTTCCTTTCACGGATCATGACCTAAAACAGGTAAACCTGACAACCAGATCTGATGGCTAGAGATGGGGACCAACCAAAGGCACTAAAAAATATAAATCATGCCTTTTAGTGAGAAAAGGTTAGGAAAGAGAAGGTGAAGAACAGCCAAGAGAGTGAAACAGTATCATATCCCAAGGCCTGATGGACGTGCGGCAACGGAAGTCACCTGAAGAGATAGCAGGCCTCTCTAAGGGACGAGTGGCGGACGACAACAGCCCCTAGCAAAGAGGGGTCAGGTTCGGGTCGCGGAGGGAGCGAGTGACGGTAAAGACCAGGTCAAAGGAGAGGAAAAGCCTGGGGAAAGACCTAAGTGGAGTACCTGTGAGGCCAGAGGGGGCGTCGCGAGGATGGGGTCGGGCTGAGCAGCAGCCGGGCGAACTCCAGAAGAGTGAACGCCAAGTGGGCGGACCGCACGGGGTGGTTGGGCCGGGGGAGCTAGGGGAGCCAGGGTTGGGGCGCCAGGGTAAAAAGGCTCAGTTGAGACGCTCGCCGGGCCCACCTTACCTGTGCCTGCGAGTCCGGAGCCTCGGACAGGCCTGCCGGAAGCACGAAGTCCTCAAGGAGGGGGAGGAGCCGGGGGTTAGGAAGGAAGGGACACCGGGCACGAAAGAGAGGGGCCGCTCGCTCCCCCAGTCAGGGAGAGCGGCTGATGGCGGGAACTGTGACCACACGCAAACACGCACGCACGCACGCACACCCGACGCGAGCAGATGAAGCGCGTGCGCGCCAGTCTGAAAGCTCCGCCCCTTCTACTCCCTCGCCCCGCCCCAGTGCCGAGCGAAGTCTCGCCCCAGCCCTGACCGTAGTACGCATGCGCACTTTCCACTACATTCACTTTCGCCCTCCCACCGTTTCCCTCCTACTCAGCCCAGTTGGGCATGCGCACTACTTGTCCTCCCGGGACTGCCCGGCTTTTCCCGCCCTTCACTGGCCTCCGGAGAAGGGTCAGAGTTCACGCCCTTCTCTGGAGATACCTGCTCCAAGCCGGGGACGCGGGGACTAGTAGGTGGCGGATGTCCTTCCTGTCCTGAAACTTAAGGGACAAAGGACAAACTCTAGAACTGTTAGCTCCAAGAGCTGGGAGGCGGGAAGAGGTTGTGTGGGCGGGGTCAGGGGTGAAAGGTCAGAGGGGCTGCGAAGGGGCGGAGCCAGCCGGAGGCGGATGGCGGCTGTGGCGGCTTATCTGCTTCAGCGTCAGAGGCGCTGAAGCTGGGACGCGGGTCGGGCGTGTCCGGCGGTGGGAGGAGAGCGGCGGCCGCTCCCAACATGCACAGTCTGGCAACGACTGCGGTAAGTGACTGGGCCGCCCAGCCTGGGCCCAGAACGCCTCCTCAGCCCCGCGTTTCGGCCTTCTTTCCTAGCTCCCTGTGTCGGGCTGGGAGTCCTGCTCCTCCTGCCCTCAACCCGCGAAGCCCCGGCCCCCTTCCTCGCCGCGTTTGGCTGTGGCGGAGCCGGCCCCCACTTTCCTCGCCGGCCAGCTCCCGCGGCCTCTGACGCCGCGTAGCGCGTTCTTTTCTGGCCCCGGGGCCTGGTCCCGCGGCTGGAGCGCCTCCCTCGCGGCCCAGACGGGCCATTCATTGATTCATTTCGCTGACCAACAGTTTCAGGGCGCCAGTTCCGTGCTTGGCGTTGGCGGGGGCGAGGGGACTTCCGCAGTCCGCCTGACACTGCCCGTGCTCTTGGAGCTCCCTGCTTAGGCACATCGCGGCGGGGAGGAAATGGCTTCTAGCTCAAACCACTTGCTTCACAGATGCAAAATCCGAGACCTGGAGAAGCAAATAGTTACCATGTCCGACTGACGGTTCTCTGCGCTTAAAACCTTTTTTCACACATCTCATTTTACCAGCGAGATCTTTTACCAAGAAAAACAGATAGTGTAAATTAACCTATGTGAAGTAATCCTGTGGTCTCCCATTGCATTGAGAGAAAATCCAGACTCTTTGCCTTGGCCTACAAGGCCCTCTGAACGTTATGTACCTTACCCAGGTTTTCAGTCTCTTCTGTCACTTGCTCCGCAGGCTCCAGCTACACTGGCCGCCGTTACATCTCTTCTACTTAACGCTTTTCCACTCCAGGTTGCATCTCTTACACACACACACACACACACACACACACACACCCATGTGGGTGTCCGGCTCCTTTTCCCTCAGGTCTCTGTCTAAATCTCCCTAGAGTTGCCGTCCCTGACCGCCCTATTTAAAGTAGTTCTGTAACCCCCCAACTTTTCTCTGTTAGAGTACCCTTCAAAGAATTGATCCCAATTTGTAATTCTTGTATTAATTTACTTGTTTGTTATTTGTCCCCCTTTTGAGGTCAGGGACAGGGATCATGTGGGTCCTGTTTATATGGTTACTCCAGTGCCAAGTCAGTTCCTGGCACCAAGTAAGGGCTGAAATATTTTGCTGAATGACGCCGTATAGATGAGGGAGGTGACTACTGAGAGCAAATAGCCGTAATGAGCAGACAGGATCTTGTGATTCGAGCATATTCTTCTGAATGCCCATCCAACTTTTTCAGTTTAACCAAGGTGAAGTGACTTAAGGAGAGAGTAATATACTTAAGTTGCATTACCAGGCAAAATAACATAAATCCTAAATAGAGGACAAAAGTTGCCTCAACTTTGAAGTCAGAAAGTGAGCTGAGTGTGACTAGGCTATAGACAGCATTGTCATTTCCAGGGCAAGTGGCATCTCTGCCTCCTGGCACCAAGTTTCTAAAGTGTTTGTAACTTTTCACAGAGAGAGGTACCTTTTATATATCTCTTAACTAGGTGACTGCAATTTCCCCAGCTTTTTTGTTTCTTCCAGATTTTACATGTAATATGGGAAGAAGCTAGTCAGAAAATGAGGTTGTTGCTGGTAGGAGGGGGGCAGGTTAAACAAAGGATTCTGCTAAGGTTGGCTTATTCATCTCTCAAAATCTGATTGTCTTCTCTAGGCTTTGATACCAAGCTGCTCTTTCCCCTGTGCCTCCCCAGACTCTACCTATTCAGTTCCTTTTCAGTTGCTCCCTAATACATCTTTTGAACAGATATTAGAGCTGTGGTTCATTACTTAAAAACTCAGTACGTGTTTCTTCAAGTAAATTTATAGTGCCTTACATTTATTTAGAAATTGAGCTTTTGATACTTTTTTTTTTTTTTTTTTTTTTTTTTGGGTACGCGGGCCTCTCACTGTTGTGGCCTCTCCCGCTGCGGAGCACAGGCTCCGGACGCACAGGCCCAGCGGCCATGGCTCACGGGTCCAGCCGCTCCGCGGCATGTGGGATCTTCCCGGACCGCGGCACGAACCCGCGTCCCCTGCATCGGCAGGCGGACTCCCAACCACTGCGCCACCAGGGAAGCCCAAGCTTTTGATACTTTTTAACCTGTTATGCTGTTTGGACTACACAAAAGCTCTGACAAGTTCATTTGTACCACTCATTCACTGGAATATTTGGTTAGTGAATCTGAAGCAAAAAAAAGTTGAGCCACCTCTTTCCCAACCCTTAATGCCTTCCATTAGGCTAAACTGCCTGTGTTATTCTGATCTGGGTAAAGGGACACTAATGGTATATATCCCTCACTAGAAATTGAGGAGTTAATAATACATGCAGCAGTGCCTGCAGTAATCTAAACAGCTTGAGAAGATGCTTACTTTTTGTCTAATGATGAAAATTTGTGTGTATCTTTATTTCTTTTTTTAAATAACAAGTAAATCACTTCAGCTAGGGAGATAGTACTATCAAAGGAGAATGTGATCACATACGAATGCAGGATGTTATTCACTAGATGGAAGAATTGAGATCATTTGGGATGTGTCTTAAATTTTGACTCTTTTCTTTAGTATTTTATTATGCCAGCAATTTGTAGTATAGTGGACTCTTCTCATTCTTTGCAGAATACATCTTAACATCTTCATTATTGCCATCACAGAATGTAATTTCTTTCTCACATCTGCTAAATAGAAACAGAAATACCCCACAGGATTGTTTTAAATAAGAATAAGAGAGTGCTCAGTGGTTGGCTAGGTTCATTCATTGGTTAAAAGACTTGCTGCCAGACTTTAGCCTTGGGACTCTAATTCCTGCCTCAGCAAAGTAACAAATCACCTGTTATGGACCTTGAAGACTGCTTCAGCTTAATAGTACCACAGATCTTCACATACAATGGGTCTTTTGTAATGAATGTTATACTAGTGATCTAAAACAGCCAAACGTAAACCTTTAGGAGGTGCATTGGGTATGCTTCGTTTTTTGTTTTTTTTCCCCACTAATTTCCAGTGGCAATTCTGACATCCTTAAACCCTTGCTTTTTCCTCACTTTCCATGTAACCAGCAGCTGCATTAGTCATTTTATATCTCTTCGCTGAAGCAGTGCTAGACCCCTCCTCTTTGGCAAGTAGAAAGAACATTAAGCACTCTGAAGGATCTAATTCAGACAGCTGTCTCCTATTGAAGATTTAAGCAAATTAACCAACTTTTCTTTGTTTATTCACTTCTATTTTTAAAAAGTTATTTTGAAGAACATTCTGGCCCATATTTTATAAAGATATGAGGATAGTTAAGCTAATTTAGTGTTTCCCTGTGGCACTATTAAGAAAGGTGTTTTCTTGTTATATCATCATTATGTAGACACCCAAAGCCACGTGTTGAGTCATCTCCAGACCAGAAATAATCTCTATTTCAATCTAATTCCATTTTTTATTCACTATCATGTATTCATTGATAAGAAAACCAACAGCTGTTTTGGTCCTCGAACATGAAATTTTATTGATAGATTTGGCCATTTTCTGTTTAAGAGAGCCATCAACAGCAATTTTTTAGTTTACTCAAGGGGGGATCATATTTCTTTCCCATTTATGGGTAAATGTGGATCTTTTCTAAGTTCTAAATATCTTCTTTTCACATTCTGTTAAGATTTTTCAGAAGTGGAAGACCAACTATCAGTACCCTTTGTTAGTGACACTTGGAGTTAACCATTGGTGACTCACTTTGATAAATGTCTTAAGCTTCACTGAAAGAAAAATGTTACTTGAAATACATTTTCCACATACAAACCAATAAACAGGAAGGAGGAGAATGAGTCCCTCCTAGTTGATAGTACAGACATTTTTTAACACATCTGTTGAAAGGACCACTGACTCTAAGTAGGTTATAGCTAAAAGTATATAGTTACATGTAATTGATCTTGTTTTTGACGTTGGAAGTGTTGAGGGTGATAACTAATAGTCCAAATCAGACTTCTCATAAATGACTTTACCTCTGGGTATGTTAATTGAACCCACTATTTACTCAAATCCAACTGTAACAGAATATCAAACTTAAACTTCTGTATTGGGTTCTTAAATAATTTCTTCAACTTGGAGGAATATTTGTGATTTCAGTCCTATAGACAAAGTAGGACTCACTGATTCTAGAGAGTAGACTAGAGTTTAAATGTAATTCTGCCATATACTTGCTTGTGTAAACTTCAGTATATTAAACCTCCCTGAACCTGTTTCCTCTTAGAATTTTGAGAATAATTTGAGGTAATCCACAGTGACTGGCACATAGTATTTCAGTAAACATTGTCTCCTATTAAAAGTTCTTAGAAAAAATCAAACCTAGTCCATAGTAGAGGGCTGTGTGTGGGGTTTTCTGAAAGGAGTATAGAGAATTTGGGGGGGATAATGGAATGTCCAGTAATGTATCTTGATTGTGGTGGTGGTTACTTGGGTATATAGGTTTCTCAAAATTCATTGAAATGTACACTTAAATGGGTGCACTTAAAAGTTGTATGCAAATTGTACCTCAGTAAAATTGATTTTTTTTTTTTTTGCGGTACGCGGGCCTCTCACTGTTGAGGCCTCTCCCGTTGCGGAGCACAGGCTCCCGGACGCGCAGGCTTAGCAGCCGTGGCTCACGGGCCCAGCCGCTCTGCGGCATGTGGGATCTTCCCGGACCGGGGCACGAACCCGCGTCCCCTGCATCGGCAGGCAGACTCTCAACCACTGCGCCACCAGGGAAGCCCAAATTGATTTTTTTGTAGCCAGTTAGATTAGTCTCTCACTTGTAACTAAAGAAAGAAATTTTTGAGATTTTAGAGCTGAGACTTTGATAATTAATTTAGTTCCCTCATATAACCAATGATAAAATGGAGGCTTAGAAAAGTAAATGATTTATTCTAGGTCACACAATGGTAAAAATGGCAAAACTTGTTTTGAAGCCACTTCTAGCTCCCAATCCAGTGTGCATTCCAGTTATGTACTTGTGTAGTTACTTGCAAATCAAGGTCTTTCTTCCTTTTTTTTTTTTGCAGTACGCGGGCCTCTCACCGCTGTGGCCTCTCCCCTTGCGGAGCACAGGCTCCGGACGCGCAGGCTCAACTCTCAAGCACTGCGCCACCAGGGAAGCCCTTTCTTATTATTTTTAATTCTTTTTTGGCTGCACCACACACGGCCTGCAGGATTTTAGTTCCCCGATCCCTGGATCAAACCCGGGCCCCCTGCAGTGGAAGGTCAGAGTCCTAAACACTGGATCACCAAGGAATTCCCAAGGTCTTTCTTATTCTTAAACTTGACAACATGTTCTTAATTTTAGGTCTGTAAAAGGGGTACAGGCAGGATCTATGAGTTCCCTGAAATTATGTATAAATTTTAGGTAAAAATAAGTTATGTGCAAAACAGTTTGAAATTGTGTATTTTTCTAAGGAAAAGATCCAGAGATTTCAATTCAAGAAATGCTACCCTCTGCTTTTGTGGTAGTATCCTGCCGTTATTGTTAATGTGTTTAAGTTAGGTAGTTTCCAAAAGGGAAATCAGATAAATTTGCTTCTCTGCCACTGGACGGTGTGTGCTGGTAGATTGTATCAGCCACAGCCTCAGAAATGTATTAGTAAATTATAAATTTAAAGAATTATAGCAATTGAACTAGGAATCTTTAGAGGTAATCTTTAAATAGAGAATTGGAGGAGGAGGAAGTCTGCCCACCGTTTACTCATAGTTCCATCAGTTGTAAAATGAGGATTATAACCACGGTGCTGTGATCATTCAATGAAACCATGCTTTTTAAAAGTACAATACAGGGACTTCCCTGGTGGCACAGTGGTTAAGAATCCGCCTGCCAGTGCAGAGAATGCAGAGAACACAGGTTTGATCCCTGGTCTGGGAAGATCCCACATGCCGCGGAGCAACTAAGCCCCTGTGCCACAAGTACTGACCCTGCGCTCTGGAGCCGAGCCTGCGTGCCACAACTACTGAAGCCCTTGCACCTAGAGCCCGTGCTCCGCAACGAGAGAAGCCACCACAATGAGAAGCCTGCGCACCACAACAAAGAGTAGCCCCGGCTCGCCGCAACTAGAGAAAGCCTGAGTGCAGCAACAAGCACCAAACACAGCCAATAAATTAATTAATTAATTTTTAAAAATAAATAAATAGGGCTTCCCTGGTGGCACAGTGGTTGAGAGTCCACCTGCTGATGCAGGGGACACAGGTTCGTTCGCCGGTCAGGGAAGATCCCACATGCCGCGGAGCGGCTGGGTCCGTGAGCCATGGCCGCTGAGCCTGCGCGTCTGGAGCCTGTGCTCCGCAACGGGAGAGGCCACAACAGTGAGAGGCCCGCGTACCGCCAAAAAAAAAAATAATAATAATAATAATAAATAAATAAATAAAAGTACAATACAGTTCCCTCTCTTTCCTCATCTACCCCACCCCCTCTTTTACTTCCCACTCCCTTTTAGGAAGGCATCAATTTTCAGATTCTAACATTTTTGGGACAGGTGTGCCTAAATGATCTTTGGGATTCAGAAGGAGAGTCAGATGCATTTGGGGTTTTTATTACCATCAAGATCTAGTAAGATGCTGGAGTTGTGCTTTGGGGCTTTATTCAGGGATGAAGTCCAAAGTATTTTATCAGTCGTCTGGTAATATAAGTTAATATAGAAATCAGTGCGTAATTCAAAATGTAAAAATATGGGAATTCCCTGGCAGTCCAGTGGTTAGGACTCGGCTCTTTCACTGCTGGGGCCCGGGTTCCAAGATCCTTCAAGGCAAGCAGCACGGCCAAAAAAAAAAAGAGCAAAAATACTTCCTTTTTATTCTCCAAAATAACTAACTTTCCTTGTGTGTTATAAAATTACTTGTTGATGTAGGTAGGGAAGGTGTGTGTGTGTGTGTGTGTGTGTGTGTGTGTGTGTGTGTGTGTGTGTGTCTGTTGGTGGTTATCACTAGCTGAATTATGCCCATCTGAGCCATGATTTGACATAGGGAACTATGTCAAACTATTTCACTGACTTTTCCCATTAAAATGATGGTTATTAAGTACCTCATAATCTCAATAAGTAGAGAATTTCTCTTAGTATCAATGATATTGTTCATGGGTGTTGATTGTTTTTCAGATTCTGCTGAACTAACAGCAGTAACATTTTAATTTTTGTCTGAGATTTTTTTTTTTTTTTTGTCTGAGATTTTTATATATTTCCTATCTCTTTTGTCTAGGTCACAGGAAATAGTTTTTTGGAACGTTGTGTTTAGATCAGACCTAATCTTTCAGGCAAGTGAGAAGCAGCATTAGCAAGGCAGTTAAGAGTATGGAATCTGCTGCCAGACTACCTGAATTCAAATCCTAGGCTTTGCCACTTAACTTTTAAATAACTTCTCAGTTTTCTCATCTATGAAATGAGGGTGGTAATGACAAGTATTTATTTAAGACAGTGCCTGACAGAGTAAGCACTATGTATGTGAGCTCTCACTTTTATTTTAAGAAATAATTGTATTCATCCGGTAACGAATAGGTATTCAGTGGGTTTAAACTAACTCCTCCTATTAAATTTGGGGCAAAATTCACCAGGGGTGATGAAAAGGAGGGTCCCTACCTCAGACATTTCCTGGTACCAAACTGCCCTAACTGCCTTCTGGTTGTTAGAGTGGCTGCAGAACTCATCTCTAAGCTTATATCTGAGGGCCACATTACCACCTACCTGACGTCCATAGCTCTCTTAGAACTAAAGTCCAATGGAGGCTGCAGAAGTTGTAGTATTACTGGCAGCAGGTGGTCATGGCCTTAGGGACCCAAGTAGGCACCAGATATTGACCCTCCAGAGTGCCAGCACCGCTCCAGGGGCACGATCTCCTCTGCTGTAGTCAAGCCAGCTCTGGAAACGTCATATGTGGAGATAGGACCTGGTGTTCAGAAGCCACAACATGCTGACTGGTGTCTACCAGTGCAGCCTGGCGTTGTTCACCTAGGGTTCCCCAGGACAGGATAGGGTACAGGGTGCTGGGTACAAGTCACACATTGGCTTTAGAGAGGGTGATGGAGTTTACTGATGGTGGTGTCTGGATGACAGGCCTCTAGGAATGAGTAATGACTAATCAGGATAGACACTATATTGCTGGAGCATTATCTGTGGGGCCCTCTTTAGGATTGTGGGTCATCCAAGAGACTGTGGGCAGGAAACCCAAAGCTAAAATTTTAGCCCTTGTTTCTACTGAGCTTTTAAGGTGATGTAATACTCTAAATGTAAACATATCCTATCTTCTGGTGGGAATTACATTTCCAAAAATAATTTTTAAAGTCAAGGGCCTATCTGTGGCAACATAGAAAAGTCAAGTGCTTGGACCATACTGTTTTTGCTGTTGGGAGCGGAGGGCAGGAAAACTATTCCTTCTGCATCATTTAGGAGCCTATGTTTTCTTGAGGAGCATCACTGATGGGAATTACAAAGCAACTTTTAGCAGATTACTCTGAGGCACTTAAAGAGGACTTAAATTACATGGTATTTTAGTCTGTTTAGCAGAACACCTTATGGTTCATTCTAGCAAGCAAGAGAAATGATAAACGTTAAACTAAAAGCTTCTAATCAAGCTTCCATTTATAGAAGGCAATTGTTCAGCTTGAGTAAACGTGACTACTCCTCAAAGTCCATCTTAGACTTCATTCTGTTCTTCAGCAAACACAGTTTTCCTTTTTGTTCCTCATTTTTATATCTGTGCGATGGGTAGGTCATCATTCTATCACACTAAGGTGTAGTGGGAACATGTGCATAGATTGAGAAGCTGGTGTAATATGGTTCAAGAAAGATTGGAATATGCAACTTTTGTACTTGGGTGAATTGAGCCAGTTAATTCCTCTGAGCATTAGTAGTTTCATCTGTAAGTGTAGATCCCTTTTTTCTGTCTGCCTACCCTATAATTCCTCATGGTTTGGGGGGAAATTAAGTGAGAAAATATTGGGCTAGGGATGGAAATCACCATGAATTTGTTAGGACTTTAGAGCCAGAAATAGCAATGGTTATCATTTTTCTGGTTTCCCATCTTATCTTCCAGATAAGAATAGTTAAGGGACTTAACCAAGGTACAAGCCTGTTTGACAAATGTGAAGAATTATAGAAGTGCTCAAATTTTTTGGAATATTGAGATTCTTTAGCACAATAAAGAAAGCATGTTCTGTTTATATAGTCCCTACACGAGTAAGGAATGAATGAATCTCTGAGGGGTGGAGGTACAATATGTATAAGAATCATTAGAGGGGGGAGTTTTTCCAAATTACGTAGATTTTCTGCTTCATGGAGGGGGATGCTGGAATTACTGGGGAAGGAAGAGCAATGTGGGGGAGGGCTTTTTCTTTCAAAAACCATCATAGGCACATGGTTAAAAAAAAGAGTTTAAACTACATGCAGAAGATTTTATTGTATACAATGACAAGTAGGTCTCCCATATAGATTCCAACCTTAGAGGTAACTACTGTTAACAGTTTCTTATGTGTACTTCTAGAAATGTTTTACATAAATATATAAGAATATATGTGTGTGTTAATGGAAGCGTATATGCTGTTCTGCACCCTTTTTGGGTTTTTTTTTTTCCTTATTTAGTATCAGCACAGTATAGAGCTAACTCTTTTTTAAGGGGCTATGTAGTATTCCATATAAAAATGTACCCCTGTATATTTAACCAGTTCCTTATTGATAGATGTTGATAGACTTCAAGTTTTCTGCTTTTAAAATAGTGCAGCAGTAAATATTCTGGTATATCTTCAGTACAGCCCAAGTAGACCTGTAGGATAAATTTCTAAACATGAAATTATTAAAGAGTGTGTGCCTTTTAGATTTTGATAGATTTAATTCATTTACATCAAGTATATGTATTTAGAAAAGCTCCCCTAGTATTTACAAAAAATATGTTCCCTCCAAAGGCTACTGCAGAGTAAGACTTGATTTGACTCTAATGAAACTCACGTTTACTTTCTTGTTTTCACTTGAAGCCTGTGCCTACTGCACTGGCTCAGGTGGATAGAGAAAAGATCTATCAGTGGATCAATGAGCTGTCCAGTCCTGAGACAAGGGAAAATGCTTTGCTGGAGTTAAGTAAAAAGAGAGAATCTGTTCCTGACCTTGCACCCATGCTGTGGCATTCATTTGGTACTATTGCAGCACTTTTACAGGTGGGTATATATCCATGAGTTGCATGTCATTCCTGTTTATCGCACTTGTATCTCTCTGTCTTTGCCCAAATGATTATGAAAACTTTGGTAGGATGGTTTTTTCTTTTTATTATTTTTTTAAACTTTATTTATTTTTTAATATAAATTTATTTTTGGCTGCGTTGGGTCTTCATTGCTGCGCGGGGGCTTTCTCTAGTTGCGGTGAGCGGGGGCTACTCTTCATTGAAGTGCACAGGCTTCTTACTGCGGTGGCTTCTCGTTGCAGAGCACGGGCTCTAGGCGTGCAGGCTTCAGTAGTTGTGGCATGCAGCCTCAGTAGTTGTGGTGCACGGGCTTAGTTGCTCCGTGGCATGTGGGGTCTTACTGGACCAGGGATCGAACCCATGTCCCCTGCACTGGGCAGGCGGATTCTTAACCACTGCGCCATCAGGGAAGTCCTAAACTTTATTTTTTTAATTAGTTTATTTATTTATTTTGACTGCACTGGGTCTTCATTGCAGCACGTGGGCTTTTTGTTGTGGCATGCGTGCTCTTCTACTCGCGGTGCATGGGCTCTAGAGCATGCAGGCTCAGTAGCTGCAGTGCGCGGGCTTAGTTGCAGTATGTGGGATCTTAGTTCCCCGACCAGGGATCGTACCCGGGCCCCCTGCATTGGGAGCACGGAGCCTTAACCAGTAGACCACCAGGGAAGTCCCAGAATGTATATATATTTTTTAATGTTAGCATTTGTAAGAATCTGTTTTAGAAAAGTCTAAGGTACTTGTTAAAATGCAGATTCTTGGATCCTACCCAAGAGATTTGATATATTTAGTCTAAGATGAAAAATCTATTTTTAACAGGCAGCTCCCCCACACCTAGGTGATTCCAATGTACATGGTGTAAGAGCTACACTTTGAGAAACACAACTTTAGGAGTGCTACAAAATAATATTTACTACATGGTGGGGGGGATGGAAAGGAAGGTATAAGAACTGAAAGGTATATTCTGGGGAAAGAAAATGTTAAGATAAAGGTATAACAGCTGTAGGATTAAAGGTGGGTATTCTTGTACATTGAAGAATAAATAGCTGAAATTTGGTTCTGACCAGAACGGTCATTTGTGGGGAATAAATTGATACGGTATAGTCCTATGAACCAAGATAGAATGATCATCCTTTAAAGTATTGTCCATAATTCCCAATAATTAGATCAATTTTTTTAATCTGTTAAGTAAATTCATATTCTGTCCCTACAACACGTACCCAAGAAACTAATCTTTCTTATAAGAACATTTTCTGTGTAAAAGTTTTACAATTAAGATAAATGGAATTGTGTTCAGCAAATCATTGCCTTTCGGCGGAGAATACATATATTCCCTGCTGTTTGTACATATCCCCACACATATACCCATGTTCTTATCTCCCCCTTTTTGCAGTTGCTACCTGACCAAACAGAGACTTTTTTGTGAGTCACTGTGGTTGATTTACTAACACTTTCTGGCTAGCTATCTCATCACTGCAACTAAAAGTAAGGTGTTGACAAAAGGGGGGATTATAAATATGAGTCCCTCAAGTGAAAGCCTCAACAGGTGATGCAGGATATAGGAGGAAGTATGGTTGACCACAGTTGCCTCCATAGAGATCTTCCTAGAGATATATGTAGAAATGTCTCAGATAGTCTCAGTCAGGTATATTTCTGATGAAAGGATAGGAGTATTGTTTATTTCTTCCCTCTCTTTTAATGGTTCGCTTCTTATAGGATACGTGGAATTAAAGTTGTTTGCTTTCATACCATGGGAATTAAAGTTGTTCCTTGTTCATCTGGTGCTGATTTCCATTTTTAGGAAATTGTAAATATTTATCCATCTATCAACCCACCCACCTTGACAGCACACCAGTCTAACAGAGTTTGCAACGCTCTGGCATTATTGCAATGTGTAGCATCACACCCAGAAACCAGGTAAATACTTTGAATGAGTGTGTGGGTAGAGGTTTGTGTTGAATGTGGTCCTAACTTCTGAATGATGAGAGGAGGGTCATGCAAGTAGGGTGCATGTGTGTGGGTGTGGATCTTTGGGACTCTTCTTTTACTTTTTTTTTTCCTCAAGAATTTCTGGTCTCTAATTCACCAGATTTTAGTGTAGTAACAATATGGTATTGTTTAACATGTTCTTTTATAATTAATTTTTTGCCTTTTCAAATTATGGTAAAATATAAATAATGTAAAATTTATCGTTTGAACCATTTTAAAGTATACAGTTCAGTAGTATTAAATACATTCATAATGTGCCATCATCACCACCATCCATTTCCATAATTCTGTTCATCCTGTAAAACTTAAACTCTATACCCATTAAACAATAACTCCCCATTCCCCTGCCCCCCAGCTCCTGGCAACTACCATTCTACTTTCCGTCTATGATTTTGACTATTCTGAGTACCTCGTTATAAATGGAATCTTATAGTATTTGTCTTTTTGTGATTGGCTTATTTTACTCACCATAATATCCTCAAGGTTCATCCATATTATGGCATATGTCAGAATTTCCTTCCTTTTTAAGTCTGAATAGTATTCCATTGTCTTATTTACTTTTTACCCATTGGTAGCAAGGAACTTTAAAGGATTGGTGGTCACCTCTCAGGAAAGGTCAGGCATACAGCTACTTCTCCCTCCTGAATCCATGGTAGGTGTCACTGTGCCACGCATGAGGCACAGTGCATGGCATTTAGTAGGAGTTCAGTTAGTATTTGGACTCAGTACTTTTTTCTCACATAGTAAGCCAGATTTGGCTTCAGAATCTTTTTTAACACAGGATTTTAGGCAACCTCTGTAATAAATGAGAATTGGCATTCAAATTGAGACACTTTTGCCTTCCTGCTATATCTGACAAATTAAGAAAGGGGAGATTCTGTTCAGGAATCTGCTTTGTGACTTTTATGGCCTTAAAGCACTTAATAGTTATTTTATTAAAGCCTTTCCTCTCTTTGTCAAGTTTTCCTTATAAAATCTGAGTGCTAGGTTGGCACTGACCTTTCGGAACTTTAGAAACATTGCTAAGAAAATTACTTTTAAGTACTTAAAAATGCAAGAGTACTTTCTTAAAATTTTTGGGTGTTGGCTCTCCTGTAAGGTATAATTATAAATTATATAAAGTAATAGACTGATTCCATATTAGTTGCTGAACATATTAGCTGCAGATTGAAATGTTTTTAGGATACTTAGTGTATCTGAAAGCTCTAACCAAAAGAGTATTTAAGCATAACAGATAAACCTTGATAATGGCTGCCTTATTTTGTTGTCTTGGTTTATAAGTTTTTGTCAGCTCCTACCTGTGAATATTACTGTTGACCCATAAACTAGATGAGGTAGGGCATCTAGGAGAATCTCTTGGGCCCTTAAGTGCATTTTATGACCTATTTTTTAAAACTTGCAGTTGGATATTTTATCAGTTTTTAAAGTACTTGGTACTGAATACAGGGAAAATTGTGTGTTCTCTTAACCATTGGTCTAGGCTAGGGTTTTTCAGCCTTGACACTATTGACATTTTGGGCTGGATTAAGTCTTTGCGGTGGGAGGAGGGGGATAAGAGGGGACTGTCCTGTGCATTGTAGGATTAGCAGCATCCTGGCCTCTGCCCAGTGGATGTCAATCCCTTCAGTATGACAACCAAAAATATATCCAGACATTGCCCCTGAGGGGGCAAAATCACCCCAACTGAGAACCACTGGTCTAGACTAATGACCAGTAACAGTCTTTCCTAGAGATGCCTTGGTCAAGCAGTGTTATAGGCCTTACAGAATTAACCACCTGGGAATGTTCAGAATCCTTAGAAATTAACTCTGGGCTCTGAATGTGATTATTTTTTTCTTTTAGGTCAGCATTTCTTGCAGCACACATCCCACTTTTTTTGTACCCCTTTTTGCACACTGTCAGCAAAACGCGTCCCTTTGAGTATCTTCGGCTAACCAGTCTTGGAGTTATTGGTAAGTTATTAGGATCGTTTCGCAAGCCTGGAATCATCATCATTCATAATAGTGGTCTTAGGTGTTTTGTCTGTTCTTTTATAGCTTTTGTTCACCAGTTATTCATTTTTGTCTTCGGGGTTGAGTCTAATAAATTGTTTTTACTAATAAATGAATATCAGAACATTATTGCTCTTACCAAGTACCATTCTGAGTATTGTTAGTAAGGCTATAAGACCCAACATTTGGGATTAAATTCAGTGTGTATGTAGAAATGTTTAATAATTGTAGGGAAAGTAAAGAACAAGAGTGTTAACAAAAAAAGATTATTATTACAGGAGTAAGAATTTGAGTTTGTTTCTTGGTTTGATTTTTCATCTTTGTCACTTCTGAGCTGTTCTCCCATAATTCCAGGGATTTACCTTCTGTTTTAGCTCGTTGAATTTTTGCATGCTCAAATTAATGTTTCCATGTACATTTATTATGGGAGATGTGTCTAAAACGCTATATCAGCTATTTCAGATCTTAGACTCCAGGGTAGGAAAATCTTTAGATTTGTGAAATGTAAATACATTCAAGAAGATTTCTTTCCTAAATTGCCCTTCCGTTTTTCAGTGTCTTTTTCTCATAGTTTTTGCTCGACATACTAACCAAATAATAAGAACATCAGTTATACAAACTTTGTTTTGTTTGGTTATTATTTTTATGTTCAACCTGTGTTCACATCCTTATGTCTATAAACCATGAATCAAGAAGTATAATTTAAAAGTTTGGTATTTCTCAGGAACATTTTATTCTACTTTTAAGAAGTAACTGTTATCTCATACTCCAAATGAATGTTATTGTTTTTTACATCTTCTCCCAAGTGGTACTGTAATTAGAAACTTTTTTCCCAGTATATTCTTTCCAGCTTGTAAGATATAAAAACGTCTCGTGTAGGATTTAAAACATCAACATGATTCCAGCCAAAAGAAAACACTTGTATTCATTATTCTAATTCAAATCATCCTACTTCTGCTGTTTTTTTTACTACTGTGGTTGGATGATGCACTTATGTGGTGTTAGGGTAAATGTTGACTGTGGTGGGGGGTGGAAACAGTACTTGGATAGTATTAAGCCAGTTGTCTACCCTTGCATGTATTTTTAGAAACTCAGTTTCTCCCAAGTCATTGAGAGTACAAGCAGAAGGTGAATGTTTGGGCCTAGACTTTTTCCTGCAGTTTAAGGGTTATCAGACAAGTTTGAATATAAATGAATTGATACATAACATAGATTAGAAAATACTTGAAACTGAGTAAAAGTAAAAATACAACATATCAAAATTTATAGGATGCAGCTTAAAGTAGGGCTTAGAGGGAAATTTGTAGCATTAAATGCTTATACTAGAAAGAAAGAGAGGTCTTCAATCAGTGAGCTAAGCTTTTCTTTAAGAAACTAGAAAAAGGAGCAAATTAAACCAGAGCAAACAGAAGGAAGGAAATAATAAAGACTAGATATCAATGAAAATATGAAAAGAAAATCAATACATAAAATCAGTGAAACCAAAAGCAGGGTTTTTTTGTTTGGTTTTTTGAGATATAATTGACATATAACATTGTATTCGTTTTTGGTATACAACATGATTTGGTATATGTATATATTGCAAAATGATCAGTACAGTAAGTTTAGTTAACATCCATCATCACACCTAGGCAGCATTGTTTTTCCTTGTGATGAGAACTTTTTACGATCTCTCTTTTTAAGATTTCTCTTAGAAGCTTTCAAACATACAATACTGTATTGTTACTGTGGTCACCATGCTGTACATTATACCCCTGGGACTTATTTATCTTATAAATGGACGTTTATACCTTTTAACCACCTTCACCCATTTCATCCACCCCAATTTTTTATTGAAAAAAATTCAATAAAATTAATAAACCTCTATCCAGACAGACTGATAAAAAAAAGAGAAGACACAAGTTACAAATACCATAAATGAAAGGGGGTGCATTATAAAAGACTCTACAGACAATTAAAAAGATAATAAGATAATACTGCTAATAACTCTTTGTCCATGAATTTGACAACCTAGGTGAAATGCACAAATTCTTTGAAAAATATGGTCTGGCAGAGTGCACTCAAAAAAAAAAAGAGATAAGCTGAATAGTTTTTGTAGTTAAAAACCTTCCAACATAGAAAACTCTAGGCCCAGATGGTTTCAACTGGTTAATTCTACCAAAAACTTAAAGAAGAAATAACACAAATTCTGTTAAAAACTTTTCCATAACGTGGAGAGGAGGCTTCTCAACTCTTGGTGAGGGCAGCATTACTCTGATAATAAAAACAGAAAAAGAAGTAAAAAGACTATAGACCAGTATCCCTCATGAACACAGGTGCAGAAATTCTCAACAAAATGGTAACAAATCAAATCCAGCAACATGTAAAAAGGATCATAATGACCATGTGGGTTTTATCCCAGGAAATCATTCTGGTTCAGCTTTCAAAAATCAGCCATTATGATTGACCGTATCCACAGACTAGAGATGAAAAATCATGTGATCTTCTCTGTAGTTTATAAAAACAGCCTTTGACAGAATTCAGTGTCCATTCGTGATAAAAACTCCAGCAAAGCAGGAATAGAGGGGAACTTTCTCAACCTGATAAAGTACAAAAACAAAAACAAAACCCTTCAGTTAAGATCATAGTTAATGTGAAGAACTGAATGTTGTCCCCCTAAGATTGAAAACAAGGCAAGGATGTTCATTCTCACCAGTCTTATTCATTCTCATCCTGGATATCCTTACCGGTGCAATAAGGCAAGAGAAAAAAAATAAAGGACATACAAATTAGAAAGGAAAAAATAAAATATTGGCTACATTTTATAGCTATAAATGGAGTATAATCTTTAAAAATTGTGAATCACTATATTGTATACCTGTAACTTACACAGTATTGTACAGAAACTATACTTCAATAAAAATTTTTTTTAAAAAAAGGAAAAAGAAAACTGTGTTCACATACAACATGATTAACTGCATTGAAAAGTCTTGAAGAATCTACAGAAAAAAGCTACTAGAACTAGTGAGTTTAACAAGGTTGTAAGTTATAGAGTTATTATACAAAAATCAATTACATTTTTGTGTGCTTGCACTAAACAGAGATTGAAATTTCACCAAAACGAGAAAAACTTGGGTGTAAGTCTTACAAAATATGTGCTTAGTCTATAGCTAAAAACTATAAAACAAGGAAAAAAGAAATCAAAACCTAAATAAATGCAGAGATACACCATACTCATCAATTGGTTTATCATTAAGATGTGGTTAAGATGTCATTCTCCCCCAGATGATATATAGATTTAGAGCAATTCTAACAAAATCCCAGTAGGATTTTTTTTATAGAAATTGACAAGGTGATCCTAAAATTTTATCTGGAAAGACAAATGAAATAGAATATGCATCTTTTAAAAAGAAGGATAAAGTTGGAAGACATATACTACCCGATTTCCAGACCTACTGGAAAACTACAGAGTCAAGACAGTGTGGTATTGGAGAAAAGATAGACTTGTAGAGCAGAATGGAGAGTACAGAGATAGACCCACACAATTATGGTCAATTGGATTTTTGACAAAGCTGCAAAGAGAATTTAGTGAAGAAAGGATAGTCTTTTTCAGTAAATTGTGCTGGACAATTGGATATCCATATGCAAAGCAATGAACCATGACCTATACCTTGTACTCTATACAAAATTAACAAAATGGATTTTAGACCTATATGTAAAAAATCTAAATGAGATAATAATCTGCCATCTGCAGCAGGCCATGTTAGTAAATTATGGTATGTGCTGTTTAGAGATGTAGCATTTGTAGATTGTCAGTTCTGGTTAAAGTAAATGATATTACTCTCTCCTGAAGTGATTGACTTTAGTTATTACAGGTCCAGTTAACTAAGGCCTTTCATATAAAAGCTAGTGATGCGTTGGGCAGCTCAGGGAACAGTCATTTGTTTAATGGGACTCTGCCTCCCTATATGCAGAATGGAGAGGATATCAGTGAACTGTGTCTGACACCCGGTCAGTGGTGTAAGTTTAGAAACCAACAGAATAATAGAATTGGGATGAATTTTAGAAGTCATTGGTCCAACTCTTATAAAGAAACAGAGGCTTGCAAAGGGAAGGTAACTTTGTCAAACTTAGGTAAACTAGTTGTGGAACCAGAATTGGAATCCAGGTGTGTGTGTTTCTTGTTTAGGTATGCCCTACAGTGTTTGTGCTCTTTGGGAAAAGAGGGGCAATTGAATAACCAGGAAGTAATGTTTGTTTATACCTGTTGTGACTTAAGTAGGATTCAGACTGACATCGTTTCTTTGCTACCTGGGAATGTGCTTTAGTACTGATGTAGAATTCTTTTCTCTTACCTAAGGTATATGGAGAAGAGATGGTGATATTATTGTATGAATGCCTACCAAGAGTGATAGAAAAATTATTTAGATAGCTAAACAGATGCTAACTATATGACAGACCAAACTTGGTACCTGATCTTTTAGTGTTGACTGATAACAGTCAACCTGTGCTTTTCTTCCTTTTTTTTTGTTTTAATAAACCACAGTTTGTGTTGTATGTTAAGTTCCACAACTAGCTGGATGAACAATTTTAGTTGGAAACCCTGACTGTGAAATAATTTTGTTTGTCCATATTTTCTTTAGGGGCCCTGGTGAAAACAGATGAGCAGGAAGTAATCAACTTTTTACTGACAACAGAAATTATCCCTTTGTGTTTGCGCATTATGGAATCTGGAAGTGAACTTTCTAAAACGGTGTGTGTTTTTCTCTTAATTAGATTCTATATTGTTGACTCTTGGGCTCCTTCTTCATGGTTATCATTTTCTGCCTCTCTTCAGGTTTTTTGAAACTTTCATGAATGTTTTTTCTCTTTTAAATAAAAATTGTTATATAATGATGATTTTAAAACCCAGACCCGTCAGAAGAATATCATGTTAAAACACTAAATTTCTCCCTTTCATCTGAACCCACTTCTCACTACACAGGTGTATTATTCCAGACATTTTTTTATGCATAATCAAGTGTATATATACTTGAGCTTCTCCCTACTTTGCACTTTAACCGTGGATGATAATGTGACTGGTATAAATTCTTAACCTCTATTTTCCCTCTCAGAACTCCATTGCCATAGCCCTGTTGTCTTCTGGTATTGAATGTTGTAGTGAAATCTTGGGTCAGCCTAATATTTTCCTTTCATTGGTGAACTTGCTTTTTCTGTGTGGTATCTATAAGCTTCTTTTATAATTTTTAAGTTCGTTTGATAATTTTTTTTTTCTTTTGGCTGCGCTGGGTCTTCGTTGCTGTGTGCAGGCTTTCTCTAGTTGTGGCGAGCAGGGGCTATTCTTCGTTGCAGTGTGTGGGCTTCTCATTGTGGTGGCTTCTCGTTGTGGAGCACGGGCTCTAGGTGTGTGGGCTTCAGTAGTTATGGCACGTGGACTCAGTAATTGTGGCTCATGGGCTCTAGAGCACAGGCTCAGTAGTTGTGGCACACAGGCTTAGTTACCCCACAGCATGTGGGATCTTCCCAGACCAGGAATTGAACCTATGTCCCCTGCCTTGGCAGGCGGATTCTTAACCACTGGACCACCAGGGAAGTCCATCATTTGATAATCTTATATCAGATTTTTTTTCTGGAAGAGCCTACTCTTTGTGTCTCTTTTTTGGTTAATTTTATAGTTTTCCCTTTGATTTGTTTTGGCCTCTTGCTTCAGCAACATCAGTTATGCTATATTGTCTATTTTTCAAATATATATTTTTTCCCTCTCTACTTTCTATCTTTAATTTCATATCGTGATTTTTCTCAGGCTACTTTTCCATGTTGCTGACTATTTTTAGCAATATCTTACTTCTGCTTCCAAAGTGTATCTAGTCACATTGACTAGACTAGTCACTCTAATTTTTAATTTGGTAAGTACTTATTGCTGAGTTGGATGTAAGTAGATGTAATGATTTAAATTATTTTTGTTTTGAATACACAATACAAATAAAGTAAAAATTCAAATGCTACTACAAATGGCTATACAAACAAATGGAAGTCTCCTACCATAGCCTCTCAGTTCTTCTCTCCAGTAGTAACCAGTATTACTACTTTCTTGTAGAATCCTTCCAGAAATATTCTGTGTATACATGTAGCAGTTTAATTTTGTATTAATTATTTTCCTCTAGTCTCTGCCTCTCACTTCTCATGTCCTTTCAGCTCTTCTTTGAATTTTTTATGTTCTTTGAATTTTTTAAAATGTTCTTTAAAGTCCACATTCTCTTCAATTTCCTTGAAAATGCAGATAAGTATTACTTGTTACCCCTGTGTAGGGTATGTCTCAATAGAAGTTTCCCTGTGGGCGTCTTTTTATCCAAGATTGCCATTTGTTTAAAAATAATGGATGGAAAGAGAGATGTTATGAGCTGAAGTTGGCAGCTTTTAAGTCAAGTATTTTACCTCTGAATACTTTTCCACCCAGCCTGCCATCTAAGGTGTGTGTGTTAGGGAGGATTTAAACCTCTGTCTTCAATTTTCTACTAACACACAAAGAATAAGTGACATGTGATCTATGTTCATGCTTTTCTTTCTTTCTTTGTTTTTTAAATAAATAAATTTATTTATTTATCTATTTATTTATTTATTTATGGCTGCATTGAGTCTTCATTGCTGTGCACAGGCTTTCTCTAGTTGCGGTGAGCAGGGGCTACCCTTCGTTGCAGTGCACGGGCTTCTCATTGCAGTGGCTCCTCTTGCTGTGGAGTACGGGATCTAGGTGCACAGGCTTCAGTAGTTGTGGCTCATAGGCTCTAGAGCACAGGCTCAGTAGTTGCGTCTCCCGGACTTAGTTGCTCCGCAGCATGTGGGATCTTCCCGGACCAGGGCTCGAACCCGTGTCCCCTGCATTGGCAGGCAGATTCTTAACCACTGCGTCACCAGGGAAGTCCCTATTCATGCTTTTCTTCTCTCATTTGTCCCTTAATTTTATTCCTTTTGTTAATTTCAGTGGCTTTCCGGGACCGGATTGGAATGGTTACAACTGTATTCTGTCATTTTTTATTCACAGTTGCCTATGAATAGGGTTTTTTCAAGTTGGCTTCTTATGGCTGGGACAGAAAAAGATTCATTTCTTCTTTAGTGACATTTCTTCCAGGAGCCCCCATCCTAATGATCCCTCCCCTATTTACATTCCTTGCCCATTACTAGAATTAATTCATCCTTGATGTGTAGATGTTCCCATTGACCTTTACGCTTCAAGTAGAATACTTCTCCTATCCTACGTTTTATGGTTTTATGGTTTGTAGTCACTTCCTGGCAAGTCTTTCTTCTTTTGCTCCATGCAAGCAGACACCTCGTTGTGTTCACTTTTTATGTACGATGCTTAGTCAAACGTCTTGCCATAGTAGACACCCAGTAAAGCAGAGGTTCTCAGTCAGAGCTGTGTGGCATGATCACCTGTGAAGTGTTTTTGTTTCTTTGGGGTTTTTTCTTTTTTTTTTTTTGGCTGTGTTGGGCCTTAGTTGCGGCACACAGACTCTTTCGTTGCAGCGAACGGGCTTTTCTCTAGTTGTGGCACGTGGGCTCAGTAGTGGCAGCACCTGGGGTTAGTTGCCCCGCGGCATGTGGGATCTTAGTTCCCCAACCAGGGATCGAACCCACATCCCCTGCATTGGAAGGTTGATTCTTAACCACTGGACCACCAGAGAAGTCCCTGTGAAGTGTTTTTAAAACATCAAGGTCCAGGTCCCATATCTGACCTACTGAATCGTTCTGCAGGTTGATAAAGTATGGACATTTGTGTTTTTTTTTAAATCCCCCTGGGTGAGTGTATAGTATAAGTTATTTTGGAAAGCTGTTATTTTGGAAAGCTGTTTGGCAGTATCCACTATAAGCATAAACCTACCCTATCACCCAAAGAAAAATGAGCTCTCGGGAATTCCCTGGCGGGCCAGTGGTTAGGACTCCACGCTTTCACTGCCAAGGGCCCAGGTTTGATCTCTGGGCAGAGAACTAAGATCCCACAAGCCACACAGCATGGCAAAAAAAAAAAAAAAGCTCTCATGGGCATCAAAACATATATAGGAGTATTTATAGCATTTTTACTCATGAAGGATAAATTGTAGTATAGTTACAAAATAAACTACACAATAGTTAAGAAGCATGAACTGCTGATACATGCAATGTGGCTGATATTATGTCAAGTGAAAGAAGCCAGCTATATATGAGTTCATACCATATGACTCATATATGTATGTGAAATTCAAGAACGGGCAAGTACAGTCAGTGAGAATAAATCAGAATAGTGATTACCTCTCAGGGAAGGATATTGACTGGGAAAAGGCACAAGGGAATCTTCTGGGGTGCTGGAAATGTTCTGTATTTTATTTTATTTAAAATTTTTATTTTATTTCATTTTTATTGAAATATAGTTGATTTACAATGTTGTGTTAGTTTCGGGTGTACCGCAAAGTGATTCATATATATTTTTTTCTTTTTTTACATTCTCTTCCATTATAGGTTATTACAAGATATTGAGTATAGTTCCCTGTGCTATACAGTTGGTCCTTGTTGGTTATCTATTTTATATTTAATATTGTGTATGTGTTAATCCCAACCTCCTAATGTTCTGTATTTTAATCTGGTTGTGGTTCACAGATGTGTAGGATGTAAAAATTAAGATACACTTAAGATTAGTGCACTTTACATATTTTACTGTGTATATGTTTGTATTAGTTTCTTATTGCTGCTATAACAGATTGCCACAAGCTTGGTGGCTCAAAACACCACAAATTTATTCTCTTACAGTTCTGGAAGCCAGCAACCGTAAATCAGTTTAACCAAGCTAAAGTCAGGGTGCCAGTAAGGGCAACATTCCCTCTGGAAGCTCTAGGAGAGAGTCCCTTTCCTTGACTTTTCCAGCTTTTAGAATTGCATTTCTTGGCTCACTGCCCCCTCTTCCATTTTCAAAGCCAGCAGCGTAGCATGTTCAAATCTCTCTCTGCTTCTGTCACATCACCTTCTCCTCTATTGCCAAATCTCCCTCCACTTTCCTCTTTAAGGACACTTGTGATGATTATATTTAGGGCCCACCTGGATAATCCAAGATGATTAATCTTCCCCTAAGATTCTTAACTTAATCACATCTGTAAAGTCCCTTTTGCCATATAAAGTAGCATCCCCAGGGTTTGGTGATTAGGACCTAGATATCTTTGGGGGCCATTATTTAGCCAACCACAATGTTATACCCCAGTAAAATAGTAAAATAAAACAGTTCGCACAGTTGTTTCTGAAGAGCAGCTGAGGAAGAGAATCATTATAATAATCATTTGACTTGAATTAAACTAGTATTTTTTTAATCCCATCTATGTAAGAATTAATGAGCTTAAAGTGAGTATATTCTTTATTACTGTTGGAACAATTTTCGAAGGGAGGCTTAAAAGTCTTATTTTCTTTAAGATCTTTTAAGAATAAGAAAAGATTTACCTAACTCATTCGGAAGAGATGAGGCATAGCTGAATTGCTAAAATCATCTTGGCCCGTGGAAAAGGGAAGAGGCTCTGTGTTTAACTAGGTTTGATCTCAACTCTGAGTTAGTAGCTTTGTCACTTGGGACCTTAACCTGGCAAGTTATTGATCAACAGTTACACCTGGCACATAGTAGGTGTTCAGTAACAGACAGTCTCTCTGTTTTTAAGACTCTGATAATTACCTACCTTTTATGTAAAATGAGAATAACAATGGTACCTACCTCATAGGTTTATTGTGAAAATAAGATAAGGCATGTTATGGCTTAAGGAAAAATTCCAGCACATACTAAATGTTCGATATGGCAATATTTATTAATTTTTTTGTACTATGCGTGTCTTGTCAAGTAAGTTATATAGAATGCAAGGGTATTTGCTTAGTTTTCTGCTTATGGTTATTCCTGGGAGAAAAGCAGACAGTTGGAAGACAAGTCTGAGCAACGTTTTGGACTCCTTAATTTTGTTTTACTCCAGGTTGCCACATTTATCCTCCAGAAGATCCTCTTAGATGACACTGGTTTGGCTTATATATGTCAGACGTATGAGCGTTTCTCCCATGTTGCCATGATCTTGGTGAGTTCTTTGATTTGCCTTCTTTGTAACTGCTTCTGATCACACAGCTTAGTCGCTTTGCAGTCGACACTGAGCTGCTTCAGTCTCCCAACTAGAAATAACAACTGTGGAATCTTGTATAACTGTTCTTGCAATATCTGCTCTCTGATATCAACTAGGATTATTTTGTGTTTTGTGTGTTTTTTTCCTATCCCACCTTGTTTTGGGGGAAACAGGGTAAGATGGTCCTGCAGCTATCCAAAGAGCCTTCCGCCCGTTTGCTGAAGCATGTAGTAAGATGTTACCTTCGACTCTCAGATAATCCCAGGTAAACATTTATAGGATTTATAGGACTTAAATACTCTGGTGAGTATTTCAGGGGAAATACTCTAGTGAGCAGTTGCCCCATCTCGTGGGGTAGCTCCTATGTCTTTAGGACAGGGAAGGGATAAAACTATATTTAGCTTGTCTGAGACAGACCTTGATTTATTCCTTTTAAAATCTGAAGTGCTGAATTTAAAACTCCATCAGAGTTTTATCTCCGCCCTGGAACTCCGTACCCTACTCTAAAATTCCAGAGAGTTCAGACAGTGAATCTTCTGATACATTACTCCTGTGGTTTGAGCTTTCTGTTGCTACTCCAGGTGGTCAGAAAGAAAAGTATACTTTCAAAGGTCTCTTAAGAAAGGAACAGGCCCAGAGGGCTCTTGAATTATATTTCCAGTTCTCTTCCTGTAAAGTCCTTGAGCTAATTGTTTTATCTCCCTATGTTCGTAATCTTTCTGCCAGAAATCATACATTGTAGATACAAGGCGTTTTAGAAATATTTGACCTTTTGCTTTGTAAATCCATAATTCATGCTGAAAGCCACTTGCTCAGATTCTCCTAAACCACATAATGGGTTGATTTCTGTGTTCTAAGGAATGAGGATAACTTGATTTAATGTGAACTCAGCCTCCTGCCACTGAGGTTATTTAAGCCCTAACTATTTCTTTGACCATTTTGTCTTGTTCTTTAGTGGTTCCTGTTTTCACCAAAGTTTGAAAATATGTTTATTTAAAACTCTCCTTGCACAAAGAAACTAGGCTGAGTACAAAAGCTATAACTTTTTTTAAAAAGCAGCCTTATAAATAGTTAACATTTACCTTTTTGAGTTTTCAGATTCGACTTTTACTGGTCATATTTTAAAGTAAATGAAACATTTAAAAGTTCATCTGATAATAATGTTACCATAGATTTGTTTTTACTGCTCATCTCTTATTAAGGGTTTTAACTATAAAACTGAAGCTGTTTTTGGAAAGACAAATTTATATCAGTTTAAAATTCATTAATTTATCATACTATGAGTGAGGTCATATCCCCTGTTAATGTACTGATTTTGGAATATTTCATTTACTGTATAATCCATATATTTCCAACATGAGTATTATGACAATGTTTACTGTAATAAATCAGAAAGCAGTTTGAATTGAAGTAAATTATTGCACCATTTTATTCCATTTGCTTTGTCACAAAATTCTATATTGGGGCATCATTCTGAAAATGTTTGCAGACAACAGATCCTGGAGCAATCTGAGCCTATGCCTAACATAAGCTTTAAAGAATTTTAATGGCTTCTTAAAGTACCTTGACAGAACCATAGATTCCCAGGATTCTATGTATTTATATCTAAGAAAAGGGCTCTTCCCTGTCCCCCAGATATGGGTTTATTTGTTTGGTCTCCCTGGTCGGTTTGTTTATTTCTGATGTAGGGCACGTGAAGCACTGAGGCAGTGCCTCCCTGACCAGCTGAAGGACACGACCTTCGCCCAGGTGCTAAAAGATGACACCACCACTAAACGCTGGCTTGCACAACTCGTGAAGAACCTGCAAGAGGGCCAGGTCACCGATCCCCGGGGTATCCCCCTGCCCCCTCAGTGATCCTCCCCCGTCCCCTCCCACTACTCCCCCAAGTTGGGGAAGGGAGGGGGAACCTGCGAGGAATACAGCTCAGGTTTTATCGCTGACTGGTAATAGACGACCTCAATGCTGAACTGCACTGGAGAAAAGAGGCACAGTACCCCTGCTGAGGTGTATAAGCTGCCATCAGGCTGCCTTGAGGACCTGGGATCCTTCTGCTACTCCCAGGAAACAGGCTCCTGACACAGTGTTCTGCCACCACAGCCAAGGAGGGTGTCAACACCAGCAAATGCTGTATTTGCAGCATGCCCAAGATGACCGTTCTCCCTCACCTCTACCCAGCCACTGGCAGGGAGGGGAGACAGTGGTGACAGCAGCAGCACTCTAGGCATGGTGAACACCTGGGACCAAGCCATGTGGCGTTTTCTTATTTTGCCTTCCTGGAAGACTCAAGATATGTCTCTTCATCCTCTCTCAGTATTTGTTTACTTTGGTTTTTTGTTTTTAATCTCAGAGAGAGGTGTATTTAGTGGACACAAGCTGTAATATTCAGCAAAACTTTGTCAGTTGGTACTGTTTACAAGTCTGTTAGATGTGTAAGCTCAATAAAAAGTTGGTCTGGGCATTACATCCCCTCTAGCAGGCCAGTAGCTGCATGAGCTGTTGGGAGGAATGGGAGGCAGGGGAAGGATATAAAGCCAAAGGACAGCAGGAACCCACCACCTGTTTCCCTTCCCTTTCCCATTCTTTTACCCCTAGTTCTGGATGCCATAAGGACCTTAACCTTGCTTTTGGCTTTAGCTGCTAGCATTTCCAAATCTCCGTGCTTTTCCCTTCTTCACTTCCCTCCTATTAAACTTAAAACAGACGTCTTAATTCATCAGGCTGTCCTGGAAGGGTATTGTATTGGGGGAGGAGAGGAGATGGTGGACGTCACCTTCAGTTCAAGTCCTCAAAGTTATTTTCTAGATGACTTTTAAAAGGGAGGTGTCTGTGCTTAAGATGATAGGCTACTTGATCCTATTCTTTGCCCTAGTGTGAATCTACAGTTCCATCTGTCTTCATGATTGTACTTGAAGCAGTATTAGCTGAATGAGTTAATTTTATTCAGATTTAAGATAGAGGGCTGGACTCTGCTTCCTCACTTATTCTGTCTTTTTTTTTTTTTTTTTTGACACATTCCCCTTTGGTCTATGGGAATTACAGGGTTGCCACTAAAATATTTTACACTTTTTCATATTGTGTCAGAGAATCCCCCTTCCTGCTCTGGAGCTTTAGGTGACTCTATTCACAATCCAGAGGCTTGAATCTGCAGTGTAAACTGCCATGCTTTCCCCCAGTCCTTCCCCCTGCCATCGCCTGCTTTCTCTGTCTCTAATCCCCATCTGCAGTCAAAGATGGGATTATTAGCCCAACTAGAGAGAGACCAAGTATTTTTGGCCCATATCTCACACGATTGAAGGTGTCCCTGAATACATTTGGGGAGGGTTTATAAGGGGCAGGCTCAGAGAAACCTTGGCAGAGGCAGTTTGCCAACCCAAGGGCTCTTTCAAGCCGACTTTCACAAAGGGAGCCGGCTTGTTAGTTGGCTTCTGTCTCTTTAGAGCCAAGAAAGTAGTAATTAAGTAGCCTAGATGTAGAAAGGGTCGGATAAGCACTTATTCCCCTGCTTTCCAAAATGAAGAGGAGAACCAGGCCAGCTCTCACTAATCTCAAGCCTGAAGAGAAGAGGTCTTGGAGAAATCAGAGAACAGCATGGACTGGATAAATGTCTTGACTCCCTTCAGCCCGTAGTTTTGACCTGGAGAGTCCAGCTAGGGTAATCCTGATTTTTGCCAACCACCTTCCTTCTGAGCCAAAGTTTTCTCATTCCCCCTTCTCTGGGGAAGCAGCTGAGGGCCAGGCCTTGCTCCCTGAAAAATTCTCTTCTGCATCTTTCGGTGCATTGGCCATTGTACTGTGCCAATAGTATCTTAATTCTTGTACCATCTATTCTCAGCTGGCCTTGGACCCCATGTAGGAGTTGCGGGGAGGGGTGGAAATGGGTGTTGTTCCTTGTAGTTGATCCTGATGTCCTGTGTGTATAAAGAGGACCTCTCCCCCGCCCCACATTTTCTGTGTTCCATCCTCACTCCCTCAACAGGATTGAAATAAAACATGCTTCTGTTTTTGTAACAATAATTTTTCTTTTAAACTGGAGATTTTATTTTGTCAATATCGAGGTATCTAGGCACTGTGGTCAGATGATCCTCATCAACCTTGCCTCTACCTCTGTTGAACTACACACACACACTGCCAAGAGGGCAGTGATGGTTCCTTTCTAGATAGGTCCTTTGGGAGAAGATTACTGATGTATAAAAGCTGTTTGCAAGGCTGAGATGGTGCCCTTTTTCGGACAAAGTATCTCTTGCTGGGACAGAACCTCACTCCTGGCTGTAGTAGCTAGAACAGTACTAGTGTGGGAGAGACTTCTATAAATGAAGAGGTAAAGCTTGAAACATTTTATCAAAGACTTTAATATTCATTTCTTTCCAGGGTTCAAGACTTAGAGCACATCTCCAGAGTTGTTTCCATTCCTGTTCCTGGCTCTTAATGGGAGAGAGCCAACCTCTGCTTCCAGCTTCTTTTTTCCAAGGGTTGAGGGCCTTCATTTCAGTGATGGAACAGGGCAAGGAGAGGCATTGGTAGCCTTCAGAGCTTCCTTACTAGCTATATGTATGATTCCCTTGCTCACTATTCCTGCTGCTCAAAGGCTGGGAAAGTATGAGGGGGAGAGGGGGAATACACAAAGTTAATTGCTATCAAAAGTCCAAGGGGGCTTCCCTGGTGGCGCAGTGGTTGAGAGTCCGCCTGCCGATGCAGGGGACACGGGTTTGTGTCCCCGTCTGGGAAGATCCCACATGCCGCGGAGCAGCTGGGCCTGTGAGCCATGGCCGCTGAGCCTGCAGGTCCGGAGCCAGTGTTCCGCAACGGGAGAGGCCACAACAGTGAGAGGCCTGTGTAACGCAAAAAAAAAAAAAAGAAAAAAAAAAAAAAAAAAAAAAAGTCCAAGGAAGGGCTTCCCTAGTGGTGCAGTGGTTGAGAATCTGCCTGCCAATGCAGGAGACACGGGTTCGAGCCCTGGTCTGGGAAGATCCCACATGCCGCGGAGCGACTGGGCCCGTGAGCCACAACTACTGAGCCTGCATGTCTGGAGCCTGTGCTCCGCAATTAGAGAGGCCGCAATAGTGAGAGGCCCGCACACTGCGATGAAGAGTAGCCCCTGCTTGCCACAACTAGAGAAGGCCCTCGCACAGAAATGAAGACCCAACACAGCGCAAAATAAATAAATAAATAAATACTTACTAAAAAAAAAAAAAAAAAAAAAAAACTCTTAAAAAAAAAAAAAGAGTCCAAGGAAAACATTTAAAATAGGAAACCATAGAATGAAATGAGATTTTTCTTTCCAGAATGTTGTGGAATTTAAATTTTTTTAATAATACATTTATTTAAAAACCAGATATAATAGGTAAGTTGAACAACACAATTAAACCTAGCTTAACTGACATAAATAGAACATTGTCACTGAACCAACAGTATACATATTTTTAATAGCACCAAAAGCTTTTACCAAAATTGATCATAGCTGGACCATCAAGTAAGCCTCAGGAAATTTCAAAAATAATTTAAAATAATACAGTGTTCTCTGAACACAGTGGGATTAAGCTAGGGAAAAAACAACAACAACAACAACTGGAAAGTCCCTGTTTATAAAACAGGCAGTAGAGTTCTAAATAACCCACTGGTCACAGAAAAAAAAGCACAACGGAAATAAAAAAAATTAACTGGTAATAAAGATATGCCATATCAAAACCTGTAGTATACAGGTAAAGCACTAAAATATATAACTTTAAACTCACACATTACAAAAGAAAGGCTGAAGTCAGTGATCTAAGTTTTCACATCAAGAAACTGGGAAAGAATAGCAAATTCAAAAGGTAGAAGGAAGAATGCAGAAAAAAAAAAAAGTGAAATAGAAAACATGTACAAGAAGGAAAATCAGTGAAGCCAAAAGTCATTCCCTCAAAAACAGTAAAACTGATAAACCCATAGACTGATCAGGAAAAAAACCTCAACATTAGAAATGAAAAAAGAGGGACTTCCCTGGTGGTCCAGTGGTTAAGAATCTGCCTTCCAATGCAGGGACGCAGGTTCGATCCCTGGTTGGGGAACTAAGATCCCTCATGCTACGGGGCAACTAAGCCCGCATGCCACAACTAGAGAGCCTGCATGCTCTGAAGCCCGTGTGCCACAACTAAGACCTGATGCAGCCAAAAATAAATAAAATCTTTTTTTAATGGAAAAAGGGACATCATTCATATCTTAGAGTCACCAGTATCAGAAACTATAGAAAAGGGGAACAGATCTCAATTCACTTTTTAAAAATATATATATTTATTTATTTGGCTGCACCAGGTCTTAGTTGTGGCACACGGGATCTTTAGTTGGGGCATGCAGGCTCTTAGTTGTGGCATGCGGGATCTAGTTCTCTGGCCAGGGATCAAACCCGGGCCCCCTGCATTGAGAGCATGGAGTCTTAACCACTGGACCACCAGGGAAGTCCCTCAATTCACTTTTGAAGCAGTATAACCCAGCCACCAAAACTATCAAAGATATCACCAGAAAGGAAAAACAGGCGCTAATCTCTCCCGGGAATGTTAATGTAAAACTGCCAGACAAAATAAGCAAGTCAAATCTAGCGATATATAAAAATGATAATAGGTCATATCTAATTTGGGTTTACTGCAAAAATACAAGATTGATTCAACACTTGAAAACTAATGGATTCAATTCACACAATCAACGTATAAGGAGAAAAATCAATCTAGACAGATGCAGGAAAGAACACTATTCAACAGCTATCCATGATTTTTAAAAACTTTGAAAACGAGAAATAGAAGGGTATATCCTTAATCTCATAAAAATCTTACATATGTATGTAGGTAGGTTAATTGATTACACACAAATATATATATGTGTGTGTGTGTAATTACTTTGACCCAAAATAAAATTTAATTATAATTTAAAGTTAAAAGTTTCATATTCATGAAAACAAAAAAAATTTTTTAATAAAATAAAAATCTTAATAAAAACCCTACAGTAAACCTCTCAGTGATAAAATATTGAAATCATTCTCCATGAGATGAGGAATAAGATAAGGATGTCCACTATCACAACTCCGTATACCATTATACTGGTCCCAGCCAGTGTGATTAGTCAAGAAAATAAAAGAAGGGACTTCCCTGGTGGTCCAGTGGTTAAGACTGTGCTCCCAATGCAGGGGGCCTGGGTTCAAACCCTGGTCAGGGCTCTAGCCCGCATGCTGCAACTAAAGATCCCGCATGCCATAACTAAAGATCCCTCATGGTGCAACTAAAGATCCCACATTGCTGCAACTAAAGACCCTGCATGCTGCAACTAAAGATCCCACATGCCATAACTAAAGATCCCTCATGCTGCAACTAAAGATCCCACATTGCTGCAACTAAAGACCCTGCATGCTGCAACTAAAGATCCCGCATGCCATAACTAAAGATCCCTCATGCTGCAACTAAAGATCCCATATTGCTGCAACTAAGAATCCCGCATGCTGCAACTAAAGATCCCGCATGCTGCAACTAAGACCCAGCACAGCCAAATAAATATTTTTTAATTAAAAAAATTTTTTAATTAATAAAAGATTTTTTAAAAATAAGATTATAGATACAATAAATAGAGAATGAAATTTCAAAAATATGTTGTTTATAATAGGATAACAAATAGCTAGAAATATCAATAGATTTATCAAAAGATATGCAGAATCTTTATATTGAAAACAATGAAACATTCTTGAAAGAAAGACTGACAGGTGTGTGGTCAAATCATGTATAGTCAATTCACCAAATATTTTTCTTCCTTGTTATAGGTTAGCTTCTGTCTGTTGGAAGCAAAGGGGAAACTTGCCTATGTTCTCAGCTATTTGGAAATCTCACTGTGAAAGTTGCACAATAACTTAGTTTTATTTCTTGAAATTGTATATAAGATAACATTAGATTTGAGAAGCATTTTTAACCCTGATGAAATTTCAGGGATGACTTTACGATCTGACAATAACATAAATGAATACATTTTGAAAATAAAAAAAATTGAAATGCCTTAAATGTAAAAAAAAAAAAAAAAGACAAAGATTAAGACATATATCGACTCCATGGATTGGAAAATAATATTGTAAGGATGACAGTTCTCTCAAATTGATCTGCTGGTGAAACTCAATTCTAAGTAAAATCCCAACAGGTTTATTTTTGTGAAAATTGACAAGCTGATTCTAAAATTTGCATGGAAATGCAAAGTGCCGAAACAGTCAAGGCAATCTTGAATAAAAATGAAATTGGAGTCCTTCCACACCCAGATATCCTCCTTTAACTTTCAACATTTTAGTACCACCTTTCTGAGATATGGCTTAAAAATAGCATACACTTGTATTTTGTGAATTTTCTGAAAGTTTTACCTCTTACACCCTTTGCATTTACACCCTTTGCATTTTTAGTTCTCACTTCTATCATCTTGTTCTCTGGTTTATTTTATACCTCCTTGTTCCCACTCCCCTTGGTGGTTTTGGTGTTTTTTTGTTTTTGTTTTGGGGTTTTTTGTTTTGTTTTTTTTTTTTTGCTGGAATGGAAGAGTGGCTACATATTCTGTGGTCTTTCGAAGTTATATATCTTGGCTTTTAATTCAGCAGGTGGTCTCATATTGATGATTTTTTAGATGGAATTTAATATTTTGAGTTGCCTTTTTGACCAACAAGAAGGGGGCTTTATTTCAGAAGTTTGAGTAGTTTGGTTGGATGGTCTGGGAAAGAGGTCTCTGAAACCCCAACCTGACTCCTGAGAAGCAGAGAAGTTTAGGGCATCTCCCCTGGGTGTCAGGAGGAGAGTTTAGGCTTGCCTACGCAGCAGTAAGAGAGTATACTGTTTAGATCTCCCTCTTTGCCAGCTGCCCCTTCATTTCAATTTAGGGCTTCTAGGCCTTTCCTGGGCATGGTTCCCAGAAAGTCCCTCTGCTGCTGCTACCCTGATCAGGTTTCTGGATCTGTTAATAATAGACAACAGTGGGGGAAGGGCCAGGATCATTATGGAAATAGGAGCAACTAAACCAGATGGACAGTTCCTATGCACAGGGCCCTGTCTGTCTGCTCCTGTCCTGTGTCTGAGGAGCATTCTGCAGTGAGCATGTCTTCTAAGCCATTCTTTGGAGCCACATTAACCTTGTGAAGGTCTCCAAGTGCCTTTCCCCAAAATCAGAACACATGATCTGGGGTGCTTATGAGAACACTGAAACAGAATGTTTGAGATTCAAACTCTACCAGAAAACCCTGGAGGGGTGATAATACCCCTCACAGAACACCCAGAAGGGAAGGAGGTTGGGCCGCAATTAGGTGAGGCAAATAGTGACTCAGAGAGGCAAACTGTATGTAATCCTGGAATCCAGAAGGGGAGTGGGGAAGGTGAAGGGGAAGTATGGAAAAATAAGGACATGATGATGTTGGAGAAGTGGAAATGGGAGAGTAAGACGAGCATGTGACACAGGACCATTATTAAGTAAAATATGAAATCAGCACAGTTTAAATCTTGATGCCTCCTAATCTTCCTGTTCTCCATGAATGGACTTCCGTCTTCTGCCTCTACTCCCTGCATACTCCTTTTCCTTTACCAAAACCTGCTCGTAGTACAGTAAACTCAACTTAGGTCACGACTCCTCCCTCCTCCCCAAAGTAACCACTATCCTGACATTTATGGTAATCACTCAGGATTTTATTTTAATGGGACTAATGATTTAGCTATAAATAATCACTGATGGTAGACTATTAGGCAGTTGAGGGATGTTTGGAGGAGCCACAAGAGGCAGCTAGATCTCAGCACACTCAAAAATCACACCACGTCGTACAGTTAGTTCCCTCTGTGCCTATGATTAAGAAACACCTCACCAGAAGACGATCCCACAGAACTCCAAGTACAGTGCTGTGCCCTATGCCCGCAGCTCCATACTGTCATCCACTGATCCAGAAAGAACCATACCCTACATTCCTCCCAAGGCAGAGCAAAAGTAGGTCCCAGCTCACAGTACTTGGGCGAGTGTAAGGGACTGGCAGTCTCTGCTGCTGACATGTGAGGCTAGGACATGGCCTAAACTTCCCTGGGCCTTAGTTTCTCACTGTGAAGTATGGGGCCATGATAAAGCCCTTTACAATCCCCTATTCCTCACCTAACTTGGTGCCCTTTCCTCAATCTTGGTTTCTGTTTCTGCTGCCTATTTATACACGCTGTAAGAAGCTCATTACCTTCCTTTCCCAGTTGGGTGTCTTTCCAGCCTTGTGCTCCTCTTTTTGCCCTTGATCCTCAGACACCATGATTCTGCTTCATTTCTACATGTACCATTATAAAAACACATATACGTCCTTGCATATTAGAGGTGCTGAACAAATGGTTGTAGAATGAATGAATATATGAAACAAATTGTTTTCTACATTCACGTATGCATTCCTTCAATATTTAGCAAGTACCTAATATATACGTAGATACCAAGCTATCCCTCTACACAAATCATTCCTCTCCTCCTTTTCTCATCTTCCCCCTTTCCCATTCTATCTTTTTTCCTTTCCCTGAGCCATAGAGTTAGACTGAGTGCCCGGCAAGGCAGGATGCAGAGACACTTCTGCCAGTGGAAACAGACACCATGGAAAGGAGCCAGATGAAATAAGGGCAAAGACAGCTGTACAACACGCAGAGAGAAACCAACCAGAATGGAAAGCAGTGATTCATGGAGCACTGCAACTCGGATACTCCTTGGGTTTCACTCTGAGAGCTACTGCAGGACTGAGGTCAGTGAGGACTGGCATCAAGATGAAGGACAGACAGGCTCCTCCTCCCTGGAGATGTGATGCCCGTCAATCCCTCCCCTTAATCCTCTTCTGCGCACCCCACCCCCACTCCTCCCTCACACTGACCAGTGTCCTGGGCCTTTAAGAGTTGGATGGGCTGGACTGAGGAGAGCGCTCACACCTCTCCCCACCCTACTCTTTCTATCTGACTGTACGTCTGCCAGTGACAGCAGCAAACTGCAGCAGAAGAGGGGAGGAAGCCAGAGAGTGCAAGAGAAGCAAAGGAGAAAAGGAGCCCTCCTGGGTTTCCTCGGCCCACAGCAGAAAGCGTCGCAGATCTCAGACACAGGACTTCTCTCCTGCCCACGGTAAGGGCCTGGAGGCTCAGACCAGCCTCTGCTCCAAGCTCTGGCCTGTCTGAGTCCCTAACTCTGCCCTCCACATGCTTACCCACCCTGACTAAATCATACCCTAGACTCTTTTGCCTGAACAGGCCTACAGGGCTCTGACCTCCTGGTTTTCTCTAGCTTAACCTCTTTGACTTACAGTTTTCCTGCTGGTTGTATCAGTCACCTCTTTATATGAGGACCTCTTAGCTACCCAGGCTACCACTCAGAGGTGAGCCCCACCCTAGTAAGGGAAGAGAGAGAATTGGAGCAGCCATTCTTTAGCACAAATTCAATTACAGATTGTTGAGGATTACCAAATGAGGGCTGGCCAAGACCCATGGGGAGTACAGAAACCCCTGGTAATAGGGAGAGTTGTGAGACTTCCTTGGAAAGAGCCAGGGTTTGAGTTCTATGCCTGGTTCTTAGCCTGCTCAATGACCCAGGGCAGTTTGTTGGTGTGCCAGAGTGCTGTGCTGGGAAGAGCACTTGCTTCTAGTCCTGACTCTGATGTTAACTAGCTCTGTGACTTTGGACCACAACTTCCTGATCTATGATCAGAGGGAGTGGAGGCTTCCCCAGATTTGCTTGTGTATCAGGAGTGCTTGCTAAAGATAAATATTCCTGGACCCCATCCTTGGAAATCTGGATCTGGTAGATTTGAGGTGGAGCTAAGGAATCTCTATTTTAAGACACTTTCCAGGAGATATTGATATAGCCAGGAACTGCTGGATTGATGTGTTATAAAAGAGGAGTCTTCAAGCTCTAACATTCTGAGGGCTATGACCCATTCTGTCCTCTTTATGTGAACCAGGTCTGTCATAATCCTGCTCCAAAGCAAGAGAGTAGACTGATTCTCTTCCTTCCTACCCTCAGAGAGACCATACACACCTTGAATTCCACTATTAGCCATTGGCGCCATTGGCAACTCTGCCAAAGTCCATATCTAGGTGACATGAAGCCACCTGGCAGTTGAGGACCAAATCTTGCTCGGCAGTCCTTGGCTACTTCCCACTTTATTTTGTGTCTCTATTTTCTCATCTGTGTTATAGAGGTAATTATCCATATCCTCAAGGATCTCCACATATGTGCCTAGGAGTAAACAGTTAAGACCCAATCTCTCTTACTCTCAGTCATTATCCCCTGCTCCTTGCCTTTTGCTCTTGCTCCCACTTCCAAATCCTTTTTCCCTCTTCTCCTAACTGCACCTACATCAGTTGTGACCGTACTTCCCATCCTACCTTCAGGCACCAAAGGAAACACCAAGACCTAGAACACCTGGGTTCTAAGTCTCATTCTCTGGGCAGTTTGTTTACTCAATCTCCTAGGATACAGGGGAAAATGAGGCCGAGCAGAGGGATGTGCTACTCAGTATCCGAACCCAAGTGTCCCCCTTCCAGGCTCTCAAACTCCTCACAGTGGAAGAGAACCTGAGCTATTGAGAATTAGAAGAGAAACAAAAGAGGAAGGAGTAATGAAGAGAAGGTATAAGGAGAAGGATGAGAAGAGGAGAGCAAAGAGAGGCTGACTTAAGTGAGCAAACAGGGAGGCAGAGAGAGGTTGAGAAGAGTGAGCTGGGGAGAAAGGAAAAGGAAGGGGTCAAGCAGAGAATGGGGAAAGGAAAGAAAGAAAAGAAGGGCTATTAAGTGTAATACGGTGGGAACAGAAAATGATGGGGAGGAGAGACAAAACACTGATGTCCCTCATTCAGTCTTATCTCTGCTTTAATCTGCTTCCTAGAGAAAGCCCTTTCTAAGGGCAGAGTCTCAGTGAGACCTCTGAGGTGGTCATATAGAGACCTCAGTTCTAGTCCCAGCTCTGCCACTTAATTCATTAGGCGACTGGCAGTTCAGCTAGTCCTCTGTCCCCTTCTCTATAAAATGCAGTCCAGCTCTGACATTCTGTGGCTCCCTGAGTTGAAATTGGCCCTCTAATGGCCACATGTCACCTAGATACAGGTTTAAAATAGTGATTCAGGAGTGGGAGCGGATTGGAAGAGCATGCCGAGCTCTGGGATTGGAAGAGTTTGACAAGAGAGGTTAAAATAATTTTCTAAGGCTGGTTTGAGAGGAGGAGGAGGTAGGGGTGTCCCAGCAAAATAGGGGTGTCCCAGCACTTGGGCTCTGTTCTCAGGCTTCCCATGTTTCAGGACATCATGGTGAGGCTCCCAGACACAGGCATAAGGGAAGGTAATTCTGTCTTCTTCCAGGGCCAAGGCCCACCCATCCCAGAAGTTTAGAAGAGAGATGAGGCAGGATGTTGGCAAGGAGGATTAGGCTTCAGCCCGGGTTACCTCAACCTCCCTTAGAGTCTGAGGACCTAAGACATTTAAGAAAGACCTGTTACTTTTCAGTCTTCATACAGCTTTTGTAAACCTCAGATTCCAAACTGTGCATCCCCACCCAGCAAAGCAGAGATGCTTTTCTGTCTTCTTTTCTTCCTTCTTCAATCAGAGGTTTCTTCTGGTCTCACCCAAGCTTACACATTTGGCATCAGCCAGCAAAACCTTTCCCTGACAGTTGGAACTGTCTCAGGGTTCTTGCTCTCCTGAGAGCTGCCTTGAGATATTTCTTCTGCTTAGGCTCAAACTGATTCTCTGCACATTTCTACTCCTTTGGAAAGCTTTCTCTAGGTCCTGCAGTCAGGAAAGCTGTATTCTCAGTGATCTCCACATTATTCCTGAAGACTTAGTCACCCTGGGTGACTTTATAGTCTCTTCCTACTTAAGGGAGATAGGGCACTAATATGCTGTGTGACCTCAGACAAGTCACATCATATTTCTGGACTTCTGCTCTTTCATTTGTAAAACGTAGGGAGTTGAACTGCATGATGTGTCAATGGAGTACTAACTGAATGATTGGTTTAAGGATTCTTTCAGTTTTTTAGATGTTCACCACTGTCAAAATGTTAAACTTATTAATTAAAAACCACAACATTTTTATTCAAGTGTAGATCCTTTGCTTATACAAGAGCATAGAGCTTTATGTTTCATGGGCTTGGCCAGTTTCAGCATGATTTGGTTAAGAGTTGAGTATATTTCTTCTTGAGGCAGAGCTAGAATCAAAGTGGCCACAAATCAAATCTTCTAGTTCTTTTCAAGGCAAGTTTGTTGTTAGCTATTAGGACAACCTAACCAGTCCTAAATTAGACAGCACATATTTAAAGGTAGGAACTCTTTTTTAGTAGGTAGAGAAAACTTGAAAATGCAGTTCTGAGACTATGTAACTTATCTGGTCCATTAAAACTGTGAGAATTACTTTTATGAAAAGGAGTATAAAATATACTTTATCATGTGAAGGTAGAAGTGGCTTATTTAAGTAGGTGCAGCACCAAGCGTTGTAGAAGAGACAAAAGAAATACTCTGGGGCTTCCCTGGTGGCGCAGTGGTTGAGAGTCCGCCTGCCGATGCGGGGGACACGGGTTCGTGCCCCGGTCCGGGAAGATCCCACATGTCGCAGAGCAGCTGGGCCCATGAGCCATGGCCACTGAGCCTGCGCGTCCGGAGCCTGTGCTCCGCAACGCGAGAGGCCACAACAGTGAGAGGCCCGCGTACCGCAAAAAAAAAAAAAAAAGAAATACTCTGGCTTAGCCCTTCTGGAGCTGGATGACCTACTTGGGAGCATGGGGAGGGCTTCCGGAGGAGGGAGCTGGGACGATTCCACTTGGAGAAGGGAAGGCTAGGATGCAGAGAGAGTCTCGTTTCTGAAAGGGGACAGGCAGCAAGTTAGTGATTCCTAATAATGGGGAACTGAGACGTGTGGTCAGCATTACCTCGTGGATAGCAGGATATTGGGAAGGAAGGGGTATTTGGCAGAAAGCCCTGGTGTGGCCCTGTCGGAGATGGCTGCGGGAAACAGCATAGGCTCTGGAATCAGATATATTTGGGTTTAAATTCCGAGTCCCTGTGAGACTGAGGCAAGTTTCTTAGCCTCTCTAAGCCTCAGAATCACCAAACTCAAATCAGAAGTAAAAAGAGCTACAAACTATGTAGATGAAGTAGCTGACATACAGCGTACAATCAAGAAACACTAGCTTCCTTCTCTTCCTCCGCTGATCTGTTATTCTAAGACCCCGAGATTAACCTAAAGCCTCTTGCTGCTGCTCCTTGCTCCTTTAGGTGACTCTGGCATCAGCTGGTGAAGCAGTGGGTGATGGCATCCCTGCTGCAAGGCCGTGAGTACCCCTGCAGGAGAAGAGGGCTTGGGGAGACAGCCCAGGGACAGGGAGGAGGCTGGACCCCTGTTCAAGAGCTCCTCCTGGGCCCTCCACCCTCCCCGCCGGCTACCCAGTCCCTGCTTCTCCTGGCTCAGGGCTGCCTGTTAATCAAGACCTGCTGCTGATGCAGAAAGGCACGCTGATGCGCAAGGTGAGGTCCAAAAGCTGGAAGAAGCTAAGATACTTCAGACTTCAGGACGATGGCATGACAGTCTGGCATGCCCGGCAGGCCCGAGGCAGGGCCAAGCCCAGCTGTGAGTGATGTGGATAGCTAGGGGCGGGCACATGGGTGGATAGAACCCTGAGGACCCAGCAGCCTGAGAGCAGGGGGAGGGACCAGTGTCCTATGACGTGCCCTTGTGCTGTCCCTTTTGTGTCTGTGTCTGAGCCTGTAAAATGGAAATTATAACAGTACTTGCCTCTTAAGTGTGTTATGAGGATCAAATTGGTTATCGCATGCAAAGACCTTTGAAGAGTCCTGGCACATAATAAAGCTCAGTAAATCATAGATTATATATTATTATACTATTATTATTATTATTATTATTATTATTATTATTATTATTATTAGAGCTTGATCTCAGGCATCAGAATGTTTGGATTAAAGCCCTGGCTCTCCCAATTTCTAGCTGACTGGCTTTGGACAAGTTACTTAACTTAAACTAATATCAGTTTCCTCATCTATAAAATGGGGATTAAACAGTACCTGTCCAGTATGTTACAGAGGCTTAAGAAGTTAATGTATAAATCACCTAGCATGAGGTCTGAAAGCAGGATGCATTTAATAAATGTTAGTCATTATAATGAATACTTCTAAATATCATAAATGTGTCATAATAATGTGCATCCTATTGGCCAAACACTTTATGATCCCTGTAAAAATTTGATCACAGGACACATCTAAGAGAATCTACTTTAGAGACATAACCAAAGCTCACGATCCACACCAGCTCCAGCTGAAGAAGTGGGGGGAAGGATTTCTCTGGCTCCCTCCCAGACATCTGGAAAGAGGAAGCCCTCAAACCTGGACTGGGAGAATTGAATTTGGGCACATCATGCTTTGGTGTAACTGCTTCTACCCTGCAAGTGTGTTTCCACTTGTCAGCCCCGCCAGTCCTCCTGTGATCACCATGTAAACTGGCCATGGAGGGGACCATCCCTTATTTAAGATGAGGGCACTGAGGGGTTATGTCATTTTGGCCCATGTCACGCCGCCAGCTGGTGGCTGGAAGCCAGGTCTTGCCACTCCCAGAACAGGACCCTTGCCATGCTGCCTATGAAAACAGCAATGACTTGTGGCATCCTGAATTCCAAGGGTCTGCATCTCCCTGTACTAAGGCTTTGGGGGTTCCAACCTGTGGAGGCTGGGGTCCCTCCTCCTGTGGCTTCAGAGAAAAGAGGGGAGTACTGGTTCTTGACCCTCGGCTGCTGCAATTTGGCAGACCCTCTTCCTCAGTGCCCGCACTTGCCTCTTCTCCGGCAGTCTCAATATCCGACGTGGACACAGTGCGTGAGGGCCACGAGTCTGAGTTGCTGCGAAACCTGGCAGAGGAGTTCCCCCTGGAGCAGGGCTTCACCATCGTCTTCCATGGCCGCCGCTCCAACTTGGACCTGGTGGCCAACAGTGTTGAGGAGGCCCAGATCTGGATGCAGGGGCTCCAGCTGTTGGTGGACTTTGTCACCAGCATGGACCAACAGGAGCGGCTGGACCAGTATCAGCAGGATGGAGTCAGAGTGGGCTCCACGGGTCACTGAAGGAGCCAGATGCTGAAGGGCTAGGGACCGGTGGGAGGGGGCACAGGGCTAGGTAAGCCCGAGGGTCCAGATGGGGTGGGTAAGGACTGCTCAGCCGAAGTGAGGCTGAGATACTGAGGGAGGAATGGAGGCTTGCGATGGCACAGGCATAGCCAGGCAGAGTTTGGGCAGGAATCAGGGCCCCCAGGATTGGGGGAAGGGACAGTGAGAGGCAAAGGACCAAACTAGGTGCTGATCCTGAGAGCTGAACAGAAGATCCCAGTGACATTAACTACAATAGGGATGGGAAGCAACTCCTTAGAGGGCTTAGTGGGGTCAACTCACTTCAACTTTCCTAGATTGTATTCACCTTCTATGCCAGTTCATTCATTCATTCACCATCTATTAAGCAGAATGTAAGAGGCACTATGCCAGGCTTTAGGAATACAAAGATTAATGAGAATCAGATACTGTTTTTGTCGGTAAAGAAAATAGAATTGTATAAATAATTTAAGTACCTTAGCAGTGTTATGGTACTCTGGATGATATGTGGGTGTCCAAAGGAAGGAGAAATATTTATTTCTAGCTGAGATGGTTCTGAGAAAGCTTCAGGGAGGAAGTAGTATTTGAGCTGAGCCTTGAAAATGAATAGAATTTGAACATGAAGAGAGGCGGAGGGAAAGGTACTCCTGCCTGAGGGAACAGCATGAGTAAAGGCCCAGAGGTGGGAAACTGAAGAGCAGGAGAGAGAGTGGGACATCAGCAAGCAGGGGAGTTGCTGAGTCTGGCTGAGGTACGGGGAGGTCAGTGATGTGTTGAGAAGATGAGGTTGGGGCCAGATCATGGGGGTGAAGGAGGTCTTAACTTCTGTGTTAAGGAATTTGGGCTTCTTTCTGCAGGCAACAGGGAGGTCCCCGCAGGCACCTGAGCCATGCAGGGACAAGGTAGATCGGTGCTCTGGGGAGATTATTCCAGAAACTAATGTGGAAAATGAATTGGCATTGGGGAGAGACTGGTGACAAAGACAGGGGCGCAGATGTCAATGGATGAACGTGCACACACAAACACACACTCAGTGCTTTTGCCTTGACTCAGACCTGGATGGCTGAGTGATTGGTTCCAGCACGGAGACAAAAACCAGGATGGTCGGATGAGTTTCGGAGAAGTCCAGCGGTTACTGCACCTGATGAACGTGGAAATGGACCAAGACCATGCCTTCCAGCTTTTCCAGGTGAGTCTTCTGGGGAAGGAATAGCAGAAGCCAGCCAAGGCCACATTCTCACTTGGCCGGAAGTCCTCTGACCCTCTCAAGGAACACTCATCTGGTTGAATCTCTCCTGTGCACCCTAGCACTATGCCAGGCTCAATGGGAAGTGTGGGCAGGACATGGTTCTTAACCTTCAGTCTTGTTGGAAAGATGACTCATAAACTTATGAAAGGTAAATAACAACATGTTATTACATCAGACCTCAGGGATCTCTCTGCTCTTGGCCAGAATTTCACAAGTGCCTAGTACAGTGGAAAACTCCAACTGGTAGGTGAGTAAATAGGAGGAGGGATCTTCTGATCTTTTAGGGACATGTTGGGGTATTTAACTCCTCTGGTTGAAAATTATCTCCAGTAGCAAATGGTATGGCTGAAATTTTGCTTTTTACTTACTGAAGTGGCTTCTTCTATGAACACTGAATGTCAGGAATTCTGTGGAAGCACGTTTGGCTCCACCAGTAATATTGCCTTTACAGGGCAAGTCAAAGCCAAAAATCTGCTGTTAATAGGGTCTGTCCACTCTCCTCTAAACCCTCTTTTGCAGAGAGCAGATGCATCCCAGTCTGGGACTCTGGAGGGAGAAGAATTTGTAGAGTTTTATAAGTCATTGACTCAGCGTCCTGAGGTGCAGGAACTGTTTGAAAAGTTTTCATCTGATGGGCAGAAGCTGACACTGCTGGAATTTGTGGATTTTCTCCAAGAGGAGCAGAAAGAGGGAGAACGGGCTTCTGACCTTGCTCTAGAACTCATCGACTGCTATGAGCCTTCAGATAGCGGTAAGAGGACAAGGGTGGAGAGGAACCAGACGTGGGGGCCGGATGGGGGACTGTGCTTAGAAAGGTGCAGAGACAAGCAGCCTTCTGCTTAACTAAGGGAAGGCTGAGTCCACCCCTATCCAGGCCCCCTGCCCAATCAGCTTCATCTCATTCAACCACTCTTTCGGAAGGAGAGAGCCATTTCCTGCCCACATAAGACAGGAGTCTCCTCTGTAGTGCTGGATTTCTCAGGAGGAAGAACATTCCATAAGTCCCCTTTCCTCCACCATGCTCATGTTTCTCATCCTTCACTTTCAGGAAGTTCTTCCTGATATCAACATTTGTCCTCAGTGGAAACGGAAAATCCTTGGTCCTCTTGCTATTTTTTTAAAAAATAATTTATTTATTTATTGGCTGCGTTGGGTCCTCGTTGCTGTGCACGGACTTTCTCTAGTTGTGGTGAGTAGGGGCTACTCTTTGTTGTGGTGCGCAGGCTTCTCATTGCAGTGGCTTCTCTTGCTGCGGAGCACAGGCTCTAGGCGCGCGGGCTTCAGTAGTTGTAGCACGCAGGCTCAGTAGTTGTGGCTCGTCGGCTGTAGAGCGCAGGCTCAGTAGTTGTGGCGTGCGCACAGGCTTAGTTGCTCCGCGGCATGTGGGATCTTCCTGGACCAGGGCTCGAACCCATGTCCCCTGCATTGGCAGGCGGATTCTTAACCACTGCACCGTCAGGGTAGCCCGGTCCTCTTGCTTTTGGCCTCTTCTCTAGTGCATGTGATTCCTTTTCCTCCAGCTCCCTTCATGGTTCCTGTTGGCTGTCTCTTTAAATGCTGGCTCTCTATCCTTTCCTGGGCTTTCTCCAAATTCTCCAAGTGGTTCTTGAGTCCTGAGCCCCTGAGCAGGGAAACTAGTCAGTCCCTGGCTGAGGGGGATGATGAGGTGGCCAATCATTTAGCTCTTTACAAGCACAGCTAAAATATGCCCTGTCTGCCCTCAAACCTTTCTCTTTGCCCCTTTACTAGACACCTTCCTACCCTCCATTCCCTGCAGAAAGTGAAGAATTTACATTACTAATATTAAGTGACTTACAAGGCATTTTACATCTCTTACTTCTTTTAGTCCTCACTATATCCTTGTAAATCAAACCCAATAATCTTTATTGGGCCTTTGCTAAGTATCCCATAATGTGCTAATATCTCTACATGTTTTTCCCTTCAAATCCTTCCAACAACCTGAGGAAGTGGGATCTATTATTGTCAGTTGTACAAAAGAGGAAAACTGAGGTTAAGAAAAGTTAAATGACTTGCTCAGAGTCAACAGCTAATGAAAGGAGGAACTGGGATTCAAACGCAGGTCATCTGACTCTTACCTGGTGCCTCTCTTGAGAACAAGGATTAGAGATGGGAGGAATGTGAGCTGGACAGGTGACCCAGGTTTCCTAGGTCTCAACTCCCACTCCCTTTCATTCATTCATTCACTCACTACTTCAGCAAATGCTCACTGAGTACTTGTAACGTGCCAGGACCTATGGTAGGCACCAGAGATACAGTAGTAGGTCAGACAAGTACAGTGCCCTCATGAAACGCAGAGTCAAACAGAGAGCGTTGGAATCGCTGATTCCAGATTCATGTGGGTGCTCAGAGAAGGAAGGGGCTGTAAAGCAATCATTTCAGGAAACTAAATAGAAGAGGAAGTTGGTGGGTTAAGAAATAGGATCCTCTATTTTCGGTTCAGGATCCGGTATACATCATTACATTTATTCTACCTCCCACCACTTTTGGTGTTCCTTCCCCTTGCACTTGACTATCAGATACTACACTCTGGCTGCAGAGTGTGGTATCAGTCAGGAGACGGGGGCTGAAGTCCCCACTATGCTTCTTAGTAACTGAGTAACTCTGGGCAAGAGTCACTTAACCTATTGGAGACTCAGTTTTCTCATTTGTAAAATAATTGGTGATCAAATGAAATAATGTACATGGGGACTTCCCTGGTGGTGTAGTGGCTGGGAATCCATCTGCCAATGCGGGGGACGGGGGTTCGACCCCTGGTCTGGGAGGATCCCACGTGCCGCAGAGCAGCTAGGCCAGTGCGGCACTACTGAGCCTGCACTCTAGAGCCCGTGCTCTGTAGCAAGAGAGGCTACCGCAATGAGAGGCCTGCACACCGCAGCGAGGAGTGGCCCCAGCTCGCCGCAACTGGAGAAAGCCCATGCGCAGCAACAAAGACCCAACGCAGCCAAAAATAAATAAATTTATTTAAAAAAAATAATGTACTGAAAACTACCTAGTAACTATGGACTTACCCTAGCGATTTGAGTTATTACAGTCAAGAATGAAACTTTGTGCCCAACTTCTTGTCGTTTTCCACCATCCTCAGGCCTTGTCAAACCTGGAGTGAGGAAGCTGGGCATGAGAGTCAAGCTGTTCTGTCTCCCCTGCAACAACGTTACCCTCAGTGACACTGTACAATCCAGTGGTATAGAGCGTGGCTCTGACATCTGGCTGCCTGGGTTCAAATCCCAGCTCCTTCACTTATTAGTTATTAGTTATGTGACCCTGGGATAAGTTACCTAACCTCTCAGGGCAGATGATGTTACATCCACCTGCTCGTGTTGGTGAGAGCATTAAGAGAGATGCTGCATGTAACGTCCTTGGCACAGAGCAAGTGCTCAAGAACTGTTAGCCATCATTGTTGTTATTATATGAAGCCCGTGCTGAGGGGGTGAGGGCTCTGGAAGGAGCAACAGGGCCCTGCCCTCAGAGTGTAGTCCAAGGGGATGTTGGACAAACACTCCTCAAAGCACCATATGGGGAATGACGATAGGAAGAAACCCTCAGGCCATACTTGGCAGCAGCTACACAGCCCAGGGAATAAAATACAGGTATCTTGGTCTTGTCACTAACAAGTCTTTGACTTTGATCCTCTCTGAGCCTCAGTTTCCCCATCTATGAAATTAGCCCTTTGGACTGAATACTTTGCTGTCCATTATGGTAACCATGAGCTCCATGTGACTATTTAATTTGCAGTTGGCCCTCTGTATCCACAGATTCCACATTCGTGGATACGGAGGGTCGACTGCACCATGCCATTTTATGTAAGGCACTTGAGCATCCACGGATTTTGGTATCTGCTGTGGGGAAGGGGGAGGTCTTGCAGCCAATCCCCTGTGAATACTGAGGGATGACTGTAACTAAAATCAAAATTTTAACTCAGTTCCTCAGTCGCACAGCTACATTTCAAATACTCAGTAGCTTTATGTATTTAGAGGCTATCATATCGGGCCGTGCAGAATAGAACATTTCCGTCATCGTAGAAAGTTCTATTGGACAGCACTGGACTAGAATGATCTTAATGATTCCCCTTGTAGATTTAATGTTCTCTGAGGGTGGGGGTGATTGAAATGACAGACACTGGATGGGGCAAGTTTGGGATCTGGAGGCTGGAAGTGGACACCATTGGAAAGGCCAGGCCCTGTAGGTGTGCTGGGTGCTGTCACCAGAACTTCTCACTCTAGCTACTCCACACCCTAGGCAAACTGCGGCATGTGCTGAGCATGGATGGCTTCCTCAGCTACCTCTACTCAAAGGACGGAGACATCTTCAATCCGACCTGCCTCCCCATCTACCAGGATATGACTCAGCCCCTGAACCAGTACTACATCAGCAGTTCCCACAACACCTACCTAGTGGGAGACCAGCTTTGTGGCCAGAGCAGCGTAGAGGGATACATACGGTGCAGTGGGGCCGAGGGGTGAAAGGGTCCAGCTCATGAGAAAGGAACATCTGTGGGAAGTTGGGGCTTGCTGTCAGGCGATAACAGGGATTGAAAAGTTGTTGTGGGGGGCTTTGGGGCTGAGGATCCCTGGATACCTGAGAGACATGGAGGAGCTACTGAAGACTGGCGGGAGAGTGGTATGGAAACCCTGTGGGTAAATGGAGCTTCTCTCTCTCTCATAGGCTATGAAACTCTCTTGGAACTCAGAGGTCCTGACAGATTTATTGTGAACAAATAAATAAACTAAATGTTAAATGGGAGGCAGTAGAGAAGAGGAGTTAAAAACATAGGTTCTGGAGTCAGACGATTTGAGATCAAATACTAGCTCCCTCACTTGGGACTATAGGGCTAAATATTTAACCTCTCTATGCCTTAGTTTCCCTATCTGAGAAACAGAGATGATTACAATGCCTATTCTGTCTGGGTTGTTGTGAAGATTAAATGAGGTAATCCATGTGTCAATAGCTAATAAATGGTATCTGCTTTTAATCGTGGATTAGAGCAAATAGTCAAGATATCCTTGTAGTGCCAGCAACTGAACTAGTAGCTTCAAGGGATACATGATGAGTGGAACTTCCCCAGGAAGTCTAGTAGAGAAAATAACTGTAAATTTACCGAGAGTTTGAATAACTCGGGTGTTGTATAACGATTTACAGGCAGAACACCCCAAGGCAGGATGTGATGGCTCGCTAAGGGAGGATTGTGAGTTGGGCTGGGTGGGGGTGGGTGGAGATCAGTGTGAGCTGCAGCCCTGTCCCAGTAGACAGAGAAGGGTCTGTGGAGATGTAGCTTGGTGGAGTCTTGATGGGTAAGTGCCGGTAAGCACTCTTCTCTTCAGGGTGGGGAGAGAGGGTCCCTAGGTGGAAGATCAGACCTTGACCCCTCCTGTCCCTGGGGGGTGGGGTTCTTGCAGGGCCCTGAAGCGAGGATGCCGCTGCGTGGAGGTGGATATATGGGATGGACCTAGCGGGGAACCTATTGTTTACCACGGACACACACTGACCTCTCGCATCCCATTCAAAGATGTTGTGGCCGCCATTGGACAGTATGCCTTCCAGGTAGGAGCCTCAGGATGGAAATACTGATGAGGCAAGAGGATCTGAAGGAAGAGGCTCTGGGTCTGGGGAGGGCGGAGGGATGCAGGGGAGGTTACGTCAAATGGCGTATGTGTAAAAGAGATTTTAACTGTGAAGCATCAGGCAAATATTAAGGGATTATTATGAATAAGTGTTAGATGTGTTACTAGTAGTCATAGAGCTAATTGCTAGAGATTAGTAATTATTACCTCTAACAACTTCTGTCACCCATCTGGGAGAGGGTGGATGAGGAAACAGAGAAAGTAGTGGGTAGAGCTGGGAGACAATAGCAATCTGGAGATGAAAGCCTGAGAGTGTAACATGAACAAATAACTGGGGGAATGGCCTGGCTTTCCCACTCTGAGCCTGAAAACGCAAAGGTCCCAGAGGGACCTGGGTCAGACCTGGCACAGATCTGAGATTTGGGGTCCCAAGAGTGACTTTTAGATGTGGGGTGCCCAGACCCAGGAAGATCTCCTTGAGGCCTGGCATGGGGTTGGAGGACCTTGGCAATCAGGGTGCTCAGTTGAGTTAGTAACTCGGGGGGCCTGAAGAAGCAAGGAGGTTATAGGCCTCAGAACTCTGGCTCCAGCGTGCCCTCCCCTCCCCATCAGACATCAGACTATCCAGTCATCTTGTCCCTGGAGAACCACTGCAGCTGGGAACAGCAGGAGATCATAGCACACCATCTGACAGAGATCCTGGGAAATCAGCTACTGAGCACCACCTTGGATGGGCAGCTTCCCACTCAGCTGCCCTCCCCTGAGGTAGGACCATGCTCCCCCAGCCCAGGCTCTGCCATGGCTCCCCTATTGCCCCACCTTGGCTCCTTCTTCCATGCCCATCTTGTTCCCTTCTTCTCACCCTCAGATGGACCATCTTACTCTTTAATATCCCTGGAGAGAACTTCAATTTTTAAAAAATCTGATTTAGGGAATTCCCTGGTGGCCTAGTGGTTAGGATTCCGGGCTTTCACTGCCGTGGTCCGGGTTTAGTCCCTGGATGGGGAACTGAGATCCTACAAGCCGTGTGGTGCAACCAAAAAAAAAAAAAAAAATTTAATTTAACAGAATTCTAGGTAAAGTTCTCTAAATTTAAAGGCATTTATTTACTTTATTTTTTTAATGGAAAATCTTTTTTTCCTGATAGTTCATAATTATAGCCTAGCCCCCCCACCATAATCTCAGCCTCTCCCATAACAGCTGCCAAAAGATTTTCTAAATGCTTATATAGACATATATGTGTATATATGGTCACATTTTTAAAAACGTGAATGGGATCATCCTTTCCACCCCTTTTATATCTCACATATAATATCAATATATATCATGAATGTCTTTTCATATATATATATTTTCTTTTTTTTTTTTTTTTTGCCGTACGCAGGCCTCTCACTGTTGTGGCCTCTCCCGTTGCGGAGCACAGGCTCCGGACGCGCAGGCTCAGCGGCCATGGCTCACGGGCCCAACCGCTCCGTGGCATGTGGGATCTTCCCAGACCGGGGCACAAACCCGCGTCCCCTGCATCAGCAGGCGGACTCTCAACCACTGTGCCACCAGGGAAGCCCAGGGTTTATAATTTTTATTGATATATAACAAATTTTTAAATGTTAAAGATAATGTTTTGGAAAAATTTTTTTTTTTTGCAGTCTATTTTCCTTTTGTTTTTTGGCCGCGCTGCACGGCTTGCAGGATCTTAGTTCCCAGACCAGGGAATGAACCCCAGCCACAGCAGTGAAATTGCGGAGTCCTAACCAATGGAGCACCAGGGAACTGCCCCTGCAGTCTACTTTTTCTTTTTGTCATTATAACATCTTCAGAGATTTTTCATCTTTATGTAGTCAAATCTGCCAATTATTTTTATGTCTTGTGAGTTTTCATCGCATGTTTTTATTTATTTATTTGCGGGGGGTATGCAGGCCTCTCACTGTTGTGGCCTCTCCCGTTGCGGAGCACAGGCTCCGGACGCGCAGGCTCAGCAGCCACAGCTCACGGGCCCAGCCGCTCCGCGGCATGTGGGATCTTCCCGACCGGGGCACGAACATCGGCAGGCGGACTCTCAACCACTGCGCCACCAAGGAAGCCCCATCTCATGTTTTTAAAGGCTTTACCACCTTAAGGTTATTCAGAAAGATTCTGTATTTTCTTCTAATACTCTTATGTTCTTTATATTTACATGTAAATCTTTAATCTGTGAGGAATCTTCATGTGTCAAATGTGAGGTAGGGGTCTGCATGTATTTTTTTCCTTATGGATAGGGATGTTACAGGTTCGCTTAATAGGAAATCCCTGTTGTATGTATCAAGAAGCCTTCCTGTGGGAACTTCTGACCACTCACTCACTTCCTGTGCCTTTGAGAGCAGCGGGACCTGCATGACCCCCAGGAGGGTTCCAGACGAGATAGGTAGACAGGCCCCCTCATTTTTGTCCCCTAGGAGCTTCGGAGGAAGATCCTTGTGAAGGGAAAGAAGTTAAAAACGCTTGAGGAGGATCTTGAGGAAGAGGAGGAGGAGCCAGAGTCTGAACTGGAGGAGGCTGAGCTGCAGCTGGAGGCCCAGATGGAGTCTGAGCCCCAGGAGTTGAGCCCTCGCAGTAAGGACAAAAAGAAGGTAGGCCAGGAGAGTGGTCTTTCTGCTCTGGCATTTGATCAGGTGGTACCACTAGCTGAGAGCCCGCATGTGAAGAGACTGGAGACAGACAGGGTGGAGGGCCAAGGAGCAAAATGCTCCTTGCCTCCAATGAAAGAGGCATAAGAATGCGTACATAGCATCACTATATAGATTGCCATATATAGGTACATTGCAGTGGCTTTCCAACTTCTTTGGGCTGTGAAATCTTTTTTTTTTAATGAAATCTTATATGGAAGCTCAGTGTACAAAATAGATAAATGCAGAGCCCTCCTGGTTGAAGCACCCCTGTGGCTCTCTCCTGGGTCTCCCAGGTGACTTCTGAGACATCTTTGTACTACTTCCCAGTCTCCTTGAAGGCTAGTTCGAAAACCACTGATGGGTACATGCGTGCATGCGTGCGTGTGTGTGTTATATTGGGTAAGTAGGGCTTACTAGAGTGACTGCTGTGACCTCAACTAAAGTGGGCTTAGTTAGAGAAAGCTTCTTGGAAAAGGTGAGTCTGAAGAGGGATCAGAAATAGCCAGAGGAGGAGCAGGAAGAGGTGGGGAAGGGGCACCACTGGTGGGACCACCGAGATCCTGTGGGGAAGGGGCACCACTTGTGGGACCACCGAGATCCTGCTCTGAAGTCCGCATTTCTCTCTTCTGTGCATTTGCTTGGCTCAGATGACTTCTAGCTTATCCTGTTCTCTCTGGAGCTGTGTTGTCTAACCTGCTCCCATGCCCAGGGATGGAAATGGGAATTCAGGAGAAAAATCTATAGATATTACTCTAGGACTCTCACATCCTTCCAGGTGTGATTTCCATGACCATCTGCATACCTTGACGTATCTGTCTGGGCTCATGTGCATTTTTTTTTTTTTTTCTTTTTTTGCGGTACGCGGGCCTCTCACTGTCGTGACCTCTCCCGTTGCGGAGCACAGGCTACGGACGTGCAGGCTCAGCGGCCATGGCTCACAGGCCCAGCCACTCCGCGGCATGTGGGATCTTCCTGGACTGGGCCACAAACCTGCGTCCCCTGCATCAGCAGGTGGACTCTCAACCACTACGCCACCAGGGAAGCCCTCATGTGCGTTTTGATAAAAAATTACTTATTTGTTTTAAAAGATGAGAGGTAGGGAGTATGACATCTGTTTAATAATAATAATAATAAATTAAAAACCTGTTACTTACAAAGTAATCCTTCAAGCCCAGAGGCTGAAACTGATCCCATCAGTATACATAGACTGCCTTTATTGCCATTCCCATCCTCAGGTTGTGATGTGCCCACTGTTGTGTCCGCCTATGTGTTGTCAGATTATGTCCCAGGCTCCTATTTCCAAGCCTGGGTTCCTTCTCTTTCCAAAGCAGGTGAGGCAGGAGGGAGAATACAATGGGGAGGCAGTGGGCAGAGCCTTAGGTTGGGTGGAGAAGTTCAGATCTTGGCCAGTGGCTTCTTCCCTCTCAGATTGCTAATGGTTCAATTCCATCTTCCTCTCTACTTTCTCCTTTTCCAGAAATCCAAGCCCATCTTATGTCCATCCCTCTCTGCCCTGGTTGTCTACTTGAAGGCTGTCACATTCTACAGCTTCACTCATTCGAGGGAGCACTACCGCTTCTATGAGACATCATCTTTCTCTGAAGCCAAGGCCAAGAGCCTCATCAAGGAGGCTGGTCAGGACCAAGAGGGAGGGACGTGGAAGGAACTGGGATGGGTTAGGGTCAGGTCTGATGGGCAGGCAGATGAGTCCCAAGAGGATGAGGGAGCGAAGGAGGGATGGTGGAGCCAAGGAACTCCTCAGACCGGGTACGGGGATGGGAGTATTAACAGTGGGCTCAAGGCTCTAAGAGTAAGACAGGTGTGGGAGATGGTCTGCATGGAGGAGAGATAGGCACAGCCTTAGGAGATGCTGCAAAGAATGAAGTGGGTGGGCAGGGTCCTTGAGACCAGGGAAGTGGGAGGATCCACCCCACCCACTACCATCTCCCCACCCACACCCTCTTTGCAGGCAATGAGTTTGTGCTGCACAATACCTGGCAGTTAAGCCGCGTATATCCCAGCGGCCTGAGGACAGATTCATCCAACTACAACCCCCAGGAGTTCTGGAATGCAGGCTGCCAGATGGGTGAGGGGGCAGTAGGGACAGGGAAGAGCGAGTGGAAGAGCTACGGGTGGGAAGTCAGTCCCTGGGTGGCAACGGGGCCAGGGAGTGCTCCGAGAGGAGGGCTAGGCTGAGGATGCTCTCCATCGTGTTCTCTGCAGCCCTTTTACACCCAATATGTCTGTCTAGCTCCATGCAAGATGGGCTGGATGGCCCCCACGGTGAATCTTTCCTTTTCTCCCCGGGCCCTCAGTGGCTCTGAATATGCAGACTGCGGGGCTTGAGATGGACCTGTGTGATGGGCTCTTCCGTCAGAATGCTGGCTCCGGCTACGTGCTGAAGCCAGACTTCCTGCGTGACGCCCAGAGTTCCTTCCACCCTGAGAGGCCCATCAGTCCGTTCAAAGCCCAGACCCTCCTAATCCAGGTATAATGGAAAGAGAAACCATTGGGAGAAACTGGGATCACTGGGATAGAAGCCAGGGGGGGTGGTGGGTGGAAGGGGTGAGGGGTGGGTGGCTAGGACTGACAGGAGTGTAATGGGGGAAAAGTTCCTCATGAGGCAGCATGGACTTTGGAGCCAGTTGCCTAGGTTCAAACCCATTTACTAGTTGTGTAACGTTAGGCAAACTCCTTTAACCTTAGTCTCCTCACCTGCAAAACTGGGGTAACAATACTGCCTACCTCTCAGGGCTGTTGTGATTAGTTAATCTGAAGTGCTTACAACAGTGCCTAGGGCATAGTAAGTGCTATAGAAGGGCTGCTGTCATAAAATACCTACTTTCAAACCTTGCTAAATTTCTACTTGGATGCATTTTAAATAGCAGGTGAGGTACTAGAATATATTACCCATGAGAATTAGCTTTGCAAACCCCAAAGCTATAGTGCAAGGTCCTGTGTCTCCCCCGCAAGGGTGTGAGAGCTGGACGGGGGCTGGGCTGAGCAGGAACTAGTGAGGTTCCAGAGCTCTGGTTGCAGGTAATCAGTGGGCAGCAACTACCCAAAGTGGACAAGACCAAGGAGGAGTCCATTGTGGATCCACTGGTAAGAGTGGAGATCTTTGGCATCCGCCAGGACACAACCCGGCAAGAGACCAGCTACGTGGAGAACAATGGTGAGACTGGGCAGTGCTCGGGGAAAGTGGGAGGAGCATGGCTGTTGTTTTCCTACCATCCAGCCCTCCATTAAGCACAGTCCATCACCCCTCCCGCCACCTTCATGGGAGGCAGTGTGGAACCGGACAAAGAATAAGGACTTGGGACATCTTGGGTCTGAAGCCAGGCCTCTCACAAGCTCCAGTGACTAAGCAAACTGCTTACCCACTCAATCTCCTCACTTGTAAAATGCTATGAAAATTAAGCGAGAGAACATGGGGAAAGCAACCCAACATGGTCAACAATGTCTGTTCCTTCATTTCTTCCCTCACTTACCCTCCCCCACTCAGGTTTTAATCCATACTGGGGGCAGACACTGTGCTTCCGGGTCCTGGTACCTGAACTGGCCCTGCTGCGTTTTGTGGTAAAAGACTATGACTGGAAATCCCGAAACGATTTCATTGGTCAGTACACCCTGCCTTGGAACTGCATGCAACAAGGTGAGCCAGTCCTCCCACCCCTGGCCCGCACCCCAGCTCTGGGCTGCCTTCCTAATACTGTCCCCCGCCCCCCTTTCCAGGTTACCGCCATATACACTTGCTCTCCAAGGATGGCATCAGCCTCCATCCAGCCTCCATCTTCGTGCACATCTGCACCCGGGAAGGGCTAGAGGGGGTTGAATCTTAAGGTGGGCACTTCACGGGAAGAGTGGGTACATCGGCTTTAGACGGTAAGAAAGGCCTGGAAGGATGCTCCAGAAAGCAAACAGAGGTGGTGAAAACCAAGCTTTGGACTGTGCATTCCTAGGCACAAAATTACTTCATCCTTCCTGACAAGCAAATCTAGGACCTGATTTTTCACTTTCTTTCTTTTCCCTTTCTTCGTTTTCACCAGCCTTTGGTATCATTCCTGTCCTTACCCTCTGCACACTCTACACTGGAATTCCTTCCTTCCTTCCTCTTGCTATAGGTTCAATACCATACCCAGATCTAGGACTACACTTTCACACCAACTCTGGCTCAAAGGCAGATTGCAACTAGAAATCCAGAGAAGGGCTTGGGGCAGACAAACCCTCAGAGGCACTATCTCCTCCACCTCTAACTTCCTCAAAGTCCAGAGCCAAGGGAATGACAAATCAAGCCCCAAGGGTCCCCAGGCAAAGGCTGGGGAAGGAGATCTGACCCCAAGGCTGTATGACGACTGTCGAGAGAACACTACGCAGCCCTCAGAGTCTCCACTGGACTGCTGCTCCCTAGCCCCTCTGGTATAAATAGAGCTTCTCTCTCAATTTGGCTTGAGTACAGTCTCTCATTGTTGGGCAAGAAGGGGAGATATGAGGGTTGGGGGACATTTGGGATAGGGAAAAGGTGGAAAAATAGGGTTTCCAGGGCCCCCCCTGCACTTACTACAAGTATGGCTTCTAAGGGACAGGGCAAAACGAGGAGACAAAGAGTTATGTGATCCCAGCCCTCCTAAAGAGTATGCCCGGAATAGTCCGGGTTTATGTCTGGTGTCAGCATAATTATTAATAGTACCCTCTTCAATTTTCCCAGTGTGTCCCAGTTTAGATGATTAATTATACAGTCACTGTGAGGCACTGACAGAATCCTGGGTTAGAGATTTACCTTCCCAGTTGTCTGTCTTTCACCCTATCCTTGTGCTTTAACTCTAGTGCAGCAGCTAAGCCAGTCAGGACAGTGCCGAATTAAAGCTGCTTCCACGAGGAGGCTTAGTGGGTGGCAATCCTCCCTCTACAGGTAGACAAAGGGACTCAGAAATAGGGAGCAGGGCAAGGGCTGATTCAGGCTTGAGAACAGAGAGAAGGCAGACCTGGGCGTTTCAGAATCAATCGCTCAGTGAAGATGGAAGGAGACAAAGGAGAGACAGAGGCCTGAGAGGGGGCAGGGCAGACTAAGATGACAGCCTGGCAGTGTTAAGTCAGGGACTTGGACGAGTCTATATAAGCTACTAATCATTTAACCATGCTTTATAGAGCAGTGGGCACAACAGCACATGCGGTTAGATACAACTGTTCTGAGGATGCTGAAAGAAAATAGGACTTGACGTAGTAAGAAGGAAAGAGAAGATGAAATGGGTAAACCACGATCTTATAGCCAGGGATCTGGTGGAGTGATGGTGAAGAGATTAGGAACTCACGGGTTAAAAACACAATGTGCCTCAACAGAAGTCAATCTGTGGTCCAGGTCTCTCTTATATCAACTTCCAAGTACTACAGCCAGAGTCCCAGGAGGGTTCCAGCCTCTCTGACACCCTGAAGCCAAGCCTTTCCTCTGGCCCTGAGCTCCTCAGGCTAGCTCTGGGTCCAGTCTGCACACCTGGGCCCACACCCTCTTCTTGTTGGGAGGTGGGGGAGGCCCTCAGCCCTCAGGTCCAGTGGGGGGAGCAGCAGGAGCAGGGGGGCCGGGATCCTCCAACTGCACGTCATGTAGGTGCACCGTGGGCGTGGTGGGGTCCTTGCCCACGCCTTGGTTTGGGTCAGCCTGGTCAGGGTGGTGCCTGCGCACGTGCTTGACCACCTGAAATTTCTGCTTGGCCTTGTAGCTGCAGAGGCGGCAGAAGAAAGGGTGGCGGTCGGTGTGGGTGAGGGCGTGATGGCGCAGGCCAGCGGCCCAGCGGAAAGCACGGTGGCACACGTTGCACACGTAGGGCTTGGCCTCGCTGTGCTTGCGGAGGTGGGTGCGCAGCAGGAAGCGTGTCTTGAAGGCCTTGCCGCACTGCTCACACATGAAGGCTCGTGCTTCCCGGTGCCGCGTCTCCTGGTGCACGCGCAGTGCGTCGGCCCTGTTCGTGCAGTACTCACACTCGGGACACTGGTATGGCTTCAGTCCTGTAGGACAGGGCAAGGACAGGGAACACATCACCACTGAAGGAGGTGGAACAAGGATCAGTGGACCAGAGGAGTCACTGTGATCCTGGGACATAAGGAACACAAGCAGCAACCTAAGGACCATGTCTTTGGAATGTTCCAATCCTGTCTGACATTGGTGTGTCCTATTCCCAACATAGCCCCTTGTATACAGCGGGTGCTCGATGGATGCCGGTAACTAACTGGACCCCTAAGTAGCCAACTGACAGCAATAAATACTCAAATATGACAGGGTTTCTACATGGGGAACTCCCACCCCTTTTTGGTCATGGAATACTCATGGAACTGGGAATCCATTGAAATGGATCCCTTGTTCAACACAAGAAGTAAAAGAAAATGCTTAAGGGGGAAGTGGGAGAGGCAAAAGAAGGGGTAGAGGCAGAGGGCCTTGAAATGCATCTGGTTAATTCCTTTACTTGGGGGGGGCCATATACAACAATCACAGGCACACCATCATTAACCCTTCTCTGAGAACCTGTGGTTCATGGACTGTACCCAGGAGAAAAAAAAAAAAGACAAGTTAAAACAGGTGAGGGGGGAATCCCTGGTGGCGCAGTGGTTGAGAATCTGCCTGCTAATGCAGGGGACACGGGTTCGAGCCCTGGTCTGGAAGGATCCCACATGCCGCGGAGCAACTAGGCCCGTGAGTCACAACTACTGAGCCTGCACATCTGGAACCTGTGCTCCACAACAAGAGAGGCCACGACAGTAAGAGGCCCGCACACCACAATGAAGAGTGGCCCCCGCTTGCCACAACTAGAGAAAGCCCTTGCACAGAAACGAAGACCCAACACAGCAAAAATAAATACATTAATTAATAAACTCCTACCCCCAACAACTTCTTAAAAAAAAAAAAAAAAAAGCCCACAGTCATCTTGATAATACTGTATGGGGCCTCTGATTCTTTAAAAAAAAACAAAACAAAAAAAAATAGGTGAGGGACTTCCCTGGTGGCACAGTGGTTAAAAATCCCCCTGCCAATGCAGGGGACACAGGTTCAAGCCCTGGTCTGGGAAGATCCCACATGCCGTGGAGCAACTAAGCCCATGCGCCACAACTACTGAGCCTGCGCTCTGGAACCCATAAGCCACAACTTCTGAGCCCACGCCTAGAGCCTGTGCTCCGCAAGACGAGAAGCTACCACAATGAGAAGCCCTCGCACCGCAACGAAGAGTAGCCGCTGCTCGCTGCAACTAGAGAAAGCCTGTGCGCAGCAATAAAGACCCAAATCAGCCAAAATAAATAAATAAATAAACAAACAAACAAACAAATAACAGCTGAACCCTCTACTTTCTCCTCCTCACTCATGATAGTTCCATCCTGTCTCTGTAGGGACCAGGCAGACCTGCTCAGTCACTCATGTTTGAGTTGGAGGTCCTCAACCGGAGGTGGGTGACCTTGTGCCATAAAACCCCACGAAGCTTTCGCAAAGTACACATGTCCAGACTCTCAGGTTCACCTCTGTCCTGATTCTGATAGGCTTTCAGTGGGTTGGGAAGCTATTCTGGCTTTTCAGTCTACCTACTACCCTTGATGTGAATACAGCTGTGCACCCCGAATCTGAGTAAGGACATACACCACCTCAGGGAGGCTGGGTGTGCTAGGGCACAGGGGAACCCCTCAGGCCTGTCAAAACCATGCAGACTCACCTGTGTGCTTGGTCATGTGGTACTTGAGCTGGTTGACCCACTTGCACTTGTAGCCACAGTCAGGGCACAGATACTTCCGCTCCTCCTTGTGAATCCGCATATGGTACTGGAGGAGGGAAGAGCAAAGAGTACACCCAGAAAATGTGTACCCTTTGGTACTCACTGGATGTGGAAATAGAGCAAGCAGGCAGAGAAACTGTTGGCAGATAATCCTGTTCCCTGCACCGATCCTACCCATTCTCCCCCACTGCCAGTCAGGTCTCCAAGGCCAGTCACTCTGACGCAACCCTAACCCATTCGGCCGACCCCAGGTCTGCCCTATCTCACCTCTGCCACTTATCAGCTGTGTCTTTGGGCAACCTTACCCCTAATTCTCAGTTTATTAATCTGGAAAATGGGAAACAGTAAAAGTATATCTCATATTTTTGAAAGGATTAAAATTAGTGTCCGACATACAGTGTAAGTACTCAGTAAATGTCAGCTGTTATCATCTAGGTTATCTACAACCTATTATACGCCTTTATCACATGACAAGCATGTATTGTGGAATTTTATCTCTGTAGCAACCCTATGAAGTATTATCCCCTCTTCACAGATGAGGATCTGAGGTTTGGAGAAGTTAAGGGACTTGACCAAAGTCACAGAGCTAATTTTCAGAAGAGTCAGGATTAAAGAACCCAGGTAGTTTAACTCCGCAGCCTGCATTCCTTCCATTCCCAGACCCCCTAGCCTCTGACCTTACCTTGAGGCGAGAGGGGTCAGCACAGGCATAGGGACAGAGGTGACAGCGGTAGGGCTTTTCCCCAGTGTGGACGCGGCTGTGCCAGGTGATCTTTTGCCGGTTCTTGGTGCTGTAAGCACAGTCAGTGCACTTGTAGAGCCGGGTGCCCCCGTGCCCTTTCACGTGGTGATCTAGCACCAGCTGATGGCGGCACGCAAAGTCACAAAAAGGGCAGCGCAGAGGGGGCTGGCCAGCATCCCCAGCTGAGGACGCCGCTGCTGAAGTCTCCTCGTGCTGTTCCAAGTAGTGCTTCACCAGGCCCACCCGTTCCCGGGCAGCAAAGTCACAGAGCTGGCAGCGGTGGCTGAAATGCTGCTGCCTTCGGTGCTCGTCCAATGCCGGCCGGCTGGGGAAGGCCTCCTGACAGGCCCCACATTCGAGCCGTGGGTGCTGTTTCCGGGTGTGCCCTCGCAGGCTGGCAGGGCTGGGGCACAGCAGCCCACAGCGGGAGCAGTGCAGTGGGCCCTCAGTGGCCTCTGCGGGCGAGCCAGGGACAGGGGGCGTAGGCTCGGGATGCCGGCGCAGAGCATGCTGCTTGAGTGCTGTCTCAGAGCTGAACTGGGCCTCACACTGGGGGCAGGCAAAGGCTGGGGTGCCCTGGTGGCAACTGTTAACGTGGCGAGTGATGTCATGGCGAAGGTAGCCACTATAGTCACAGAGTGGACAGAAGTGGGTGGGTGTTTTGTCGTGTACCCTCAACCGGTGCAAGCGCAGTTTTGAGTTGGTACCAAATGTCTGGGGACAGGAGCTGCAGGGGATGCGGCCAACACCTGTGTGTCGGGACTGGTGAGCCTCTAACCGGTACCGTCTGGTGGTGGAAAAGTCACAGAAAGGACACTGATGTGGCTTCACCCCCTCATGCTTCAGCCGCCGGTGCTGCTGTAGGCACCGGCTCTGTTTACAGGTGAAGCTGCAGTCCCCACACTGAAGAGGGGGCCGGGGGCCATGGGCTGCGGCGGGGTGCCTCCGCTTCTGGTGGAGCCTCAGGGCAGCAGCAGCAGGAGCGGTGAATGGGCAGAGGCCACAGCGCAGCTCTCCAGACTGCTCAAGGGGGCAGCCCCGGGCCTGGTGAGTCCTCAGGGCCCGTTCCTGCTGGCAGCTAAAGGGACACGTCGGGCAGGAGAAGCGAGCCCCCTTCTGCTTTGGAACCAGAGCTGCATCCCCATCACCAGGGCTGCGCTCTGCACTCCCACTGCTCAGGGGAGCAGAGTCCCTGCTGCTCAGCAGGGACACAATAGGCTGGGTCTGGGAGGCGCCTCGCTTTCCTCTCCCGCCACGTCCGCCACGTCCGCCCCGGCAGCCTTCAGCCACGTGAGAGGTAATGGAGGAAAGCCGAGAGCAAAGGAACATGCATGAGTTGCAGTGAAACTTGCCCTGCTCAAAGTGGAACTTCTCAGGGGCCTCTGTGGGCGAGGAGTCTTCTGCAGGAGGGACTGTGGAGCCAGAGAGTGTGGCAACAGGCTCCTCTATGTTTTCTGGCTCCCCAGGAAGCTTGGAAGGAGCATCTTTTGGGAGTGTGATCTCTACTTCTAATGGTGCAGGTGGGGGCTTCCTACCTGCTGCATCCTCTGAGGCCGGCGTGCCCGGGGGCTGAGGATGCAGAGGGATGGGTGAATCTGGTCTGGGCAAGCCCTTGTTCTTTCTGAGGAGAACAGGGCACTTCTTCAGCAGATGGGTGCTAAGGCCACGCTGTTGCTTGAAGCTGGCTCCACACTCAGGGCAGAGGAGGGGCTCTCGGTGGCCCTGGCACCCAGTCCTGGAGTGCAGATTCAGGGCCTTCTCCCGGCGGGTGATGAAAGGGCAGTGTGGGCAGCGGAAAGCCCGCCCCTCTCCCTGTATCACTACCATCTGAACCCGCCCCTCCAGCACCAGCGCCTCTGCCTGTTCTTTGTCCTGCCTCCTTAGGGCCTTGAGTAATGACTCTGATTCAGGGAACTGGGGCAGGGGTGCTGTCTCAGTGGGTGGATTTGCCTTGAAGGTTCCCACCCAGCTGTTAGGGGGCTCCTCTGAGGAAGGGGGATTTATAGGGGGCTCAGAGACTGGCTTTTCCAGAATGGACTCTTCAGCACCTTCAAAGGTAGACAGCTCTGTCAAAGTTCCATCTGGCCCTTCCAGTCTCAGAGGCCCTGAGGGATCCAGGGCCCTGAACTCCACAGGAGCTGTTTCGGTGATCTCCTCAAGGGGCGGGTTGCCCACAGGCTCCAGCTCCACTCCCAGCGCCTCTAGGTGTAGCGTGCAGCCTCCCTCATCTACCTCCGCCGGACTGGGGCTGCCAACTAGGTCATGCCCCTGGGGAACCTCACCGCCGTCCTGTTTCCCAGCACTGTCCTCCTCACTGGTCTCTGGCGGGGCCTGATCCAAGCCGGGGTCCACCACCGTCCCTGGGTCATGGTCCGGCCCCTCAGGCTGGGCAGACAGCTGACTTGAGGGCTCTGAGTCTGGTGGGGGTGTTGGGCACTGCCCGGCTCCCTCTGGCTCCTGGATGGCATGGCGAAGCTGCCAGACCTGGTCCCCGGGCACGTAGCCGTGGGCTTTGCGCTTGTGGAAGAAGAGGGCAGTGTTGCTGAAGGTGCGATAGTCGCAGAGGGCACAGTGGAACTCTCGGAGGCGGGTGTGCTTGCAGTTCTCATGGCTCAGCAGGGCCTGCTTGTGGCGGCTCTGGTAGCTGCAATAGCGGCAGGGGTAGAGTGGGGCGGCCGTGCCGGGGTGGTGCTGGGAAGCCATGTGCTTCTGCAGCTCGTACTTCCGCTTGCAAGCGAAGGCGCACACCTCGCACATCAGGGACTTGCCCTGGTGCCGCAGCTTGTGGCTGCTCAGCTGATCAGCCCGGTGGCAGCGATAGGAGCACTGGTTGCACTGGTATCTGGTGAGGAGGGAAAAATCACCATCATAAATTAATCACAGCAACTACCAGAAACTGTATAAATACCTACTGTGGGCCAAGCTCTGCACTCAGCGTTGTGCGTGCATCATCGAATTTAATCGTCTTAGTGAGGAGACTAAGGTACAGAGGTTAGTAACCTGCCTCGAGTTACAAAGGAAGCGAAGGGCAGATGGTCTAGCTTCAGGGCTTGTGTTCTACCTCCTACTCTACATTGCTTCCTAAAGGGAGGGTATCATGAATCAGTCAACCTCTGTGGACTTCTGAGGAGCTGACATGGCTACAGCCCCACGGGGCAGGTTTCTGTGCCTAGATCCCACTCCCCCACGGAGACGTGAAAGCCACGGAGAAACCCCCTAGCCAGCTGTGCCCACAGGTCAGAGGGGAACTTGCCTGGATTTGGACGTGGCCAGGATTGGAGCCACAGGCGTAGCCCATCTAATTCACCAGGACTGGACTCAGAACTCAAATGACACCTTAGTCTCTGGGCCTCTACTCTGGGTCTACACCCCCTTCCCTGAGCCCAGAGAGCTCACACAGTGCACACTAGGCCACAGGCAGAGGTCAGCTAGAGGCAGCGGAGCCGAGATGACAGGAGCAGAGGGCCGTGCGGAGGAGTCTCTCTGGGGCCAGAAGAGAGATGGGGCCAGAAGCTGACTTTGAGAGGCGGCTAGCTTAGCTCCAGGTCATTGGGTTAGGGAGGGAGGCACGCATGTGCTCATACCTGAGGTCGCCCGCGTGTTTCCGCATGTGCACGCTGAGGTAGTGCTTCCACTTGGTGACGTAGCCGCATTCGGTGCACATGTAATCCTTGGTGTTAGAGTGGGTCAGCATGTGCTTGGACAGGTAGCTCACGTCTCGACACGTGAAGTCACACAGCTCACACTTGTGTGGCTTCTCGCCTGTGGGGATGGGGGTGAGCGGGGAGGGAACACAAGTCAGACACGGACCGAGGGAGCGACAGACCGTCCTCCCCAGCAGGCTCGCCCTGATGCCCAGCAGGAGTGGAAGCTGAGGTGCTATTCGCAAAAGTCAATGCTGCCTCACAGCCCTCTGGGACGACTACTCTTCCACCCTGACACCAAGGAAGGTAGGGGGAAAGTGAAGACCTAGCTTTTCAAAAGTAGCTTCAAAGTCCACTCTGGATTTGTAATACAGCTTATTGGCACTAGTGGCCAACTGCTCCACTTAGCCCAATTCGTTCCAGTTTTGTGGAAGAGGAGGAGAAAAAATTAGGCAATACAACACAGTGGTTAACAACTCTGACTCCGGAGTCCAACACAGTACTAAATATATTAATAGCCGACATTTATACTGTGCTCACTACATGCCAGGCACCTTTCTGAGCACTTTATAAAAATGCCTTCTCTTACTGAATCCTCACAACTGCCCTTTATTACCCCATTTTACTGAGGAAGAAGCTGAGGCACAGAGAAACCATAGAGCTATTAGGCAGTGGTTCAAATCCCAGTTTACTACTGTGTGTCCTCGGGCAGGTCACTTAACCCCTCTAAGTCTCAGTTTCCTGGTCTCCAAAAAGGGGGCAACAAAAATACTGACCTCACATGGCTGATCTGAAGATTAAAGGGCTCAATGACAAGCTGTCCCTGTACGTTGGTCGAGACCTAGCGCTAAGAGGTGAGGCTGGGGCCATGTTCTTTCAGGACCATTCCCTGTTATCCCTGCCCACCCACTCAGCCCCTCTCCTTATGGTGAAAGGCAAGCAACGTGGTGTTCTGGCTCTGCTTCTGATACCAGCTGTGTGATCCTGAAACAAGCCATTTAAATGTTCAGCGTTTCTCATCTTTACCTGCCTTTCTTACAAGATCGTTATTATGGATTAAATGAGATAATATATATGAAAAAACTATAAAGCACTACACAAGCATACCTCAGAGAGATGGTGGGTTCAGTTCCAGACCACCACAATAAAGCAACTATCGCAAGAAAGCGAGTCCCACAAATTTTTTGGTTTCCTAGTACACGTAAAAGTTATATTCACACGTTGCACGGTAGTCTATTAAGTGTGCAATAACATTCTAACAAAACAGTGTACATACCTTAATTAAAAAAATACTTTATTGCTAAAAAATGTTAACTATCACCTGACAATGCAGGGTTGCCACAAACCTTCGACTTAGAATAAAACACAGTATCTGCTAAGAACAATAAAGTGTAATAAAAAAAAGTATGCCTGTATAGATGTGAGGTTTTAGGAAGCCTCAGAAAAATGAGATTTTGTGACTAAAGCCTGTATAGAAATGAACTGTTTAATGGAAACAACAATGGCTTTGCCACAAGCTGCCTAAAAACTGTCCTCCCAAACTAAAGAATCTTTGATGAGATTTTTTAATGTCTTGTCAATCCACCAATGCTTACATAGAGATCACAAATGGGAAGATGCTATAGCAGGAAGCCTGGTTTCGTTTTTACTCAAAGCATCAGTAATGCTGGTAACCAATTAAGAGCCTGAGTTGAAAACCCTGCAACTTTCAGGTCACCAGACGTGATCATGTTTCAGTGTCACGGCTTTCAAGGCTATAATATATATGGATGGCTCAGTTCCCTCACCGGCTATCTCTCACAGCACATCACAAAACTTGAACTGCAAAGGAAGGTATCTGTCCTGGTCTGGGTTTCTTTGCTTTAACAGGCTGGGTGTTGACCCACCCATGCCTGATTAGGGGTGGGCAGAACCTGACAGGGCTTTAAAGGTGAGGCACGGGACTCCCCTGGTGGTCCAGTTAAGACTCTGCACTCCCTGCAGGGGGCCTGGATTCCATCCCTGGTCAGGGAACTAGATCCCGCATCCAGCAACTAAAAGATCTCATATGCCTCAACTAAAAAGATCCCACATGCCGCAAATCCTAGCCCGACCACTTTACTAGCTGAGTGACACTCAAGGCTTATTTGTAAACTGCAAATACTAGATTTATCTGTAGGAACACTAGGTCAGATGAGTCCTACGCAAGGTACGCAAAGCCCTCCGGGTGTCTGGCACACAGTGAACGCTCCCGTTTGCCATCAGCACCACTATTACACGGTTGGAAGGGTGGAAGCCACCTCACCAGTATGCAGCAGCATGTGGCGGATCAGCACCCTCTTGTGGGCGGTAGCAAAGCTGCACTCAGGGCACTGATGGATCTTCTCGTGAGCATGCATCTTGCCCACATGGTCCTGGTAGGCCACCGGGTTGAAGGTGGCAAAGGGGCAGAAGGTGCAGCGCAGCTCTTCACTGCCAGGGTGGCCCTGCTTCTTATGTTTACGGAACAGGTGCTTGTTGGAGCAGGCGAAGTCACAGTGGGGGCAGTGGAAGGCATAGTGGCTTTTGTGGTGGGCCTCCATGGCTTCTGCTGTGGCGAAGAGCATGGGACACGAGTGATGGCGGCACTCCACGGCCCGCACGCCGTGGGTCTCCTTCAGATGCTTTACGAAGGCCTTGCGGTCGGGTGCCGTGTGGCTACAGCCCTCCTGAAAGCAGCGAAGGGGCAGCGGCTCGGCCGCAGCTGCTGCGGTGTGGCTCTTGAGGTGCTCCTTAAGGGCCTGGCTGAGGCGGAACTCCTCCCGGCAGACAGGACAGGCATAGGTATCTGAGTAGAAGTTGGAAATGTCCTCATGCATGCTGGCCATGTGGCGGTTGAGGGCATTCCTCTCCACTGCACTATAGTGGCACAGTGGGCAGCGGTGGGCCTTTTGGCCCAGCTCCCGCAGCAGGTGGGTCTTGAGCTTGCTCTTACTGGTGAAGAACTTTTGGCAGTTGGGGCACTGGAGACTGGGGTCTGGGAAGTGGAGGTGTAGGTGCTCCACCAGATGGGTCCGCTTCTTGAAGCAGCGCTTGCATTCTGGACACATGTGGGTCTTGAAGAGGGACTCGGTGCCAGAAGCCACAGCTCCTGGGAGAGGGAAAGGCAGGGAGGGTTAAGAGTGAGATTCTTCGATAGGTCAGGGGCTGGCCAGTTAATGGGAGAACCACAATTTGCCCAGACAAATTATGCATGCATGCATGGCCTTGTTCCTTTCTTTCTAAGAAACCAAACAATAGCATCTCAAACTTTGTAGCCTCAAAGAAGAGAGAAGTCCTTCAAGTATTTAGAGAAACAAAATCACAAGGACTTCTCTGACCTTGCTGTGACCTTTAAGAAGTGCTTCACCCCGCCACCCACTATTCTTGAGCTTTTATTTAGAAAGGCTCAAAAGAAGAATCTTGATGGAGCATTCTTGTTCTTCCTGTCCTTGACCCGGAGGGGAGGCGGGGTTGGAGGGCTGGCTGGAAGGAAAAGAACCCCAAAGGGAGTGAGCAGAGGGAAGAGAAGGTAAAGTACTCCTACTTCTGAACCCTGGGGGAATAGAGAGTTGATAATACATATAATCAGATCCTTCCTGGTCACCTGACGGGTAAATATGCTCCCTGTGGGATGGGTTTCAAATGCTGTTCTCCTCAGATGGTAAACTGGGAAGCAAGGATTCAGAAAAACAACCTTAGGGGGCTCCATGTCAGACAAGACAGGCCGCCAGTCAAAAACCCCTGGCATCTTCATACTATGAATATCACCCTCCCCCTCCTCACAAAAGAGCTTTCTGCCTGGGGAAAACCAGCCCCGAGAGCAAACTATTTACTCTTACCCTGTGTCACCAGGGTCTGTGCCCATTTATCACTTTCCCACTAGACATGTCAAAGTGGAATGTTAGGAACGGAAGGATCTGAACCAAAACTCAGAAAACCAAACCCCAGAGCCTCAATACCACGCCCCCCACAGTCCGTTCCTCCCCACCACCAAGAGGTTCAAGCCCCATCACATCATTACCCTCCAACTGCTGAGCCCCCTGGCCTTTCTCCAGGGCTTTCTGTGAGTTCTGGCTGCCACTGTCCTCTTCTTCCTCTACGTCCTCCTCTTCAGCTGACTCCTGCCCAGGCAAGGGTGCTCCTACTTCCTCTGAAGGCTCTCCCTCTCCTGGGGACACTCTGAGAGCTGAAGATGCAAAGAGCTTGATGACTAGAGGAGCCAATGCAGGGCTGAGTGCCTGTACTTCTCACCTCCCACCATTTAGCATAAGGGAATCCGGGGTTCTAAGTATATTAATTTACTCCCACACAAGACAGGGATAGGAAGACCAGGAGCTAAGCTGTCAGTGATGCTCCAGTCTGAAGTAAATCAAACCTCAGATAACACCAACCTCGACCCCTTGAAGGCAAGATCTTTGAGGTCACTGCAGTGGGGGGAGGGGGCAGAGAGGTAGAGAATGGGCAGACTAGACTGTACTTCCCTGGCTCAGGTCCCCAGGGTTAATGGCTGGTGGCTCAGTGTGGGCAAACATCCCTGACCTCTAAACTTCTACTGAGAAACCCAACTCAGCAATTCAGGATCACATCCTGTGCTCTCAAATCCATTCCTTCTCTCCCTCAGTTAGAGGCAGCTGCCTCAGTAAGGCAAAGATGTATGACTTTTTCCCAGGAAAGAGGAATCTTCTCTTTGTACCAGAGCACAAATCAGTCTTAGCGAGCCAAATTCTCTCATCAGAACCCTGGCCTCTCCTGGCCTGGTTTCTCTATTTCCTCCTGCTCCTCTGCTCACCCCACACTCTTTCTGAGACCAAGAGGAATAAGAATCATTGAAGCACCACCTCCCTTGAGGGTTTCTTTTTAAAATAACCCCAGCTTCTCCTGCCCAATCCCACTTGCTCTAACAGGGAGTCTACAGGCATTCTACCAATGGCTACAGCCACTGACGGGCAGTTTAGCTTTTGCCCTCAGAAAGTTCTGAAATGGTTCAGAAGAGACATTGGTTAAGTAACTTCAAGGCCACAGTGTAGCTCAAGCCAAACTTCATTCATTGTCATGGACAAAGACTTCCTCTTTGTCCCATATTTTCTGCCTGGTCCGGGGTGTCTAGATGCCTTCCCACGTCAGCCAATAATCCCGTCCTCCTGAGCCACTAACTCCAGATTCTCTTCAATTCAGGCTTACATTCATGGCATTAGTAACAACTGCCTCTGCTACAGACCAATTGCAGCTGCAATCCAGGCAGGATACTGCTGGGTCCTTGGCCTCATACCTGGCAGCAGCTCCTGAGATGGAAGACCCTGAACAGCAGACAGTTCTCCCTGTGTCCCGGCCCCGTGACTCCGCTGATGCTGCCGGAAGAGTTTGATGTTGGAGCCCACGAAGCTGCAGTGGTTGCAGTGGAAAGGGTAATGGGCCTGCCGGTGCAGCTCCATGCCCTGCTGGCTCCCGAAGAGCAGGGGGCAGCCCCGGAAAGAACAGGGCACGGGAAGCGCTCTGTGGGTCTGCCTCAGGTGGTGCTGTAGACCCTTGCGATCTTGAGCAGAGAACACACAGCCAGACTCTGGGCAGGAGAAGGCATCTGGAGTGCCCCGGTGAATCTTGAAGTGGCTCTTCAGGGCCTGGGGCTGGGCAAACTCCTGTCTACACACAGGGCATGGCAGGGGGCTATCTGGTGGGCTCTGGCGCTGCAGAGGGCCAGGGAGAGTGAGGTTGCTGGGGGGCAGCTCTACAGAGCAGGGGGGGCTAGCGAGGCCCTGCACAGGCTGTATAACGGTCTCAGTGCACTGGTGCAGGGACAGCAGAGTGGGCTCTGCGAAGCTCTGCTCACAGCGCTCACAGAAGTACACCTCCACCACCTTTACCAGGACACCTGCAGGCAGAGGACCGACAGAGAAAGGCACAGAATCAGACGGAACAAGACTCAGAGGAGTTACTTACCAGTAGAAAATGTAGGTGAATCTTTTAACATTCATGGAATGGAGGTGGACTTAAGTCTGATTCTACACCTTAAGTCTGATTTTTAAAGCCCCCTAAGGTCAAAGATGGTCTATCTTGCACGTGTGTTTGGATTCCCAGTATCTTGCACAATACTTGGCACAAAGTAGGTACTTCATAAATACTTGTGAAGTGAATATAACACGTATTAACCAAATCCAGAAAGCATTAAGAAAAGGTGATATGTTTTGCCCAAATAAAAACTTAGAAACTTCCAAAAGAAGAAAACGACAATCTGAGGAAAATATCTGCAATATACATGACAAAGCGTTATTTTATATTCTGTGAAGAGATTTTCAAAGGCACAGTAATTCATAAAATGGAGGACATCCTTTCTGAGATGAGCCAGATCACATTCACAAGAATTGCTGCCATTTCTTTTTTTTTTTGATAATTTTTATTTTTTAAATCAATTTATTTATTTATTTTTGCCTGCATTGGGTCTTCGTTGCTGCGCTCGGGCTTTCTCTAGTTGCAGCAAGCGGGGGCCACTCTTTGTTGTGGTATGTGGGCTTCTCATTGTGGTGGCTTCTCTTGTTGCGGAACACAGGCTCCAGGCGCGTGGGCCTCAGTAGTTGTGGCTTGCGGGCTCTACAGCGCAGGCTCAGGAATTGTGGCACATGGGTCTAGTTGCTCCACTTGCTGCCATTTCTTAAGCAACTGGCAGGACCTTGACAAAGAAAGGCTTAGGAAACACTTTTGCTTGGTCCTCCAACTGCCCTATGAGAAGAGGGACCTGGGATGCTGCAAGGTTAAGGCCACCATGCCTGTTAATGGTGGAGCCCAGGTTTGCCCTACATTTATTCTGGTGTTTCTTTTTCTCTTTATTATTTTTTGTTTAAATAAAAATTCAGTGCAACAACAGAACTATATAAAGAATAACCACCTCCCACCCTCACACACATAGTTTGGTCTATATCCTTTCAGACCTTTTGGGGTCATTTTTTGGCAATTTGCTTTTTTTTTTAAGTTTATTTACTTATTTATTTTTGGCTTTGGGTCTTTGTTGCTGTGCGTGGGCTTTCTCTAGTTGCGGTGGGCGGGCTTCTTATTGCAGTGGCTTCTCTTGTTGCAGAGCATGGGTTCTAGGTGCACAGGCTTCAGTAGTTGTGGCTCCCGGACTCTAGAGCGCAGGCTCAGTAGTTGTGGCACACGGGCTTAGTTGCTCCGCAGCACATGGGATCTTCCCAGACCAGGGCTCGAACCTGTGTCCCCTGCAATGGCAGGCGGATTCGTAACCACTGTGCTACCAGGGAAGCCCCGGATATTTGCATTTAAAAAAATTATTTTCACTTGCTATATATCAAGGATATTTTTATCTATGAGTAGGACATTTAGATCTACCTAATTTTTTTGGTCCAGTTCATGGTACTTCAGAGCACGGGTAAATCAAAATGAAATTTTGCTCTTACTAATAGATATCTGGGTTGTTTCCAACCATTACAAATAAAGCTGCCCTACACATCCTTATTCCTGCATCCTTGTGCATGTGTGTGACTCTTTCTATAGGACAGATCCCTAGAAGTGGAACTACTAGGTCAGAGTACATGTCTTTTAAAATTTGTTTCATGGATAAATTGACTTTCAAAAACTTATGCTAATTTATACTCTATAAACTATAAGATAGTGTCTGTTTCCCCCATAGCCTCACCAACACTAGTTTTATAAAAATTGCTTAATTTCTGCCAAAGTTGAGAAACAATAATGGCATCTTATAGTTAAACTGGAATTTGTGTGTTAGTGAGATTAATATACTTACGGTTATTAACTATTTTCATTTCTTCTTTGGTAAATTGCACATAGATTTCTTTTCTCCCTTTCTAAAAAAATACTGTTTCTTTTTCTTATTGTGGAGCTCTTTGAATTTTAAAGATATTAACTCTTTCTTATATATTGCAAATGTTTTTCCAGGTTCCTTTTTAATTTATTTATTATTTCTTTCACCACATCAAAGTTTAGAAATATTATACAATCAAACTAGCTAATCTTTCCCAGTATTCTTTGTACACTACCAAGGAAAAATGGTACAACTGTAGCTGGAAGACGACAGTTACAAAACAGGGAAGTTACCTAAAAATAAGAAGTTGAGATGTAGGAAGATTAAAGGGAGGACTCTTTCTTCTAACGTAAATATAAATTATTCAACTCCCACTCTTAATGGCATGCCTTGGGTGATTTAAGTATGTTATCCGCAAGAAACTAGAGCAGGGAAATACTGCTAGGAAGCCCTGCCAAGCCCTGGGTGGTGGAGAGAGGCTGGGCCTTTTGCCTAATCCCTGGCTACAGTTCCTGGGTGGGAGGGTCAACATGGAGAAAAGAATCCTTGAGGACTATAGGAGTAAGGACTGGGCAGAGGTGTCAGAAAGGTCTTCCCTTCTGGATTACCGCCTAGCAGACGTGAAGCCCTCGCAGGGATAGACTGCCAAGAGCTTGGTACAAGTTGTGCACCACCTCGCCAGACTTCAATCAACATTCACCAACTGCAAATCAAATTACAACATCTCTAAGTATAAAAATAGGATGCTACCTTGTGTCTTCATCATATTTATATACAACGATCAAACACAGCACAGACAAAAACTCAGGGTTGCTTGTCTCACTGGCCTGCTAGCAACTGTGTTGGTACCTGGGGCCTCTCCAGGAGCACCTGGGGACAGGTTTCCAGCTACTGCTTCCACAATGATCTCCATGTTCTCTGTGTCCTCTTCAGTTGCTGTGGTTTCTACCAGCAGGCAGCCTGGGTCAGCAGGCAAAGGTGGAGGGTTCCCAGAAGGACAGGGGCTCTGGACAGGCTCTAGGAGTCCACGGTTAGAGAGAGGTCGGGGGATCAGCAATAGCTCAGGGCACAGTCCATCCATCTCCCCAGTGCTGTTGGCTGGCTGTGAGTCCAACACAGGGTCTGTCATCACCACCAACTTGTGTGCTATGTCCTCTTACGTGCTGATAACCAACCAGAAGAAAAACCAAACAACATATAATTAGATCTCTCACTTTCTTCCCACTTGGTGTGGGTGCACAGCCCAGTGCCTGCCCAATTAGGCATTTACGTGCATGGCAGCATGCCATACGTAATTAATCTAGAAATTTTCTTTTTATGACAATGTTTAGAACAAAAAGCATAAACATGTTAATAGGGATCAAAGTAGGAAAGAGACAAGAAGTTGTAGCCAATATATTAAAGACTGTTTCTTGGAGCTAAGTGATGTTGGACAAATTACTAAGCAATCTGGGTCTCAGTTCTCTTACCTGCAATAAAATTGGGTGGGACCAAGGGATCTCAGAGGTCCCCTCCCCTCTTAACATTTTATGAGCTCACTATTCCTTAGCTCAAAGCCCTTCCTTCATGATCCGGCCCCTGCTGACCTCTCCAGATTCACCTTCTACCTCTCTCCGCAAAAGAGCTCTGATGATTCAACTTGTCATTGATTTGCCATTCCCCAGACTCACCACATTCTCTTCTGCTTCCATAACCTTACACATCCCTCTCTCGGCCTGATGGGCCTTCTCCCCTTTGCCATCTCTCTTGTCTGGCTAACCAACTCCTAACTATCCTTTAAGAATCTACACAAATGTCACTTCCACTAGGATGGCTTCCGGACACCTTTCATCTAAGTTTCTCTCTCTGAGGTCCTAATGGCACATTGTACATAGCTCTGTCAGAAACTGTGTCACACTGCACTGTCATTTACCTATCAGTCTCCCTCCCTAGACTTGGAGCTTTCTGAGTGGAGTTTATTGATGTTATCACTTCACTGAACCACAACAGTCTATACAAGTCAGACAAATAAGGGAATTCTAGTGAAGAACTCCAGACACGGAAATGCATCAAAGCAAATTTAGGCTTCTACTAAGATATCAAATCAGTGATGCCTTACAAGTTAACACACCTGGAGAAATTTCTAACAAATTGACTATGGCCTCACATTGAACACTGGAACACAACTGAGAGATGAATATCAAGTAAATTGCATATCTTGTTATACACGGCTAAAATTAGTCTAAGCTAAATAACTAAGAATTAATAAGAATGACAGTAATCATTTCATGAAATTGAGTCATGGAGGTCGAGTAATGGCCTAGGGCCATTTCCTAGGGCTAGGAAATCAGGTTGCAGCTGAGAATTCGGCAACTCAAAGCCTCAGATCACGGAAATTCGGAAGGTGGCAGGGCAGGGCATTTCCGCCCTCAGAGGATTCTCTGGAAACCACAGCCTCCACTTATCATCGCTGCTCTCGGGAGTCTTCCAGCTCGGGCAGTATACTTGCCTTAGGGGGGAGCCAAGGAGGACGCGGTGTCGTCTAGATTGAGCCGCTGGAAGGCGGAGTGAGGTGGGACATAGGTGGGCACAAGAGAAGAAATGAACTTATCCTCGGGGCACGGGTACTGAGAAAGAGAAAGGACAAATTAAGGCAGAGAGAAGGCCTGGGAAAAGGATGAGATCCAGCCTGGGGACCAAGGCACCCGGTTTCCACTTTCCTGTGGGCTCTGACTCACCGCGTGGCCTTGGACAGATACAGTCCCCTCGCTTCTCGGGGCCTCAGCTTTTCTATCTGTAAAGTGGAGGCGATGACAGACAGCGTCCACATCGTTGGGCGGGAGAGGGAATCACAAGTGCCAGCAAATGAGAAAGCCGTTTTGTAACCTGCAAGGCTTAGGATGGAGCATCGTCATGTTTATGGTCCTAAGGAGAGGCAGCGGGTAACCGGGCGCGGTCTAGGGCAGTGACGCGACCGAGGCACCGGGGCGGCTGATGTGATGCGCCGGGGCCTCGCTCGTCGCCGTGCTCCCTCCAGCACTTATCCCGAGCGCTCCCACCGCCCAGACCCACCCCTCACCCTGGTGCTCGAGAAACTTTTGCCTCCGGCCTGCTCCACCCGCACTCCCTACTAATTCCCGCCCCGCTGCCGCTCGCTTACCTCCCGGCCCTGCGCGGGCGGGAGCCTCACCTCTATGGCCGACCAGCGGCTAGAGTCGCCTCCCGTGACTCCTTTTGTGCGACCGCCTCCGGCCCAGCCGCCTCTAGCACCCGGGCATTTGGAGGCCGCTCTCTCTTCCTCTGTGAGGCTGGCGGAGTACTCTATGGTTCTGTCGATCGTTCCTCACCCCCACACCCCCTCCTGGCCTTGAGGCCCAAAGAGTACCATCGAGAGTTGTGGAGCAGAGTGGCATAGCCTTCTTGGAGGGTGTGGCGGGAAGTAGATGAAACAACTCGGGGGCCGGGCGAAGCGGCGCTTCACTGAAGAGCGAAGGGGTGAAACCATCGAGAGGGAGGGCCAGAGAGTCATGGCGGTAAGGGGCGGGGGAGTGACCGATTATTCCAAACCCTGCTGCTGGAGGCGCGCGCTGGGGTGTAGAGGGCGTTCGGGAGGGGGCTTCTGGGCGACCGACAGGGACCGGGAGGGGGAAGGGCTTTGTCTGTAACCTTCCACGCATACGAATTTTGGAATTCTGGATCCTCTTCTGAGCTTCAGCGGAGGTCACTGCTGTCAGTTCACCAAACTGCGTGCCAGGCGTAGAGCAAAGTGGCAGGGGGGCGGGCGAGGTGTGCTAGAAAACATTTGACCTCCTACCCTTCGGGATCTTACAGTCTAGAATCAGGCCCTGTCACATTTTATTGGGGGTGGAATTCGAGGAAATCTCTTTGGAGAAAGTAGCAGATGGGCGGGGCTTCAACTGGAGAGAATGGAGGAAATAAATTAAAATGGGCATTCCGAGCCAAGAGAACTGCTTGAGCAAGGAAGAAGGAGGTTTGTATATTTGTTCAACAGAGAGTATTAGGAGCTAAGCCATTAAAGGTAGGTGGGCCCCGTATTGTGGAGGCAGAGAAGTTTCTACCTAATTCAGGGACCTGTTGAGAGCCAGTCATTGGAGGTGTTGGAGTAGGGAAAGTAGTGGGATTCAAGCAGATCCTTATGAAGAAAGATCTGGACCCCTGTGTAGCAGTTTGGTGAAGCAGGACGTGGAGACCCATTAAGATGCCACTTCAAGAACTAAAATTAATTTTTTTTTTCTTTGCGGGCCACTATTGTGGCCTCTCTCGCCGCGGAGCACAGGCTCCGGACGCGCAGGCTCAGCGGCCATGGTTCACGGGCCCAGCCGCTCCGCGGCATGTGGGATCTTCCCGGACCGGGGCATGAACCCGTGTCCCCTGCATCGGCAGGCGGACTCTCAACCGCTGCTCCACCAGGGAAGCCCCTAAAATTAATTTTGAAGAGACAATTTAGGTGGGAGGTAATAAAAAGCTAAACAGGACATTAGCATGTAAAGGAGAGGAGAGGATATTTGAAGTACATGACTCATAATAGCAAGGCATGAGGTTACTGACAGGTTGACAGAAGACAGTAGCTTCTTCATCCCCTCCTAACTCTGGCCAGTGGGCCCCTTTCTAACTCAGCTGGTTCCAGGGACCACGAAAATTCTGTCCATCCATTATCCTGATGTGAAGCCGGTTATATGGTTCTCTCAGGTTTAAGGAATCTCCAGACATAGTCGTCTGGCAAGAAACAGGTATGAACAGGATAATGAAAGGCAAAATGGGGCAACTGGCCCAGAGTCCCATCCCTTGCATTCCAACACCAACCCCACCCCACAGAGGGAGGATATTGAAGCACACAGTAATGCTGACCTGTCCTTCCTGCTCCCAGCTTCTGCAGGGGGGGAGGGGTGGGTTGAGGAGGAATTTCAGAGTCCATTTTCTAAACTAATCTTGTGCTTTGTCCCATCTCCACTGCTCCCCACCCCCAGGTCTTGAAAATGCCTTGGGGCCAGTAAGATTCAGTGTTTTCCTTTCAAGATGCCCCTCTCAGACTTTGTTCTGGCCCTGAAGGACAATCCCTACTTTGGGGCTGGATTTGGGCTGGTGGGTGTGGGCACAGCCCTGGCCCTGGCCCGGAAGGGTGCCCAACTGGGTCTGGTGGCATTCCGGCGCCATTACATGATCACACTGGAAGTCCCTGCTCGAGACAGGAGCTATGCCTGGTTGCTTAGCTGGCTCACTCGCCACAGTACCCGAACTCAGCACCTCAGTGTCGAGACTTCGTACCTTCAGCACGAGAGTGGCCGCATCTCCACTAAATTTGAATTTGTCCCCAGCCCTGGAAACCACTTTATCTGGTAAGGTTGGGAACCAGAGAGGGCTCTGAGAGTAGAAAAGGAGAATGAGGGGAGGTGGGTTTGACCCATTCGTTCACCTCATTTTGACCATTCTTATTCAGGTATCAAGGGAAATGGATCCGGGTGCAACGGAGCCGAGAGATGCAGATGATAGACCTGCAGACGGGGACCCCCTGGGAATCTGTCACCTTCACGGCTCTGGGCACTGACCGAAAGGTCTTCTTCAACATCCTGGAGGAAGGTGTGGGATGGCACAGACAGGCTTTATGGGGGCAGGGGGTGGTAGTTGCAGGGATGGGGTCTTCGACATCAAAGGAAGAGAAGCTTGGAGAGGAGGAACAGGAGTCTCTGAGACCATGGGAGCACTGGTGGCTAGGGAAACTGTTTTGGTATATTCTTTTTTTTTTTTTTTTTTTGCTGTACGCGGGCCTCTCACTGTTGTGGCCTCTCCCGTTGCAGAGCACAGGCTCTGGACGCACAGGCCCAGCGGCCATGGCTCACGGGCCCAGCCGCTCTGCGGCATATGGGATCTTCCCGGACCAGGGCACGAACCCGTGTCCCCTGCATCAGCAGGCGGACTCTCAACCACTGCGCCACCAGGGAAGCCCGAGGGAAACTGTTTTGGCAGAGCTCTGCCTAGTAGCATGGCAAAGAGAAATTATTGGCTTTGTCTCATCTCTCCCCTCCCAGCTCGAGAGCTAGCCTTGCAGCAGGAGGAAGGGAAGACAGTGATGTACACAGCCGTGGGCTCTGAATGGCGCCCCTTTGGCTATCCACGCCGCCGCCGGCCACTGAATTCTGTGGTTCTAGAACAGGGTCTGGCTGACCGAATTGTCAGAGACATCCGGGAATTCATCGATAACCCCAAGTGGTACACTGACAGAGGTGAGAAGCAGCTGGGGTCTTCGCTAGGTTGTTTTTGATGTGGTATAAGAACAGGAGGGAACAGGCTGGTCTTTGTGGCCAGATATAAAGCTGTGGGCTAGCGCTTTATATTTGTGGGCAAATATAAAGCTCTAGCCTAATTCCCATAGACAAAGCGGAGAGAAAAGTTGTCTACGGGAATGATTTCTTCCAATGCCAAAGTCATCAGGCCTCCAAGGAGCAGAGTTGGGCATGAATGTGGACATCTGGGGCAGAGTACATGATTCATTTTAGGTCTTGACAATCATCCCGGCTGTATTCTTAGGCATTCCCTACAGACGTGGCTACCTGCTTTATGGGCCCCCTGGTTGTGGAAAGAGCAGTTTTATGTGAGTAGAGTCAAACTTCCCTTAACCCTCAAACTGGAGAGAAACTGGACTGGTGGGGTTGGAAAGGGAAATGAATGTGGGGAACAGGAACCGGGATAAACATGAGACATGTGGAACACTAGCGGGGTATGGTGAAAGGTTTAGGCCTCCGAGACAAAACTAGTACAGTGAGGAACAAGCAGCTGGGCCCAAGGACCAGTTCCCAGGTTGCCCATTACCTGTCATCCCTCCTCCATAGCACAGCCCTGGCTGGGGAACTGCAGCACAGCATCTGCCTGCTGAGCCTCACAGACTCCAGCCTCTCTGATGACCGGCTCAACCACCTGCTGAGCGTGGCACCGCAGCAGAGCCTGGTGCTCCTGGAGGATGTGGATGCTGCCTTTCTCAGTCGAGACCTGGCTGTGGAGAGTAAGTGAGGGAAGTTGACGGAAGGGGGAGTGTTTCTAAATGAGGAACAGTGGAAGAAAGGAGAAATCCAGGGAGCTGATGGGTTAGCAATGAGAGGCCACAAGACGCATTGATAAGTAGGGGGACATGGTAAGTAAGGAGTAGAAGGGGATGCTAATTTTAAGTAGGACTATGATCACTCATGCTTTATCTCTGCCTTCTTCCAGACCCAGTGAAGTACCAAGGTCTAGGTCGTCTCACTTTCAGCGGCCTGCTCAACGCCTTGGATGGCGTGGCTTCCACGGAGGCACGCATCGTGTTCATGACCACCAACTATGTTGACAGGTGAGGAGTGAGGTACTCAAGACTGTGAGGCAAGATTCCACCCCCTCACTATCTTAGGAGGATTAGGAGGTTCAGCGGGACCTTTTTTTTTTTGCGGTATGCGGGCCTCTCACTGCTGTGGCCCCTCCCGCTGCGGAGTACAGGCTCCGGACGTGCAGGCTCAGCGGCCATGGCTCACGGGCTCAGCCGCTCCGCAGCATGTGGGATCTTCCCGGACCGGGGCACGAACCCGCGTCCCCCGCATCGGCAGGCGGACTCCCAACCACTGCGCCACCAGGGAAGCCCTAGTAGGACCATTTTTGGGGGTGCTGGTGGCACTGCTGCTCATGACTCTGCTTTTGCTGCCTTCTTCTCTTAGGCTCGACCCTGCCCTGATACGCCCTGGGCGAGTAGACATGAAGGAGTATGTGGGCCACTGCTCACGCTGGCAGCTGACCCAGATGTTCCAGAGGTTCTATCCAGGGCAAGCAGCTTCCCTGGCCGAGACCTTTGCAGACCATGTCCTTCAAGCTACAACTCAGATCAGCCCTGCCGAGGTGCAGGGCTACTTCATGCTTTATAAAAGTGACCCTGCAGGGGCAATTCACAATGCGGAGTCTCTGAGGAGGTGACAACTGGGCTGTGCCCAGCCCTCTCCTCCTCTAGGAGATCAATAAACACCTGTCATGCTACTGCGTTCTCTGACCTCCCTCCTACCTTCTGGTGTTGGCACTTGAGGAAAAAGCAGGGGCTATAAACACAGATGCCTTCAGGGGCCATCAGGTGTCCACATATGCAAATGCTGGGGGCACAGCCTGCCTTAGACAAAGGGGGCAGAAGAGAGACTGTAGTAAACAGGAAAGTACCATCCTCCACCTCAAGATATTCAAGTATAGACAGATAGATAGATGTGGGTGTATGCACAGTGGGTTGTGGGTCCTGCATATTCTTTTTTTTTTTTTTTTTGCGGTACACGGGCCTCTCACTGCTGTGGCCTCTCCCGTTGGGGAGCACAGGCTCCAGACGCGCAGGCTCAGCGGCCACGGGTCACGGGCCCAGCCGCTCCGCGGCATGTGGGATCCTCCCAGACTGGGGCACGAACCTGTGTCCCCTGCATCAGCAGGCGGACTCTCAACCACTGTGCCACCAGGGAAGCCCATGCGTATTCTTCTTAAATGTTGGCCTCCACTAGTTTTCCTTGGAATCCACTATACTAGCTGAGATGTCAGACTCCTCTTTATCCAGACCCCGATTTCTTGGGAGAACAGACTTCAGAGCAATGTTGTGGCTACTGTGCCATGCTCGTCTTGCTGGGAATTTAGAAAGAGATCCATACTTCACAGGCTAGGCACTACTAAGTAAGGAAAGCCAAACAAGGCCAATCTCTTTATTGTCCCCCCCCACCCCCCACAGTACTGCTAGGAACCATCCTCCGGTTCGAGGCTCACGGTCTCCCTTTGAGGACCAGGCCGGTAGGCTCCCCGACCCCGAGGCAGGTGGTGGTAGGAAGAAGCCGGTGTCCGACCCTTGGAGCGCTCCCAGCGGGCACAGTCGCGAGTCCTGCGGGGCGGGGGACCCTGCCAGTTGCCATGCCCCTTTTCTTGGGGAGGACCTTCAACCCCTTGGTTACGGGACTCTGGCTTTAGGTCCATAGGCTCCTTGAGGGGCCCCTCAGGAGGTGGCAGTTCCTGGGTGTCACTGGTACCTTTGAGGGCATTGCACTCCCCTCCTTTTAGGTGCCTCCGTTCGGCTTGTCTCCAGGGACCTCGACTGGCCCGGGGAGGATCTAGCATAGCTTTCTGGGTCTCGCCCAGCTTTTGCTGATTTGGCCCAGCCCCTGGAATCTCACATGTGTACTGGGAGGCCACAGGCAGAGGAGCTGACAGGGTGGTCTGAGCAGTTGATGAGGTGGACTGTTCTGTGGCAAGGGTACTGGGTGGGTGGGATCCTCCAGAGGCATCTACAGCTGACTCGGGTTCCAAAGGGGCAGGAGGCTAGAAGGAAGTGAGCAGATGCAGTGAAGGGGATGCAGTTCCTCAAAGCAGGGAACCGCAGGCCCCTCACCTAGAATCTGAGCCGACCGCCATCAGCCCTCCCCGGGTAGAACAAAGCTCACCCGAGGGCCACGGCAGAGGGGTGTTGGTAGGAAGGTTGGTGTCATCAGGGGAGGAGTGGGAAACCCTTCCCTCACCTGCTGGAGGCTGATGAAGTACCGGTTACGCTCAGCCTCAAGGTCAATGATGCCCCCCCTCTCCTGCTGTCTCTGGTAGAGCCTCTTGCGCTCTTCTTGCTGGCGCAAGCTCTCTGCATCGGGCTGGTACAGCTCCTGGAGGGAAAGGAGCAGAATGGCACAGAGAGAAGAATCAACAGGAGAAGGCAGACTCGAAACCCCGGCTCTTCTAGGACTGCCTCAGGAGATCTGCTCAAGGTTCTTGGTTTTATCCCTCAGATTGGGCTCCCGAACAGAGTTTTGGACTTCTGCTGGGGGCCATGGCTTCACAGAGAGGGCCCAGGCAGCTTGAGGCCAATTCCAGAGACCACATTCAAAGCAGACAATATTTCATTATTCTTGGCTCAGATCAGCAGCGAGTTGTCTTACCACGGGCTGCTGGGGTTCAGGGGCTGCTTTCAGCGAGGCAAGATCGTACACGAGTGGCTCTCTGCACACCGGGCACTGCACACCAACGGCCTTCTGAAAAGAGAGGTGAAATCGCACCCCTGCTTCCCAGCCTAGGGTGCTTGCCAGCTGCCCAGCCTCATCTGTAGAGGGCTGGGACGGAGGGGCATAGGAATACCTGTTCAGCAGTGAGGGGGAGCAAAGCAGGGGCTGCCTAACTAGAGGTCTGGGAACCCTCTGAAACCGTGTGCAATATGCTTACGTGTATGTATAAGGATGCCCCTTTTTCCCTGGACAAAGGTGAGCTTTCGTTAATCTCAGAGGTACCTATGACCCTGAAAAGGCTAAGGCGGCCCTGGAGCGGAGGGATAGAAGAGGGCATGAGGTCAAGCGAGCAGGGCCAGCAGGTCAACCTGTTTGGTTGTGGCGTGCTGCCATTCCCGTTCCTGCTCCCGCCCCTGGGCCTGCAGCTCCTGCTCCATGTGCTGGATGTACCGAGCCAGGCAGTGGCAGTGGAAGTAGTGGTAACAGGTGGTTTTGGTAAAGGCCTCCTTCTCCTGGAGGGTAAGGCACTGTGTCAGAGCTCGCCCCAAGCCCTCCACTGTCTGTCACAGCCGACCCCCAGGTCCCAAGAGAGTAACCCACCTGGAAACCATAGAGGCAGATGACGCACTGGCCATGGGGGATGTTGTTATCTGTGAGAATTTCCTTCCCTTTCTGAGAGGAGAGAAGATACTGTTCAAATAGGGAGGCAGGAGCCAGAACTGTGAGTGAAGCTTGTTGACTACTCCCAGGAGTGACTGGCGGGCCGTCTCCCACCAAGCCAGTTTGCCTTGTGTCCATGCATTTCTGTCTTGGTGATGCTCCCTCTGCTTGGAATCAATCCTCCTCCCTGCCCACACCCCTCCCCCCAAATCTACCCAGCTTCAAAATCCAATTTAATTGTTTTTCCACTCATTAAGTCACTTTTAACACATCTTGGGGATGAAAATAAAACACCTTTGAGAGAAAAAAAATGTTCAATTAAAACTCACATCTTCTGGGAGGCCTTTCCTGGTTATTCCCCTTTGAATATCACTCCCTCAATGAGCCTGTTCTGGAGTCAGCTTTCAGAAAGAAAGTGAAGGCATGGACACCCCAAACGGACAGAGAATTCAAAAGGCATCAGGTTGAGCTATGAAATGCGCATCTGCACTGTTGTTTAAAGCTAATACTCTGGAATTCCACGAAGTTCAAAGCTGCACCGTGGAGGCCTGACTTAGGAGTGCTACAGTGGTCTATGCCCGGTCTGACTCCAGGCCACCCACCTTCATTCTTTTCTGAACATTTTTCTTAAAAACTCAAAGTAGAGGAGAACAAGACTGTATTTGTGTTTTTGATCTCAAACAACAAAAGTTAGCTGTGTATATTAACTTGTAGCTCTAGGCATAGTTTCATGTGGGTCGTTTCCTTTACTAGGGTAGAAACTCTTTGAGGAAAAGAACCATGACTTTTTCTAGTCAGCTCCAATGACACACTAGCCTTCAAATGTTCATTTATGGCTAGACCCTCCAGGCAAGATCTCTTGCCATTTTCAGTTGCCAATGCCAAGAGAACTTGCATTGGCAATTGAAATGCACTGATAATGAAGCAAGAAAAATTCAAGTTAAAGAGGAAAAAAATTTTTCTGTCACGATGCTGGAATAGGCAACTTGGAGAAGCTATGGAACTGTCTTTGGGGAGATTTTTTGAAACAGAAGAGAGTCTCACCTTTCTGGAGCAGTTTAGGCTTACCTAAACAAGAACTAAATGAATGTCTCTAGACATATTTAAGATTCGAGGCCCATGGCCTCCCTTGAAAGAAACTGCTCTAGCTGGAAGGTAAGGACATTTCCCCAGACTAGCACACCTCTCACCTCGATGAGTTCATAGAGCATGGCAGTACCCAGCCCAGCCTCAGCCATGTGGCTCAGCGCCTGTGAGATCCTGTGGGGAGAGGGCAAAGCAAACATTAGGCCTGCCCCCTTCCCTCACCGGACTGAGCTGTATCCCAAATTTTCCCTGCTCTGACCAGCCCGACTTACTTGTGGATCTGTTCATCTGAGAGTCCTCGGGGGTTACGGATAGAGATCTGTGGCACCTCGTGGGGATACTAGAGAGAGAAAATACCACGCTACTGCTAATGCACTCCACCCCAAGGCCTCTCCCCTTCCTCCCTTTGCTGCCATAAAGTAGAGGCCTCACCTGTGCTGGGACCCGAAGCACCAGAGTGAAGCAGACATACTGTGAATCCTGGTCTTCTGCAGTGGCGGGGTGCAGGGTGATGCAGATCTCCCATGATGATGATCTGCAGGTGGATGAAGTGGAGACCTGGGATGTGACTGGGCAGGGACTTGAGAGCTGGGGAGGATGGGGGTGAGAGAGTAAAGCGGGCAGAGGAAGTGAGCATCAGGCTCTTTCTTTGGGGTGATTAAAGGAATAGACTATCTACATGACAGAAATATTCTCTCAAATCAAGGCCCACAGATACTGCATGGAATCCTCTTACTACCAAGGGGACTCCTGCCCACCTCTAGTTGAATACGTACCTGCCATTTCCTTTGACCACCTGTAGTTCATCCAGATAGATAGACTCTAACACTTCAACTTCAGAGGGAAGGACCCTAGAGAGACAGCGGAGATTGACTTACCATTACAACTCTCCCTATTAAAGCCTACTAAGGCGCATGAAGCCTGGCTTTGTAGAAAAATGGCAATCTGCATGCGTGCATTCTCTTGCTAACCTCCATAAAAATGGGGGAAACGTTTCCTTAATTTGTCAAGTGGCCAGGTAGAAAGCACAGGAATCAGTTTTACAGATCATTTCTGCCAATAGATGAGGAAACAGATTCCCAAGAAGGTGAAAAGACTAGCCCAAATCTCAAGGCTTGAGGCAGGACTGAGACGCAAGCTAGGTTTCCTGACTCCCTGTTTAAGTTTCATTGTACTGTTAGTTGTTCCTTAGTGGCCATCTCTCTGACCCAGAAATATGACATCTATTGATTAGCATTCAGGTTACCAATACCACTCCTGGCTTTCCCTACACCGTTCATGGATCCCAGTGTCTACACACACTGCCAATACCAGTCACTGTAAACCTCCTCAAAGGAGATACCAACCTGAACAGAACAGATCTACATGCTGTAAAGGCTGTGCTGTAGTGGAAGAGCCATCAGCCTTGGAATGAGTAACAGGTACCAATCACTTACCAGCTATGTGATCTGAGTAGTTACTTATATCTGTAAGCCTGAATTACCCTGTCCACCACATATAGATATTACCACCCACTCTCCACAGTTATCATGAGGATGACAGGTGATTTGTTTATGTCAAGTGCCTAATAGTATCTTGGCCATAGTAGCTAGTCTGTGTTCTTTTTTTTTCCTATTTGTATTAACCTTCTCCCTTAAAAGGAAAGAGAGAAGGTTGTAGTTAATATTCAATGTATTTATGATCCCTGCTGTCTGACTGATCTAGATCAACTTGTGCAGGTCAGGATCCAGTGGCCCCTCCACCCACCCGCTCCCCAGTCCAGAACTCTCTTAGGAAGAGATGTCAGTGTCTCTGCCATCCCTCAGAGGACACACATGTTTAGTCACAGAAAGAGCAGTTGTAATGCCACTGAAGATGAGTTATTGGCTTGAGGCCACAGCTTTACCCAGATAATACATGGAAAGATACATATTTGGTTTGCTTTCTTATAGTTATATTGCCCCTTCTTCACCAAGAGCAGGGCTGCCGTAGTGTGACATACATGTGTGTGTGTGTGTGCGTGTGTGTGTATACATGTGTATGTCTATATATAGAGAGTGATTCTCAAAAATTTTTAAAGTCTTTTTAAGTCTTAGGCAGACACCTGAAAATATAAAATAGATAATGTAGGTAACAGTTGGGTACTTCTGGTTGACATGCGCGTTGGAGTCTTAGAGCACTGCAGGCTGGCTGTACAATCATTACGGCCCTCACCAAGGCACAACGTGTCCCCTCAGAATCTTAAATTCCCCTGAATAGGTTGAAAACAGCAAGCCTGCATGGTCTCAAAAAAGGCCAGCACTGGCTGGGCTCCCTGAACCAATGAAACACTGAGGTGGAGCCTCCATCAAGAAGCCCTTCAATACTTCACCCACCCTACCTGTGACTTGGGCCCTGGATGTGAGATATGGAATGGGATGGTGGTAAGATGGTGACAATAAAAAGGGGAGGGCTTCCCTGGTGGCGCAGTGGTTGAGAGTCCGCCTGCCGATGCAGGGGACGCGGGTTCGTGCCCCGGTCCGGGAAGATCCCACATGTCACGAAGCGGCTGGGCCCGTGAGCCATGGCCGCTGAGCCTGCGCGTCCGGAGCCTGTGCTCCGCAACGGGAGAGGCCACAACGGTGAGAGAGGCCCGAGAACCGCAAAGAAAAAAAAGGGGGAGGTGGAACTGTACAATGTCCTAGAACTAAGAACCTAAGGTTTGGAGTCTGACAACCTGGATTCCTAGTCATAACTATGTACCTTTTGGCAGCTCATTTTACCTCTTCAGGCCTCATTTAGTCTCCTCAGGTGCCTACACCTCAGAGTTATTAATGAAAAGGAGGCTTAGGTATGTTACAAATCCATCTTGATCCTCTCAGATCCTTCTCTGAGGTGGATGCCACACCCACTTTTTTTTTTTTACAGCTAAGGACACTGATTCATAGAAGCTAGGTGCCTGGTCAGCATTACACAGCTAACAAAATATGATGTGAACCCACATTTATCTATTTCCAAATCCCAGAGTCCTTCCATGTTCTGGTCCCTTGTGACGAATGCTTGAGAGAAGGACTAGGAGCGCTTTCCGTGAGGTGTAAAGCTTTATTCAGACAACAGCCTCATTAGTGCTGTCGGGAAGGGAGAAGGTTGAGAAAAGCCTCGGAGGAAATAGTCTGATCCGAGGGGAAAGGGGGACGGGAATTGGAGGACATTGGTTCTGGGAAGTAAGAGGGACGGGGAGGGGGGCGAAGATCTGATAAACAGGAATCCCCCGGGACCCTGAGCAAATCCACTTCAGAAGGCGAGAATGGGACGGGGTGAAGCCGGAGGATCGAACCTGATAAGGCGCGGCCCGAACCAGCCAGGTCGGCGCTGATGCGGTCTCCTCCGGGTCAGACCAGTGCCCCTCCACCCACCCGCTCCCCAGTCCAGGACTCTCTTAGGAAGAGATGTAAGCGTCTCTGCCATCCCTCATCCCTCGCCCCGCCCCACGCGCCCGCCGTACGGACCGTCTGCGGCTGCCGCTAGTCCCCCGGACCGGATCCAGGCGGTCCTCCAAAGCCCATGACCCCAAAGTTACCAGTCCTCCTCCCCTGCAGCTGCCGACGCAGACGCCGCCATGTCTTCTGCGGCCCGCAACCGGAACCGGAAACAGCCTCCGGGCAGTCGGAGGCGGAAAGTAAAGCAGGGGAGGGAGAGTAGCTCGCGGCCGTTTCTAGGCAACTTCAGACTCCCGGTCCTTAGATGGTCCTGAGGGCCAAGGGATGGCTGGGAAATGCCCTAGGAAGTGCCTATGGGCGGCCCACCGTCTCTCCCACACCCCTGAACGCCTGTTCCTCCGAACCTCTGACCAGTTCTAGCGAGTAAAATTGGTAACAATGTGAGTCTAAAGAGACCGGCAGTGTGGGGGGGGGGGGTGGGACGATACGTCCCACGATAAGAACGATAAGTCAGGCAAAATACGAAGGCACCCAGAAGGGGCGGGGCTGAAGGCCAGGGCCGGCGTACCTCGGCCTAAAGAGCTTGAAGCTCCTAGGCTTGGGGTAAGAGAGGCGCTCCTGTCCGCTAGGCCGGCGGGCTGAGGGTGTGGGCGGGGGTGCTGAGAAGGTTGTCAGTGGCAGGAACTTTGGGGTGGCTGGAAGGGGCGGGGTCGGTGGGCGAGGCTGGATGGAGGGGGGTGGGGTCGGGTGGGTGAGGCTGGGTGGAGAGGGTGGGGTGAGGGGGAGAGGCTGGGTGAAGGGGGCAGTGGTCGGGTGGGCAAGGCTGGGTGGAGGGGGAAGGGGGACACGGGGTCAGGTGGGAACAAGGTTGGGTTGGGAGACAGGAAGAGAAAAGGAGGGAGGACTACGGAAGGCACTCTGCTCCAAGATCTCATATTTTCATTCTCTACCCTACGTTATTTATGAGGCCTGGATTGTTATGAAAAAAAAGGAAAAGGCAAGGCGGCTAACGTTAACCTTTCTTCCATGCCCGAACCAGGCCTCCCAGATGTGTGGAACTGTCCCTGGAGCTGTAGCCCTTCACCACCATCTCTATCTCCTTCCTTCTGAGGGATCCTGAAATCTCTGTCATGGAAAAGTACCACGTGTTGGAGATGATTGGAGAAGGCTCTTTCGGGAGGGTGTACAAGGGTCGAAGAAAATACAGTGCTCAGGTGGTGAACAAAGAGGGATATCTCTTGGGTGGTATCTGGCCCCAGTGGAGAATGGGGCCAGAATACTGACCTGTATTCGTAGGACACTGATTCCTTCATACTTATGGAATATGAGCTCTGAAATTGGATTACTTGGGTTCAAATCGCAGCTCCACCACTTTCTAGCCTTAGAACTATAGACAAGTTACTCAACCTCTCTATGTCTCAGTTTTCTCATCTATAGAATGAAAATAGAACAGCGTCTTATTGGGGTATGAGGATTAAGTGTGATGTCACACTGAATCACTTAGAGCAGTGCTTGGCACCTAGTAAATAGCAATTATAATTAATATTATTATCTATCATACCATGAAGGAAGGGCTAAACCACCTGAACTCTATCCTTCCCTCTTCATTTTTTCTTCCTTCCCTTTCCCCTAAATCCCTTAAATCTTGAGTTCTTTATCCAGTTCTTTTCCCAGAATCCACCAAAGGGATCTATCTGGCAGAGGCTCTTTCCTCCTAGGGTGAGAGCAGGGGAAACCTGGGTAAGGCCAGGGTACCATGGGGAAAGTCGAGTGGGAGACTAGCAAGTATAGTGAGAATTGCTCAAACAATCTGAAGTCTGAGTTCTGGAGCTTTGAGGCTAATGTTTCAATAGTGTGGTTAGGCCTTGACTCTTGACCTTACCGCTGACAGGTGGTGGCCCTGAAGTTTATTCCAAAATTGGGACGCTCAGAGAAAGAGCTGAGGAATCTGCAACGAGAGATTGAAATCATGCGGGGTCTGCAGCATCCCAATATTGTGCATATGCTTGACAGCTTTGAGACTGACAAAGAGGTGCGCTTTGGTTTGGGGTCACCTCTCGCCAAGAAGAAGGGTCCCAGGAATTTCCCATCTTCAAAATGCATACATGTGGAGCCATTAGTAGCATTGCCTTCTCCCTGCAGGTGGTGGTGGTGACAGACTATGCTGAGGGAGAGCTTTTTCAGATCCTAGAAGATGACGGAAAACTTCCCGAAGAGCAGGTATTCCTGGCTCAAACTTCTTCTACCCATGACCTCTTCTCAGTTTAAGGACTGGTAGCGAGAGCTGAGGGCATTGAGAGTCTCCAGTTTGAAAACTCCCAAGTAAAATATAAGAGTCTAGGTATATGTAGAGGCAGTGTGGTGTGACAGTAAAGTATGTGAACGCTGGAACCCAAATCTCTGAGTACAAAGGTTGGGTCTTCCACTTTGTAGCCGGATCTTCTTGGGCAAGTTACTTTAACTTCTCTTTGTTCGCTTTCCTCATTTTTTTTTTTTTTTATTTCCATTACTCTAGGAGGTGGATCAGAAAAGATCTTAAGGGCTTCCCTGGTGGTGCAGTGGTTGAGAGTCCGCCTGCCGATGCAGGGGACACGGGTTTGTGCCCCAGTCTGGGAGGGTTCCCCCATGCCGCGGAGCGGCTGGGCCCGTGAGCCATGGCCGCTGAGCCTGCACGTCCGGAGCCTGTGCTCCGCAACGGGAGAGGCCACAACAGTGAGAGGCCCATGTACCGCAAAAAAGAGTGTGCTTCCTATGTTTTCCTCTAAGAGTTTTATAGTGTCCAGTCTTACATTTAGTTCTTTTTTTTTTCTTTTTTTCTGTGGTACATGGGCCTCTTACTGTTGTGGCCTCTCCCGTTGCAGAGCAACGGGGTCTTCTGTGTCTCCATACAAATTTTAAGCTTTTTGTTCTAGTTCTGTAAAAAAATGCCATTGGTAACTTGATAGGGATTGCATTGAATCTGTAGATTGCTTTGGGTAGTATAGTCATTTTCACAATATCGATTCTTCCAATCCAAGAACATGGTATATCTCTCCATCTGTTGGTATCATCTTTAATTTCTTTCAACAGTGTCTTATAGTTTTCTGCATACAGGTCTTTGGTCTCCCTAGGTAGGTTTATTCCTAGGTATTTTATTCTTTTTGTTGCAGTGGTAAATGGGAGTGTTTCCTTAATTTCTCTTTCAGATTTTTCATCATTAGTGTATAGGAATGAAAGAGATTTCTGTGCATTAATTTTGTATCCTGCAACTTTACCAAATTCATTGATTAGCTCTAGTAGTTTTCTGGTGACATCTTTAGGATTCTCTATGTATAGTATCATGTCATCTGCAAAGAGTGACAGTTTTACTTCTTCTTTTCCAATTTGTATTCCTTTTATTTCTTTTTCTTCTCTGATTGCCGTGGCTAGGACTTCCAAAACTATGTTGAATAATAGTGGTGAGAGTGGACATCCTTGTCTTGTTCCTGATCTTAGAGGAAATGCTTTCAGTTTTCCACCATTGAGAATGATGTTTGCTGTGGGTTTGTCGTATATGGCCTTTATTATATTGAGGTAGGTTCCCTCTATGCCCACTTTCTGGAGAGTTTTTATCATAAATGGGTGTTAAATTTTGTCATAAGCTTTTCTGCATCTATTGAGATGATCATATGGTTTTTCTTTTTCAGTTTGTTAATATGGTGTATCACATTGATTGATTTGCGTATATTGAAGAATCCTTGCATCCCTGGGATAAATCCCATTTGATCATGGTATATGATCCTTTTAATGTGCTGTTGGATTCTGTTTGCTAGTATTTTGTTGAGGATTTTTGCATCTGTATTCATCAGTGATATTGGTCTGCAATTTTCTTTTTGGAGTATCTTTGTCTGGTTTTGGTATCAGGGTGATGGTGGGCTCATAGAATGTGTTTGGGAGTGTTCCTTCCTCTGCAATTTTTTAGAAGAGTTTGAGAAGGATGGGTGTTAGCTCTTCTCTAAATGTTTGATAGAATTCACCTGTGAAGCCATCTAGTCCTGGACTTTTATTTGTTGGAAGATTTTTAATCACAGTTTCAATTTCATTACTTGTGATTGGTCTGTTCATATTTTTTTATTTCTTCCTGGTTCAGTCTTGGAAGGTTATACCTTTCTAAGAATGTGTCCGTTTCTTCCAGGTTGTCCATTTTATTGGCATAGAGTTGCTTGTAGTAGTCTCTTAGGATGCTTTGTATTTCTGTGGTGTCTGTTGTAACTTCTTTTTCATTTCTAATTTTATTGATTTGAGTCCTCTCCCTCTTTTTCTTGATGAGTCTGGCTAATGGTTTATCAATTTTGCTTATCTTCTCAAGAACCAGCTTTTAGTTTTATTGATCTGTGCTGTTGTTTTCTTTGTTTCTATTTCATTTATTTCTGCTCTGATCTTTATAATTTTTTTCCTTCTGCTAACTTTGCATTTTGTTTGCTCTTCTTTCTCTAGTTCCTTTAGGTGTAAGGTTAGATTGTTTATTTGAGATTTTTCTTGTTTTTGGAGGTAGGCTTGTATTGCTATAAACATCCCTCTTAGAACTGCTTTTGCTGCATCCCATAGGTTTTGGATCGTCATGTTTTCATTATCATTTGTCTCTAGGTATTTTTTGATTTCCTCTTTGATTTTTTCAGTGATCTCTTGGTTATTTAGTAGCGTATTGTTTAGCCTCCATGCGTTTGTGTTTTTTATGGTTTTTTCCCTGTAATTGATTTCTAATCTCATAACGTTGTGGTCTTGATATTATTTCAGTTTTCTTAAATTTACTGAGGCTTGATTTGTGACCCAAGATGTGACTTATCCTGGAGAATGTTCCGTGCACACTTGAGAAGAAAGTGTAATCTGCTATTTTTGGATGGAATGTCCTATAAATATCAATTAAATTTATCTGATCTATTGTGTTATTTAAAACTTGTGTTTCCTTATTAATTTTCTGTTTGGATGATCTGTCCATTGGTTTAAGTGAGGTGTTAAAGTCCCCCACTATTATTGTGTTACTGTCGATTTCCTCTTGTATAGCTGTTAGCAGTTGCCTTATGTATTGAGGTGCTCCTATGTTGGGTGCATATATATTTATAATTGTTATATCTTCTTGGATTGATCCCTTGATCATTACATAGTGTCCTTCCTTGTCTCTTGTAACATTCTTTATTTTAAAGTCTATTTTATCTGGTATGAGTATTGCTACTCCATCTTTCTTTTGATTTCCATTTGCATGGAATATCTTTTTCCATCCCCTCACTTTCAGTCTGTATGTGTCCCTAGGTCTGAAGTGGGTCTCATGTAGACAGCATATATATGCGTCTTGTTTTTGTATCCATTCAGCAAGCCTGTGTCTTTTGGTTGTAGCGTTTATTCCTTTCACGTTTAAAGTAATTATCGATATGTATGTTCCTATGACCATTTTCTTAATTGTTTTGGGTTTGTTTTTGTAGGTCCTTTTCTTCTCTTGTGTTTCCCACTTAGAGAAGTTCCTTTAGCATTTGTTGTAGAGCTGGTTTGGTGGTGCTGAATTCTCTTAGCTTTTGCTTGTCTGTAAAGCTTTTGATTTCTCCATCAAATCTGAATGAGATCCTTGCCGGGTAGAGTAATGTTGGTTGTTGTTCTTCCCTTTCAACACTTTAAGTATACCATGCCACTCCCTTCTGGCTTGTAGAGTTTCTGCTGAGAAATCAACTGTTAACCTTATGGGAGTTCCCTTGTATGTTATTTGTCGTTTTTCCCTTAGTGCCTTCAATAATTTTTCTTTGTCTTTAATATTTACCTATTTGATTACTATGTGTCTCGGCATGTTTCTCCTTGGGTTTATCATGTATGGGACTCTCTGCACTTCCTGGACTTGGGTGGCTATTTCCTTTCCTTTCCCACATTAGGGAAGTTTTCAACTATTATCTCTTCAAATATTTTCTTGGGTCCTTTCTCTCTCTCTTCTCCTTCTTGGACCCCTATAATGTGAATGTTGTTGCATTTAATGTTGTCCCAGAGGTCTCTGAGGCTGTCTTCATTTCTTTTCATTCTTTTTTCTTTATTCTGTTCTGCAGCAGTGAATTCCAGCATTCTGTCTTTCAGGTCACTTATCCGTTCTTCTGCCTCAGTTATTCTGCTATTGATTCCTTCTAGTGTATTTTTCATTTGATTTATTGTGTTGTTCATCTCTTTTGTTTGTTCTTTAATTCTTCTAGATCTTTGTTAAACATTCCTTGCATCTTCTTGATCTTTGCCTCCATTACTTTTCCAAGTTCCTGGATCATCTTCACTATCATTATTCTGAAATCTTTTTCTGAAAAGTTTCCTATCTCCACTTCATTTAGTTGTTTTTCTGGCGTTTTATCTTGTTCCTTCATCTGGTGCATAGCCCTCTGCCTTTTCATCTTGTCTGTCTTTCTGTGAATGTGGTTTTTGTTCCACAGGCTGCAGGATTGTAGTTCTTCTTGCTTCTGCTGTCTGCCCTCACTTTCCTCATTTTAAAATGGAAATAATAATAATGTCTACCTCATAAGGCTATTGTGAAGATTAATGAGTTAATTGCTGTAAAGTGTTTGAAAGTGTGCCTGGCACAAGTGTTCAATATATCTAGCTATTTTTAATGCTGTTGTTATTGTTAGGCACCTCTAGGTAAGAAGGCCCAGTGTGGTGGTACCAGAGAGGCAGGAAGGGATAAGCGTTGTGGTTAAGGCAGGATTCACCACCAAGGCACAGTGGTTAGCCGTAGGGTTTGGTTGAAGACATTCTCCAGCCATATTCATTCTAGGGATTTCTCTGTACTCTAGCAAGTAGGCCCCCTTCAGGACTTCCTGTCACAGCATTCTGTTTCCTTCCAAGCATTCATCATTATTTGTGAGCCATCATCTTATTTGTTTTGTCAGTCTTGTTTGTTTGTCTGGCTACTTCTCTTGAGAGAAGGGACTTTGTCTTATTTAATAACAGCTAATATATATTGAATGCTAAGTGCCAGGCACCATTCTGAGCAATACGTTACTTTACATGCTTTAACTCATTTAAATCCTCACAATGATCCTATGAAATAAGTAGTATCATTATTGTCACCTTATGGGTAGATGATGAATCTGAGAGCCATAAGATAATTTGCATGTGGTCATGCAGTTAGTGAGACTCAATAAATTTTCCTTGAACGAATGAATGAACAAATGAAAGAATGAATGAATAGGGGAGCAAGAACTAAGGAAGGTATCTTGTGAAGCTCTGGAAGAAAGGGAGGGAAGAGAAGATCACATCAGTAGTAGTATTAGGGTGGAGTCTTTGGGCTCATCAGCAGACTCCTTCCGCTGACTTCTCCTTTATTCCTCTCACCTGTTTGACCCCTAGGTTCAGGCCATCGCTGCCCAGTTGGTGTCAGCCCTGTACTATCTGCATTCCCACCGCATCCTCCACCGAGACATGAAGCCTCAGAACATCCTCCTTGCCAAGGGTGGTGGCATAAAGCTCTGTGACTTTGGGTGAGGTGCCTGACCTTCTGTCTCTGTTTCCAGTTCTGCAAGGAGCCTTAGATCATATGCTTGACTTCCTTGGGCCTCATTTTAGAACCTGAGCTGGAGACTGGGATTCCTGCTGGGTCTTGGAAGATGGTCTGTTTGTTCAGGTTGGGGATATCTCACACAGTGACAGGTAGCAGTGACCAGCTCTAGAGTTTATTATTTCTCTATTTCTCTATCTGTCTATCTATCTCACACAGTGACCAGCTCTAGTGTTTATTATTTATTCATTTATCTATCTAATTTTTGGCCCTGCCCCACTGCATGCTGGATCTGAGTTCCCCGACCAGGGATCGAACCTGCGCCCCCTGCAGTGTAAGCACAGAATCTTAACCACTGGACCGCCAGGGAAGTCTCTCTTGTTTTTATTGAATATCTTCTTTTTCCATTTTGATTCCATCATCTACTGCAGATTTGCCCGGGCTATGAGCACCAACACGATGGTGCTGACATCCATTAAAGGCACACCACTCTACATGTCTCCAGAGCTGGTGGAGGAACGACCATACGACCACACCACGGACCTCTGGTCTGTGGGCTGCATACTGTATGAGCTGGCAGTGGGCACTCCTCCTTTCTATACCACGAGCATCTTTCAGCTGGTCAGCCGCATTCTCAAGGACCCTGTGCGCTGGCCCCCCACCATTAGTCCTTGCTTCAAGGTGATGAATACTGAAAGACTGCTTTTGCATCAGAAACCTGTCTCCCTCTGCCCTGTTCCCTTTTCCACAATTTTTTTCCAGAGCTGGGGCTGCACTTTGCAGTTACTTAATTGATGCAGGAGCTGGGGCAAGCTGCCTTGCTTTTGTACTGCAGAGCCTTATTCTGGGAGGGTGATCTAAGGTGTGCCCAACTTGGGAGTAGCAGCCCCTCCTTGGGTCAGGCTGTCCTTTATCAAAATGGAGAGGTAATTTCAAGACACCAGAAACAGATATTGGTCCCTTTACACACTCTCTATTCTACTAATTTCCTATCAGATGCAATGGCCGAATGATTTCCAGATTTGCCAACACAGCTGTCCTCTTCCTGAAAGAATCTTTAGATATCCAAATGGCCATAGCTGATGGGGCTAGCTCACTGATTAGGGGCAGAGGATAGAGATGGTGCCTGTCTTTTGCAGTTAAATCTCAGCAGGCCCGGGTGGGGGTCGGGGGAGGGAGGAAAAGGAATTGACCTTTTTTATTTTTCATCTAGGGCAAGATTTGAGCCTTCAATAAAATTTAAATGCAGCCTTCTCCCAGGGTAAAACCTCATGATAACTTTCCTTTGTTTTATCTAAGATGAAAAGAGACAAGTTTCTCCCCAACCTATTTAGCTGGGGGTGGCCCAAATAATTATCAAAAAGAACCTAAACAAAGGAAGCATAATTGGGTGATATACATAAGATATACATTCTCCCTTAGGGCAGACCTGCATGTATCTCCAGCAAGAGCCAAGGTGTAATAATCACCTTGTTTTAGAACAAGGGTTATAATCTACTAGTACCTTCTATTCCTATTTCAGGCCCAATTGAGGATTTCCCCAAGGATACCTTATAACAGATGTACCCTTTTCAGACAGCCTCCCTGCCCCTCCACCATCTGAAGACTTGCTGAAAGATTTGTTTTTGAGTGCTCCCAAACACATCTTTACACAATGACTTATGCGTGTGAGTGTGCTTTTAACTGTAAGTGCCTTTGTTCCTACCCAGCACAAACCAACCACAGTCAAAGGGAGGGCAAAGTGAGCAGTTTGGGAGCCCCTTGAATGTTCGCTTTCTGAAGATGATTGTGAAGGTGACATCCCTCTCTTTCTCTTCGTTTTTTTTCACTTCTTCACAAAGCTGTTGACATTGAGATTTCTGGTTTTACTTTTGGTGTTCCAAAATGTCCGTGGACAGGAATTGGGGCTCCCCAGAAGGTGAGGCAGTGAGGTTTGTTCATGATTTCAGCCAGGGAAATGAGACCTAAGGATAGGATTAGAGAGCGCGTGATTAAGACCAGCCAGCCTGTTGTAAGAATGCACTCAGGAGTCTTGGTTGACCGATTCTGATGAGTTTGAGAGAGCCTGTGGAGAAGTGAAGGCTGATGGGGTATCCTTTATCTCCACAGAACTTCCTTCAGGGACTGCTCACCAAGGACCCCCGGCAGCGTCTGTCCTGGCCAGACCTGTTACATCACCCCTTTATTGCTGGTCGTGTCACCAGTGAGTCCTTAGGGTTCCCAGGGCTCTTGCACTTCCCTAGTACTCTACCCAATGCAACCCCTGACCCCAACGTCTGGATCCAACATATATTCTATTCCCCACCAGCTTGAATTTTCTCCCTAGCCCTTTGCATGACCCTTGCCACTTCCCTTGTAACCCTAGTCCCTCTTTGCCATTTTGTCAAAAGGGTCTCCTTCCACAGAAGCCTGGAGATGCTGAAGTTGTCTCCGGCCAAATGGAAACAGTGGCGCAGCTCCAGTGTGATCACCTGTCCCCCTCTTCTCTCCTTGCAGTATTAACTGAGTCAGCAGGCCCAGATTTGGGTACCCCATTCACCAGTCGCTTACCCCCAGAACTTCAGGTCCTAAAGGACCAACAGGCGCATCGTCTGGCCCCCAAGGGCAACCGATCTCGCATCTTGCGGCAAGCCTATAAGCACATGGCTGAGGAGGCCAAGCAGAAGGTGTGTGGGGCAGAAGGGCATGTATGACATAGCCAGGCTAGTGACTGGGGGAGTTGGAGAAGGAGGGTGACTTTCTAGGGTTGGGAAAGGGCCACGAATAGGATTCATAGTGCCTTATGACAACTAAGTAGTTCTGACTCAGTGTCTCATTTCCCGCAGAAACACCAGAACACAGGACCTGCCCTCGAGCAAGAGGACAGGACCAGCAAGGTGGCTTCTGGCACAGCCTCTCTGCCCAGACTAAAGGCCACTCCTCAGGAACCAAGCCTCTTGACTGGGGTCTTAGGCTCAGAAATGAAGAGCAGCTGGGCTGAGTGGAGGGCTGGAGAAGCTCCCCCTGCACCTTGGTGAGGAGGGTAGAACCAGGGATTTATAGGATGAGGTCGCTTGCAGATCTTTGGCTCCAGTCAAAGCAAATACAGCATGGTCCCTGTCACTCACTACTGCCTAAATGTAGACAGGGCCCTGGGAGTCTTGAGTCCTGGGTGCCTGAACCCTAATTCCAGGTATTGATACTTTCCTGATTCATCAGGAAATGTGGAAACTTTCCTGTCTCTATGTCTCAGTTGTATTGATTCATTAACTGAAAAGGAAAGAATCATCTCCACGCAAAATTGAAGATTATTTGAGTTGAGACCTACGGGTGAAAACCGCCAAGGTAGCTTTGAGAAGAAGATCCAAAGTGGGAGGGCAGTCAAGGATATGCGTGTAGTGGACCTATCCTGTCCTGGCCAGATCCTAGAAGGAGGTCTCCTCTAGCCAATCCTATATGGCTTATTTTTCATTCCTATCCTGGATGTAGAGGGAGGGACAAGTTCATGAACTCTAAGCCTCACAGGTCTGGAACTCATCTTACTCCCTGCTTCCTCTAGCAGGGAAAACTGGATCACCCAGGATTGTGAGCAAGCATTCCCAGAGCTGAGGCCAGAGGTGGTGGGCCAGCAGAGCCTTGATGCAGTGGACCTAGAAAATGAGGTGAGACCTAGGAGCTCCTCCTGGCCTTATCCCTGCCATGGGATGTTGGGTCTTGGTAGATGTTTTCTAGAACAGTGATTCCCAACCCTCCAAGGAATAGCTCCCTTTGTGTTAAAAATTGCTTTCATATTATTTATAGATTTTAATTGCATAGTATCTGAACATTTAATTATCAAAAATTGGAGTACATAAGTAAAAAGGAAAGTCCCTCTTGAGCCTTATTTCAGTCCCAGAGGTGTCTGTCTCCTTCCTTTTTGTGCTTTTACATATGTTTATATATATGTCCACATAGAATATATAGTTTGGCTGTTTTTACATTACTGAGTTCATACCATATGTATCGTTTTGCCTCATGCATCTCTTACATGATCTGTTCTAGAGATCTTTCTACATCTACTTCAATCTTTTGTTTTTTTAAGGTTTTAACTTTTTATTTTGAAAACATTTCAAACTTAAAGAATAATTGTGAAAATAGAACCAAGAATTCTTAGATACCGTTTCACCTAGATTCACCAATTGTTAAAATTCTGCCACATTTGCTTTATGGTTCTCTTTCTCTATATATGGACACATCATCTTTCTGAATCATTTTAGGGTAAGTGCAGACATGCGCCTTTACTGCCAAATATACTTTAGTGCGCGTTTGCTAGGATCAGGGTGATGCGCTTGCACCACCTCAGTGCAATGGTAGAAGTCAGGAATTTGGCACTTAATCTACAGTTACTTAATCTACAGTCCATATTTAGATTTTGCCAATTGCTCTGGTAATGTTCTTTATAGCAAAAACATGTTTTTCCCCCGTCCACAATCCAATCCAGTGTTAAGCATTGCATTTAGTTGTTATGCTTCATTAGTCTTCTTTAATCTGAAACCGTTCCTACTCTTTCTTTGTCTTTCATGCTTGATAGTTTTTAGGTGCACAGGTCAGTTATTTTGTAGAATGTTCCTCAAATTGATACTTTTGCATAATTAGATTTGAGTCATGCATTTTTGGTGGGCACACTACATAAGTGATGCATTGTCAGTACTACAGTCTTTTTAACAACTTCTTAGTATGTCCTAATATGTATATGCCATGGTTGATTATTCCCTTACTGACTGGCTCTATGATGTTTCCAATTTTTTGTATTATAAACCATGCAGTGGGTATCTTTCTAGGTGTCTCTTTATGCACACCTGCCAGTGTTCTCCAAGAGACTTTTCAAGACCCCTCATTTACTGCCAACTCTACCTTTTTAAACGGGTGGCTGAAAAAAATACATCTGTGCCAAAGGAGTCACTGGCCTTTTGCAGTTACTTCATGATTCCCCAGGTTGGGAGCTACTACCCTTGAACCTGACACACTCCTCCTGACCTCCTTCACTCCCTGATGCCTCAGGAGCCAGACAACGATGATGCTGAGTGGCGGCACCTGCTAGAGACCACTGAGCCTGTGCCCGTCCAACTGAAGGCCCCTCTCACCCTGCTGTGCAATCCCGACTTCTGCCAGCGCATCCAGAGTCAGCTGCATGAGGCTGGAGGGCAGGTAACCAGCAGAAGCATACCATGGATGAAACTGGAGACTGTTTTCACAGATGAGGCATTAAAAAACGTTGATTGACATAAGGAGAAAGAAAGTTTGTCCCTTTCCTATTCTCTTTCACTCCGTCTGTTTAATTCAAGGAGATTTGCCAGCCTCCTTTAGTAATACAGAAAGAGCAGACCTTGGGTTTTTCTTTCTGAAGGGAAAAGTATTCCTCTAGAGCAGGGATCAGCAAACTTTCTGGTGGAACTTTTTTAGGCACTGTTGTCCAAGAGGAAAAAATGAAGGATATCATGTAACTACTTCTTTAATGAGAGAAAACACATTTCCACAAAATTTTTGACAAAATAAAAAATATGTAACAATTTAAGTGTGTAATATTTTCTAATGCAGGTATACTAATGAGAAGAATGAGATTCTTTTTTAGGGGATAACATCTTGCTTAATTGGTGTTCATAATTAGTATTCTCTCCTACAAAGCCTTTCCTTGTGTCTCTGAAATGGTCATCTTCTTTCCTGGGAACTCACCGAAGTATGTTGCGTGCATCTCTCTCTCTTTTCTTTAAAGTTTTTTAAATTTTATTTTATTTATTTATTTAGGCTGCGTCAGGTCTTAGTTGTGTCATGTGGGATCTTTCGTTGCGGCCAGCGAGCTTCTCTCTAGTTGTGGCGTGTGGGCTCCAGGGCGCATGAGCTCTGTAGTTTGCAGCACGTGGGCTCTCTCGTTGAGGCGCACGAACTCAGAAGTTGTGGCACGTGGGCTTAGTTGCCCCGCGGCATGTGGAATCTTTGTTCCCCGACCAGAGATCGCACCCGCATCCCCTGCATTGGAAGGCAGATTCTTTACCACTGGAAAGAAGTCCCTTTTCTTTAAAGTTTTAAAAAATAATTTTTAGTAAATTTACCAAGTTGTGAAATCATCACCATAATTCAGTTTTAGAATATTTTCATCACCCCAATAAGATGATTCTTAACTATTTACAGTTAATTATCATTCCCACTCCTAGTAACAGGAGACTACTTTCTGTCTATTATATTTGTGTTTTCTGAACATTTCATATAAATATGATCATACAATGTATAGTCTTTGTGTCTGACTCCTTTCTCTTAGCATAATTTTTTTTTTTTTTTTTGCGGTACGCGGGCCTCTCACTGTTGTGGCCTCTCCCATTGCGGGACGCACAGGCTCAGCGGCCATGGCCATGCGCCCAGTCGCTCCACGGCATGTGGGATCTTCCCAGACTGGGGCATGAGCCCGTGTCCCCTGCATCGGCAGGCGGACTCTCAACCACTGCGCCACCAGGGAAGTCCTTAGCATAATGTTTTTGAGGTTCATTCATGTTGTAGCGTGTATCGATACTTAATTCCTTTTCATTGCTGATTAATATTCTGCTGTACAGATATATCACATTTTGTTTATCCATTCCACTAATTGATTGAGATTTGGATTGTTTCCAGTTTTTGGCTTTTATGAATAATGCTGCTTTGAACATCCATGAGGAAGCCTTTGTGTGGACATATGTTTTCATTTCTCTTGGGTGTATGCATAGGAGTGGAATTGCTGGGGCATATAGTAAATTTATGTTTAAGATTTTAAGAAACTGCTGGACTATTTATTTTCCAAAGTGGCTGCACCATTTTACATTCTCACCGGCAATGTATGAGGGTCCTCATTTCTCCACCTCCTTGCCAACATGTATTACTGTCTGTCTGTCTGAGTGTAGTCATTTTAGAGAGTGTGAAATAGTATCTCATTGCCATTTTAATTCACATTTTGCTAATGACTAATGTGAGCATCTTCTCATGTGCTTATCAGACATTTGTATTAATATTTCTTCTTTGGTGAAATATCTAATCATTTTTTTGGCTCATTTTTAAGTTGGGTTGTTTTCTACTTGAGTTGTAAGAGTTCTCTGTATCTTCTGGATACAAGACCTTTATCAGATGTATGATTTGCAAATATTTTCTCTCAGTCTCTAATATGTCTTTTTATTCTCATAAGAATGTCTTTTGAAGCACAAAGGTTTTAAATTTTGAAGTCCAGTTACCATTTTTTTCCTTTGTGGATTATGCTTCTGGTGTTGTATCTGAGAAATCTTTTTTAAACCCAAAGTCTTGAAGATTTTCTCCTATGTTTTTTCTAAAAGCTTTCTAGGGCTTCCCTGGTGGCGCAGTGGTTGAGATTCTGCCTGCCGATGCAGGGGATACGGGTTTGTGCCCCGGTCTGGGAAGATCCCACATGCCACGGAGCGGCTGGGCCTGTGAGCCATGGCCGCTGAGCCTGCGCATCCGGAGCCTGTGCTCCGCAACAGGAGAGGCCACAACAGTGAGAGGCCCGTGTAAAAAAAAGGCTTTCTAGACTTTTAGCTCTGACATTTAGGTCTCTGACCCATTATGAGTTGATTGTATATATTGTGAGGTAGGGATATAAGTTCATCTTTTCGCATGTGGTTATGTAATCATCCCAGCACCATTTGTTGAAAAGACTCTCCTTTCGCTCTTGAATTACCTTGGCACCCTGAACCTCTCTTTTGGCCCTTATCTGTCCTCCTTGTGTTGGATAATTTTTCAGTGGGGAAAGAGGTTAACAACTCTGCCTCCAGGGTAAAACTTTCTGAGTTAGAATTCCAGCCAAACTACTGTGTGTGATTATTGACTACTTACTTAACCTATCTAGAAGCTTCAGTCTCCTCGTCTATAAAATGGGTAATTGTATTTACTTTACAATCACTAGGGTTATTGTAAAGATTAAGTGAGTCAATAAGTGAACAGATTCAGAACAGTGAGTAGCATATTGTAAAGCACTTGATGTAAACGTTAGTCTTCTTTTGAAGAATAACCTTTTAAAGAATAACCATTGGGTGGGGGGAGTCATCCAATAAAAGAGCACCTATTAAAAAAAAAAAAAAGAATAACCATTTAAAAATATAATACTGTCCTGTATAAAAATAAGTGGTGGGTAGGATCTGGCCTGCAGGTCATATTTTGTCAACCCCTGATCTAGAGTTGAATAATATTGTTTTGTCTATCTGGAGTTGAGCAACATTGTTTTGTGCCCATTGTTTCTAATTTTCAGAAATGTGTGTGTGTGGTTTCATTTTGTTTTAAGGTGAAGGGCTGGAGAAGGGAGGGAGCAGATAGGAATGTCACTGGGTCTGTGACTGACTGAGGGGAGGTGTTCCCCCCTCCTCCCGGTTTGGTCACCTCTAAGTCAGGTGACCTGGCCATCTATATTCCCCTTTCCTGGTACACTTTCCCTGTTTCTCTGTTCTCCTTTTCTGGGTTTTAGATTCCCAAAGAAAGGAATGAGAACATTTGGTCTGCTTTGTCAACATCTTGGGGACACTTGGTATCTGTGACTCTCCTTCCTTTACCTCTCATAATATCGATTACTGTCTCTTTCCCTTGTGTCACCCAGATCCTGAAAGGCGTGGTGGAGGGCGCTTCCCATATCCTTCCTGTGCTCCGGGTCCTGAGCAGTCTTCTGTCCAGCGGCGGTGGTGACTCTGTTTCCTTGTACTCCTTCTGCCGTGGGGCAGGGCTCCCCCGGCTGCTGCTCAGCCTCCTCCGACACAGCCAGGAGAGCAGCAGTATCCAGCAGGTAAGCGCTGCGCCAGGAGCCTCTCAAGACTTAGCAGAATTTCTTCTCTTTGGATTTCTTTTCTTTGAATTGCCATCTCTATTTGGCCCAACTGCCTTTTCTTTTCTTCTCCTCCTCTCTAGTTAGTAGATCATGAATTGCAAATTCTCATGCCTTCCGAGGCCAGGCAGATAATGTCATCAGTGAAGTAGACTGTGTGTGACTATATGAATCAGTGGGAATGTGAGAAACTGAGATCTCGTGCTCAGTCGGAACAGGGCATCCTCTCCTCAGCGCCACCTCACTGTTGTTAGGGGGGAATATGGGCTCAGTGGTGCCAGATCCTGCAGTTTTCCAAGAAAAGCTAGAAATCCAGATTTTTATGTGCAATTTCCCAATATTTAAAGCACTGTGTTTTTGTTTGTTTGTTTGTTTGCTTTTGCGGTACGCGGGCCTCTCACTGTTGTGGCCTCTCCCGTTGTGGAGCACAGGCTCGGGACGCGCAGGCTCAACAGCCATGGCTCACGGGCCCAGCCGCTCCGTGGCATGTGGGATCTTCCTGGACAGGGGCACGAACCCGTGTCCCCTGCATCGGCAGGCAGACTCTCAACCACTGCGCCACCAGGGAAGCCCAGAGCACTGTGTTTTGAAAGGTAAAATCCTAGGCTTTACAGGCCTGATTTTATAGAGCAGAGTACTGAAATTCAGAGATTAACTAACTCACACACGGGCACTGCCTTGTCAGTGGTCATGGAGATGATAAGCGGGAGAGCTAGGAGTGAGTCTCAGTGTCCACGTCCCTGTGCTGTGTCCCGACGCAGCTGAGCTGGAAGGCCGGAATGCAGAAATGTTTAACGTGGCCAAGGCTCGGTGGCCGGAAGCTGCACTCTGCTGATGAGTGTTAGTCTTGAGAGTTTTTAAGGAATTTAGAAAAGAATTTGAGCTATTTTGAAAAATAGAACCTCCTAAACTCCAAAATGCTGTTCAGGCCCAAACAAGACACATTTTCTGGCTGTTTACAGCCCGTCGGCCGCCACTTTGTTACCTCTGGATCTCCTCTCTCTGTCCAAACACTCTCTTCCCTCTGTCCCTTTCTGTTTGCTCAGGCTGACTGGATATCTGACACACTTTTCCCTTAGTCTTTGTTTCCATCCCCTACATTGCCCTAACTCTCTGTCCTCTTCCCTGGCAGCAACGTTGGTATGGGACCTTCTTACGGGACCTGATGGCTGTGATTCAGGCCTACTTTGCCTGCACCTTCAATCTGGAGAGGAGCCAGACAGGTGACAGGTGGGATGAGAGGCATTTTGCTCTGTTGCTCAGTTTGGCTTCAGTTTCTACCCCCATTTCTTCCCATCCCCTTTAGGAAGAGGCTAAGTAAGGAGAAGCCATGATTTGTGCCAGGTTTAGGGGTCAGCTGAGTGACCTCTTAGAGTCCACCTAGTCCTCTTAAGGACCCCGAGACACCTCCAGGTTTGCGCACGGAATTTCAGGTTCTCAGCGTTAGCAGTCGCACTAAATAGAAGGCTCAGGGTGTGAATAAGCTAGAGAAAATGACAAAGAGGCCTGGAGGTGTGTGCGTGCAACTGTGTGTGTGTGAGGGGAGAGGAGAGAGAGCACTCTGGTGTGTTCCTTTGCAGAGATTCTCCTACCTGCCCTGAACGGACCCATTCACAACATGTGGGCTTTTAGTAGAGAGATGAGAAGAAACCACGGACTCATTTTTTCCTAGCCTACAGGTATTTCAGGAAGCTGCCGACCTCTTTCTGGAGCTCTCGGGGAAACTACTGGCCCAACCAGATGACTCTGAGCAGACTTTGCGGAGGGACAGCCTTATGGTAATCTGCTCCCCCTTCCAGATTTCTGTCTGTGGTTTTCCCTGTGTTTCTCCCATCCTCTTTCTTACAGCTCTGTAGGGTTAGATCGAGGTAATACAACAAATGTTTGTTGAATGCCAGCTGTGTGTCATATGCCATCTGAGTAAGAGAAAGTCCCCATCTTCAAGGGATCAGGGCTAGTCTAATAGGAGAGATGTGATCAAGGACAACAGTGTGAAAAGTGCATTAGAACTTCATGTAAAATGTAGAAGCACCACTGAAGAAGACCAACGCTACTTGGAGGGTCATAGAAGAAATCTTTTTTTTTTTTTGGACCCACCACGCAGTATGTGGGATCTTAGTTCCCTGACCAGGGATTGAACCCGCGCCCCCTGCAGTGGAAGCACGGAGTCTTAACCACTGGACCACCAGGAAAGTCCCTAAGAGTCATAGAAGAAACCTTGAAGGAGGAAATCATCTCTGCTAGGATTTGAAGAATGAATAGAAGTTTGCCAGGTGGATGAGGCAGGAAAGTAGGGAGGACATTCCGGGTAGAAAGAGCAACCTATATTAAAGCCCAGAGGCATTAAGCAGTGTGGCCTATTTTAGGGAACCACAAATAGAAGTATTTCTTCTTGAGTAGACTTACAGATCAGCTAGTATTCCCAACCTTGTTTGTCCTACAGACTAGTAACCTATGTGGGTTCTCTCTCCTGGACTCTGGAGGTGAGGGATGGGAAGGGAGGCTTGAAAGAGAAAATAGTTGAGTTCTGACTGATCTCAGAGGAGACAGAGAGGAACATGTTCAAGGAGGGAAACAATTGCCTGGTCATTGTTCAGACTGGAAACTGGGAGCACAGATTTGGGCTACATTCCTACTTCCAGCTAGCAGCCAGCAGTCCATTCAGTCTCTTCTTTTTTTTTTTTAAAAAAAAAAAAAGAAATTTATTTATTTTTGGCTGCATTGGGTCTTCATTGCTGCGCACGGGCTTTCTCTAGTTGCGGCGAGCGGGGGCTACTCTTCGCTGTGGTACGCAGGCTTCTCATTGCAGTGGCTTCTCTTGTTGTGGAGCACGGGCTCTAGAGCACAGGCTCAGTAGTTGTGGTGCTTGGGCTTAGTTGCTCCCCAGCACGTGGGATCTTCCCGGACCAGGGCTCGAACCCGTGTCCCCTGCATTGGCAGGCAGATTCTTAACCACTGCGCCACCAGGGAAGCCCAGTCTCTTCTCTTCTGACAGCCCATTTTAACATCCCTCACCCTTTACAGTAAGGAAGCTTTTAACATCTAACGTACATTTTGGCCAGTAGTGACTCACATTATTGGTCAGCACTTCTCATATGTCACTGTGCACTGAGTAGCATGGGGAGTTTGGAATAAATTCCCCACCTCTCGAAATTCTGAATCAATAAGACTGGGTTGGGAAGGACCCATGAATCCCCAGGAATTCTTATACTCAGGGTCCACAGATAATACTTTGAGAAACATCATCTAGGGAGCAGCTGATCAGAATAAAAGGATTGACACCTAAAATTGCTGTCCTTGAAATGTGAAGGCAGATATATTGCACTTTCTGTGTGAGGAATCCTTAAGAGTCCATCAGCTGGTCCCCCTGGGTTTCTCTCCTTTCTCAGGTTCTCCGGGCACTCCTGCTCCTTATGCTAAGTCCAGTCAGTTTTCTGATGTGCCTGCTGTTAACCCTGCCTTGTCTCCCTTAGTGCTTTACTGTTCTGTGTGAAGCCATGGATAGAAACAGCTGGACCATCTCCAGAGCTTTCTACTCCAGCCTGATGACCACACAGCGGGCTGTGTTGGATGGGCTCCTTCATGGCTTGACAGTTCCACAGCTCCCTTTCCACAGCCCCCCAGGTAACTGGAATGGGAAGGTAAGGTTCTCTCGACCTATTTGTTGAGTAGGTCCAGCTCTTTCTCCTGCCTACTTGTTGAGTAGGTCCAGCTCTTTCTCCTGCCATTACCTAGAATAGGCCTGGCATTTAGTGAGTGTTAAATAACTACGAACTGAGAGAAAGAATGGGGAATCTTAAACAACCAACGTCTTCCTGCGTTCTTTGCCTTTCTCGCAGGAGCCCCCGAGGTGAGCCAGCCGCTTCGGGAGCAGAGTGAGGATCTGCCTGGAGCCCTCTCCTCGGCACTGGCAGCCTTATGCACTGCTCCTGTGGGGCTACCTGGCTGCTGGGAAGCCAAGGAGCAGGTCTGAGCTACAATTTTTTTGTTCCTGTCCTCCCTGTTGCCAGAGTAGGGGAGGGTGGCCCAGCTTTTCAGAAAGGCAGAAAAACAAGCTTTTATGCCTCCCCTTACTCAGTACTTCCAGAAACAGATGCTCCCACTAGGTTTGAGCCACTTGTAGAACATGATGTAGCCAAAATCCCAGAGCCCTTGGCCAGCTGATTAGAGAGCTCAGTGACAAACTGCCCGTGTGGTGGGGTAGCTGATCTGAAGCCACCAGTGATGCTTCCTCAAGGGTTCAAGATTCAAATTTCCTGCTCCCTTTTGGCTAGCAACACTTTCCTCTGTACCTGCCTGCAGTGGGACTTACCTAGGCCTTGCCTTTTGGTTCTCCACTGGCCATGAAGACTGGGAATGGAATGGGGGCTGAGGTTCCTGGTGAATCTGGGGAAGAGTGGCTAGCAGGGGGTTGAGAGTCCTGATTAGTTGGAGATATGAGAGGAATGGGATTGGAATAATGGGAATGGGATTGAGTCTTCAGGTATGTCTCTACAGATCTCTCGGCATTTGGCAAACCAGCTCACTGAAGACAGCAACCAGCTGAGGTCATGCCTCATCTCTGGCCTACAGCATCCCATCCTGTGCCTACACCTTCTCAAGGTACTGCCTGCCCATTAACTCTTGGCCTTTCAGACTTCTTTTTCACCCCAAGGACTAAGAGAGAGAGAAAGAGACACTGAGAGAAATGAGAGACTCCCCCCTTGGAGGACCCCTTTCTGCTTTTAAAATTGTTCAGCTGAGATGACCCTACTGTCAGCCAGTCCTCAGCAGAACCGAGAAGTGTCCATATCTCACAGTCTTTCAGCAAGAGGCACAAGTGGCCTGAATTTCTCTAATATCCCTAGTTGTGGATACTAGATCTGTCGAGAGGCTAGCCTGCTTTCAGCTGAGCCTTTCAATCTAGGAGCCCAGGGGCTGCTCTGCCTCCCTGACAGACTCCTTCCGACTCCCTTTAGGTTCTCTACTCCTGCTGCCACGTCAGTGAGCCCCTGTGCCGTCTTCTAGGGCAAGAACCCCTGGCCTTGGAGTCACTGTGGAAGTTGGTCCAGGGCAAGGTAGGCCAGCAGCACGAGTGGGCATCTCTTGGGGGCCCCACCATCTCAATCAGAGGAGCCTCTGGTATCTCGGGTTTCCTTTGTAGGTAAAGGTAGTGGATTGGGAAGAGTCTGCTGAAGTGACACTGTACCTCCTCTCCCTTCTCGTCCTTCACCTCCAAGATCTGCCTTCTGGGTGAGTCATAAAGCAGGGTCTCTCCACTGAAATCTTCCACCCACATAGCTCACCCAGACATGGATTGTGGGGAGTGACACCCTACAGCCTGTCCTTAGGAGGGATTGGGACAGAGGGTGTGAGGGTTTCTGTACAAAAGAGACCTAGATTCCCACTGACTTTGTGCCTTGGAGGTGGACATGCAGCCTAGGTGGAGAGTGCCATCCAAGGGAGAGGGCAGGCCACGCAGCAGCCTTGATGTATCTCTTTATTCCAGAATGGAGAAGCTAGGCAGTGAGGTTGCTACTGTCTTTACCCATTCACACGTCGTCTCTCTTGTGGTGAGTTTTCAACCTTCATCTTCCTTCACTTTTCACCCTATCATCCCACCCTTCTGCAAGCAGGAGAGTCATTTCCTAATTTGCAGCTGTTTGTGAGGCATTCTTCTGGACCAGGACAGAGAAATAAATCCTCTCTGCCTGTCCCGAGTACCATTCAGATGCGGACATTCCTCCACCTTGTCTAACTCTCCACAGAGCTCGGCAGCCTGTCTGTTGGGACAGCTTGGTCAGCAAGGGGTGACTTTTGACCTCCAGCCTGTGGAGTGGATTGCAGCTGCCACACATGCCCTGTCTGCCCCTGCGGAGGTGAGCTCTACCAGGGAATGCAGACACGCATTTTTTCGGAGTCAAATAAGATCTGTGTTCAGGGAGAAAGACTGAAATGCCAGCAAGCCTAGAGTAAACTAAGGAGTGCGAGAGAATCAGGGCGTCTTTCCTGTCCTATCCTTCTGCCCTCAGATCCCTCTGAGTCCAGACTGTCAGGGCTTTAGGTTTGTTGTTAACTTGCAGGACCTCTGAAGGGGGAGGGGGAGGCAGCATGTGTGTGTCTGTGTGTCTGTGTGTGTGTGTGTGTGTGTGTGTGTGTGTGTGTGTGTCTCTCTCTCTCTCTCACACTTGCCTCCTGAAGGATCTCCCCTCCAGCCTCTCTCCTCTCCAGTCCATTTTCTTCACTGCCACCAAAGTGAGCTTTCTTAAAGGAAAACCTGCCCATTTGTTCAACCGGTAATTATTTCACACATAAATATAATAGTGAGTACCAGGCACTATTCTCGGCTTCGAGAATACAGCAGTGAAAGGAGAGACACAAAAATCTCACCCATGTGGAGCTTGTGTAAGTCCTCAGTGGCTTCCCACGGTTTCTGGGTTAATGTCCAAATTGGTTAGCAGGCTACTCAAAGCTCATCTGTTCCCTCTGGGCTCTCTAATCCTGCTCCACCAAAGAATTAACATTTCCAAAGTTCACTGTGGTCTCTCACGACCTGCCTTTATGGAAGCTTTGACCTCTCCCTTCCTCATCTCCCTTTTATTTATTTTTTTTTAATTTAATTTATTTATTTAACATCTTTATTGGAGTATAATTGCTTTACAATGGTGTGTTAGTTTCTGCTTTATATCAAAGTGAATCAGTTGTACACATATACATATGTCCCCATATTTCTTCCTTCTTGCATCTCCCTCCCTCCCCCTCATCTCCCTTTTAAACTTTTAATCCCATCAGTTTCCTACCTCCAGGAGGCAGAGTTAGCACTCTCAGCTGTGTCCCGTTCCCTCTCCACAGCCCTCACTCACAGCCTCTCGTGTAGCAAAAGCATCTTCCTAAACCCTAATGGTTTGTCTGCCTGCTCACCCTACTGACTGTGTGTCTTTAGGACAGAGTTAGTCATTGAACGAATAGGCAGGAGCCAAGACTCCTAAGTCCAAAAGAACTCTCCCCACTACACCAGGCTGAAGAAGAACTCCTTCTGCCTGACTTGGAGTTGGGAGCACAGGCCTGTGTGGTCACCTCACCCCTCTCAGATCTGCTCTCTTCCCACCTCTCTCCGACAGGTCCGGCTGACTCCACCGGGTGGCTGTGGATTCTATGATGGCCTCCTCATGCTTCTGCTGCAGCTGCTCACCCAGGTACAGCTGCATCCTAGGACGGATGGGAAGTAAGGAGAGCTGCTTTGGGGAGCCACTGGCCAATAGGAAGGAAGAAGCAACACAGTCACCTCTCCTCTCACACCGCCTGTGATGGCCTTAAATTGGACCCATCTGCTGTCAGTACGGACCCTTTAAGGGGAACCATTCAGCTACATCCCTTGGGATTCAGTGGGAAGAAAGTTGTAATTCCCTGGTTTCCAGTAGACATACACATGGGTTGAGAGGTCAGGGGTTAAGATGTGATAAGCGAGGGAACTGGGACAACAGGGAAATCCTAGGTGGGAAAACAGAAGGAATTATTTCTGGGACTCCTCTTCCTCGTAGGTCAGGGACAAGAGTGAAAAAAGGCGTTTTGACTCCTGTCTTGGACCTCCTCGTTTACCCTCATTCAATTTTGTCTCTAGCAGGGGAAGGGTAATCCAATAAGGGTCATGGCTAGCTCAGAAATGTGGACCGTTCTGTGGCACCGCTTCTCCATGGTGCTGAGGCTCCCTGAGGAGGCATCTGTACAGGAAGAGGAGCTGTCACTGTCCAGTCCACAAAGCCCAGAGCCAGACTGGACGCTGATCTCACCCCAAGGTATCTTTCCAACAGCACGGCCCCTTTTGTCGGGCCAGTGTGTTGATTCCTCTTCAAGAGGAAACAGCCTAGAACTGGGTTAGCCCATGGAGGTGGCTACTGCTGCTGCCGCCTGGGGAGAGGGTGGCAGAGTCTGTGCTGGAGCTGCTCAAGGACAGGGAAGGGACTGAACTGAGGGTAGCCCTGAGAGCCTTGGGGACGCAGGGGCATCCTGACCTCTTGCCTGCTCCACTGGGTCTCCATTCTTGGTGTTTCCAGGCATGGCAGCCCTGCTGAGCCTGGCCATGGCCACCTTTACCCAGGAACCCCAGTTATGCCTGAGCCACCTGTCTCAGCGTGGAAGTATCCTCATGTCCACCCTGAAGCATCTGCTTTCGCCCAGCTTCCTGCATCACCTGACCCAGACGTGAGTTGGAGCTAGAGGAGGGAGACCAGAAAATTCAATGTTGGCTATTGGGGGTAGGAGGAGGGGAAGGCAGGAGAGAAAGAGCTGACAGCTTGAGCTATGAGGCAAGAAATGGGATTACTGAGGTTGGGGAAGGAGAGCTGGACTAGGGAATTTGAGAAGAGTCGGGGGAAGAAAGCTAAAGGTTGGGTGCACCAGACTGAGTATATCCTTCCACTCTCCTCTCCTTAGGCCTCAGGGGCCTGAGTTTCTCCCCGTTGTGGTGCTCTCTGTCTGCCAGCTCCTCTGCTTCCCCTTCGCCCTGGATGTGGATGCTGACCTCCTTGAAGGTGTCTTGGCTGACCTCACAGACTCAGAAGTCACAGCCCACCTGCTGCAGGTACTGGGGAAGCTACCCAGGCAGGAAGGTGGGAGAGGAAGGTGGCCCAACCCTGTGTACTCAAATTCACTTCCCGACAGCTCTCGCAGGCCCCTGCAGGAGTGCAGCACCTGGCTTGGTCTAAGAGTTGAGTGGAGAAAGCATTCGGGCCTGAACAGGGGCATGTGGTTGGAGCTGGGCTGGTGCCTCTTCTCTTCATCAGTCCGATATCTGGATTCACTTGGAACCCAGTGGGGTGGATATCTTAGTCTAGGCCCTGGAGACTCAGCTCCTCAGCTGGGAATCACTTCCTTGGAAATTGTTGGCATTAAGCAGTGAGCGGGTCTCTGAAGCAGAGAGACTAAGTCCTTGCAGAGCAAGGCATGGACTTGGGAAGGACCTGTTCCCCTGGGCTCCACGTTGTGTCTCACGTGCGGTGCTGTGGCTCAGGTCTTCCGGCTTTCTGTGGTATTCTCACCAGAGTTTGGCTTTTCTCTCTCCCAGATTGTGGGCTCCGTCTCAGTATCTTGCTGCAGTGTATTCTCCCTCTCCCTGAGCTCTTTTGCCTGCACCCCTCCCCTTCTCCAGGTCTGCTGCCACCATCTTCCACTGACACAAGCCGAGCTGCCCATCAGTCTGCTCACACACCTGGCTCTCTCTGAGCCCCCCTCTCTCAACCAGTTTGTGAGCACAGTAGCCGCCTGCCCTACAACCACCATCTCATTCCTCTCAGCTGCCCTCCTGGGTGACCAGCCGCTGCTGACCTCTGACCTTCTCTCCCTCCTGGCCCACACTGCTCGGGTACTGTCTCCCAGCCATTTGTCCTTTATCCAGGAACTCCTGGCTGGCCCCGATGAATCCTATCGGCCCCTGCGCAGCCTCCTGGGCCACCCAGAGAATTCTGTGCGGGCCCGTACTTACGGGCTTCTGGGACACTTGCTCCAGCACAGCAGAGCCCTGCGCGGGGCCCTGCAGAGCCAGCTAGGACTGCTCAACCTTTTGCTGCTGGGGCTTGGAGACAAAGACCCTGCTGTGCGGCGTGGTGCCAGCTTTGCTGTGGGCAATGCAGCCTACCAAGCTGGTCCCCTGGGGCCTGCCCTGGCAGCTGCGGTGCCCAGTATGACCCAGCTGCTTGGAGATCCTCAGGCTGGTATCCGGCGCAATGCCGCATCAGCTCTGGGCAACTTGGGGCCTGAGGGTTTGGGGGACGAGCTGTTACGGTGCCAAGTACCCCAGCGGCTCCTAGAGGTGGCGTGTGGAGACCCCCAGCCAAATGTGAAGGAGGCCGCCCTTGTTGCCCTCCGGAGCCTCCAACAGGAGCCCTGCATCCATCAGGTACACCTGAGGGACTTCGGAATCACCATGATGGGGCTGGTTTTCACAACATTTTTCTGAGATAGTCTTTAAGGAATTGGGACATCTAGAAACCCAAGCTGTATCCTTCTCTGGGAGCAGGAAACCCAGAGGCCGTGACTTGGTCATGAGTTTTTCATCTAACATTTCACACCTGGAGAAGGGAGGGGACCTGGAAGAAGGCTCCATTGGGCTAGGAGATGACTGGGATCTCAAGGACCAGTGTTTCTTTCTTCTGGAGGCTGTGCAGGAGGGAGGTGAGGGAAGACTAGACGTTGAGGTATAGAGTGCTTTCATTCTGAGGGCCACGAAGGTGCTAACTATCTTTTTTAGCACTTACCATGTGAAAAGTACCATGCTTAGTATTTTACCTTTATTATCTGGTTTAAGCTTTACTTCTCATTTTGCAGGCAATGAAACTGAGGCACAAAGAATTTAATAACTTGTCCAAGTTACAAAGCTAATATGCAGGATTGGACTTTTGAACTCAAGAGTCTAAGTCCAGAGCCCATGCTCTTTTTTTTTTTCCTTTGGCCGTGCCACACGGCATGTGGGATCTTAGTTTCCTGACCAGGGATTGAACCTGTGGCCCCTGCAGTGAAAGCATGGAGTCTTAACCATTGGACCACCAGGGAAGTTCCTAGAGCCCATGTTTTTAACCTGCTTTACTCTGTTTTTTCTTCTTTCTGTTCAATTTTCAGTATATAAACAGCCCAATGGAAAAATCATACGTCTACCTGTGATAAAGCTAAACCTCCAAATTATAATAGTTCAATGTGGCAGCATCGGGTGGTTCATGCAGAAGAGAGGTTCTGACAGGATGGTTATGATATAAGAGTTTTTTGGCAGTCCGTGTGGGGAAATAATAAAAGGGATTCTTGGTGGTAAGGAGGTCCAGACCCACTGGTCTAGATCCACAGCTGGGAGTCTCACCTTTTGGCTTAGTTTTACTGCTGCATTTATTACCTCTTCCTGGGGACAAGTGCATAGGTCCTTTGGTGCCTTGGTTTCATGGTCTGTAACCAAAGAGAATGGAAATAGACCTCTGGTCCTGGTGATTCCTGTCCCCAAGGTCTGTCTTCTCCCACACAACCTATTTTGAGTCCCCAAGAGCTCATTTTCTTTTTCTTCCTTTTCTAGAGTGGGAATTGCTGGGCCAAATCACAGTCCTCTGCATGTCATGTTCTGTCATCTCTCTCTATCCCACAGGTGCTGGTGTCCCTGGGTGCCCGTGAGAAATTAGCCTTGCTCTCTCTGGGGAATCAGTTACTGCCATGTAGCAGTCGCAGGCTGGCCTCTGCCAAACACTGCAGGAAACTCATTCACCTCTTGAGGCCAACCCACAATACATGACCCCAGATTCCTGGGGTCCAGCCTCCAATGTTCATTGCCCTACTGTTGCCAACCCTTCCTTTTTCTGCTCTACAAGCCACCAACTCAACCAAGAGCTAAAGAGACTGAAAGAGATAAGCTGCCAATCAACCGATTTGGGAACGAGAACCTAGAAGAGACTTATGTATAAAACTCCTTCTTTCCCCCAGATTCAGGATGATTTCAGCCAGTAAACTTCATTGTTGTGGTGCCAGAGGAGATTCCTTTCTTCTCTACATCAGGGGGTCTTTTCTCCAATAATGTGCCTTTAAACCCAAGGGACATGCCTCCTGGACCTTAGGGAGACACCTTCTACCTGAGAGGTCTCTTCCTTTCTGGAGCTCCTGAAATCTTCCCAGCAGGTTCTTGTTTTAGATGCAATGGTCCCAGACAGTGATGAAGACAGAGCCTGCCTCTAGGGGATAGCCTGCTGTGGGGCTAAATGCCATCAGTCCCTGTTATGGAGGGCTCCCCAGCCTGTAGCCCCCATTCCCATCCATTGGTGGGGGTGGGAGTGTACCTTTTCTTTCTTCCTTCCTCCCTCCCTCTTTCCTTCCTTCCTCCCATCCTTCCCTTCCCTTTCCTCCCTTCCTTCCTTCCTTCCTTCCCTCCCTCCCTCTCTCCTTCCTTTTTTCTTTTTTTTTTTTTTAACCCTACTTGGAGCTGCTAGGGTAAAAAGTTGAGAGGTTCAGCTCTTTTAGCTGATGTGTGATGCTGGAAGCACTGGTTTTCTGTTCACAGAAGATCCTGGTTTGGAAGCTTATTTGTATCTTTTCCTGCCTTCCAGCTTCCTCCATCTCAGATGAGCTGCATGTGATCACCTACTTCCAAGCCAGGGCCAGTGGAGCTGAAATAGGAAAGGATAGGTTTAAACAGAGGGGTAAATTGGATTGCTTTCTGATCTCAGGCTTAATGACTAGTTTTAATATTTGGTGGAGTTTCAATGTATAGGGAAGCCCAGCTGCTTTAGAAGGATGGAGATTGTACAGTTTACCAGAAAGGGATGTTTGGCAGGCCCGTTGGTTAGAATCATAATCCATACTGGAAAGCTTAAACCTTCACTCACTGGATAGCTTGCAACCAGCTTCCCAGAGCCCTAATTTCTCCATCTGTAACATAGGGAGACTACTTTTTGTCCTTCCTTAAATTCCACTTGTTTTAGAAATGAAAGATGAGTAAGGTGCCTTTATTTTTATAAAGAATTCATTTAGACCTCATTTTCATTGCCCACTGTCTGTGTTTATATTTTGGCAAAAATAACATTTTTTTCTAGAGACCACCATAATTTCTTCCTATCCAGATTATTTCAGTTCAGTTCAATATATATTTATTTATTTGTTTGTTTTTTAAAGTTGTTTATTGAAGTATAGTTGAATTACAATGTGTTAATTACTGCTGTACAGCAGTGACTCAGTTATACATACATATATACATTCTTTTTCATATTCTTTTCTATCATGGTTTGTCACAGGATATTGAATATAGTTCCCTGTGCTATACAGTAGGACCTTGTTGTTTATCCATTCTATATATATCAGTTTGCATCTACTAATCCCAAATTCCCAATCCAACCCTCTCCCAGGCCCCTCCCCCTTGGCAACCACCAGTCTATTTTCTATAACGTATATTTATTGAGTCCTTTCTATACGCCAGATACTATTCTAGGCACTGGAGGTAAAGCAATGCCTTTTGGTCATAGAGTTTCCATTCTGGTTGGGGAGACAGTGGGCTTATTAAAATGAGTGAATTGCGGACTCCCCTGGTGGCGCAGTGGTTAAGAATCCACCTGCCAATGCAGGGGACATGGATTCGAGCCCTGGTCGGGGAAGATCCCGCATGCTTTGGAGCAACTAAGCCCGTGCGCCACAACTACTGAAGCCTGCACGCCTAGATCCCGTGCTCCACAACAAGAGAAGCCACCGCAATGAGAAGCCCGTGCACCGCAACGAAGAAGTAGCCCCTGCTCGCCGCAACTAGAGAAAGCCTGCGCGCAGCAACGAAGACCCAACCCAGCCAAAAATAAATAAATAAAATATTAAATTACTTAAAGAAAACTTAAAAAAAATAAATTTTTTAGTATGTAGGAATGTGATAAAAGCTCCAGAGAAATACAAAGCAGGAAGGGGGGTGATGAGGAGTGCTGAGCTGGATAGCCAGGGTAGACCTCACTTAGAAGATGACATTTGAACAAAGCAGTGCAGCTCTCTGAGGGAAGACTATGCAGGGAGAATGGTCTTCAAAGGCCATTGGAGTATGGCCATATGGAAGTATGCCTGGAGTGCTTGAGGAGCTATGAGGAGGCCAGTTTGGATGGAAAAAAGAAGGGGGAGAACAGTAGGAAATGAGGACAGGAAGGTAATAGGGACCAGATGTAGGCCTTAAAGACCTTACATTTTACATAGAGTAGGGATCTATTGGAAGTTGGATCAGAGGAGTTCTGAGATCTACCTTATGTTCTAAAAGATTGCTCTTCATTCTTGTATTATGATGGACAGTGAGGAATGGGGGAGGAGGGGAAGTAGTGTGGGCAATTAGGAGGCTATTGTAATAATCCACATGAGAGATAATGGTGTCCTGGACTGGAGTGGTGAAAAGTAGTCAGATTTTGAATGTATTTTGAAGATGGAACAAATAAGTTTTCTTGACTGATTGGATGTGAGAGTGTAACAAAGGAAAGCAGTCAAGGATGACTCCATGGTTTTTGGCCCGAGCAATTGGAAGGATGGAATTGCCATTAACTGAAGTGAGGAAGGCTGTTAGTGGAGTGGTACTGGGTGGGAAAACTCTAGTTCAGTTTTGAACATTAAGTCTATTAGCTGGAAATTTTCAAACATACAAAAAAGTAGAGAGATTAGTTCAGTGAACCCCATCACCACTTCGATAGCTACCATATACTCTTTTTTTTTTTGCGGTACGCGGGCCTCTCACTGTTGTGGCCTCTCCCGTTGCGGAGCACAGGCTCTGGACGCGCAGGCTCAGCAGCCATGGCTCACGGGCTCAGCCGCTCCGCGGCATGTGGGATCTTCCCGGACCGGGGCACGAGCCCATGTCCCCTGCAACGGCAGGCGGACTCTCAACCACTGTGCCACCAGGGAAGCCCTATTCTTTTTTTACTTAAGTATTTTGAAACAAATCCTGGGCAGCATATGTTATCCATGAGTACATCGGAATGTATCTCTGACAAATCAGAAATTTTGTTTTTGTTTTTCACAAAACCACAGTACTTCACTAAGACCTGTCTGATTAACACAAATATGTATACAGTATTGTGTTTTTAAATCCGGATTTTATTTTTCCTAGAAGGTAAACTAGGGGGAATTACCTTGTAAAGGAATTATTTGCCTTTTCCAAATAATTTGTTAAACACTAGCTTGAAATATTTTGCTTATCTGGTATGTAAACAATTTAATGTAGAGAAATTAAATTTACATCCAAACTTTTTAGGCTATTGCATCAAGCAATAATTAATTTTTTTTTTTTTGCGGTACGCGGCCTCTCACTGTTGTGGCCTCTCCTGTTGCGGAGCACAGGCTGCAGACGCACAGGCTCAGTGGCCATGGCTCACGGGCCCAGCCGCTCCGCGGCATGTGGGATCTTCCCGGACCGGGGCACGAACCCGTGTCCCCTGCATCGGCAGGCGGACTCTCAACCACTGCGCCACCAGGGAAGCCCTAAAACCTGTATTTTATTCATATTTCCTTAATTCTTACCTAATTTCCTTTTTCTGTTCCAAGATCTCATTACACGTCATTTAGCTGTCCTTGGGCTCCTCTGGCTCTAACAGTTTCTTAGAAGTTTCTTGTTTTTGATGACCTTGACAATTTTTTTTAACATCTTTATTGGAGTATAATTGCTTTACAGTGTTGTGTTAGTTTCTGCTGTATAACAAAGTGAATCAGCTATATGCATACATATATCCCCTCCCTCTTGCATCTCCCTCCCACCCTCCCTATCCCACCACTCTAGGTAGTCACAAAGCGCCGAGCTGATCTCCCTGTGCTATGCGGCTGCTTCCCGCTAGCTATCTATTTTACATTTGGTAGTGTATATATGTCCATGCCACTCTCTCACTTTGTCCCAGCTTACCCTTCCCCCTCCCCGTGTCCTCAAGTCCATTCTCTACGTCTGCGTCTTTATTCCTGTCCTGCCCCTAGGTTCATCAGAACCTTTTTTTTTGTTTAGATTCCATATATATGTGTTAGCATACGGTATTTGTTTTTCTCTTCTGGCTTACTTCACTCTGTATGACAGACTCTAGGTCCATCCACCTCACTACAGATAACTCAATTTCATTTCTTTTATGGCTGAGTAATATCCCATTGTATATATGTGCCACATCTTCATCCATTCATCTGTTGATGGACACTTAGGTTGCTTCCATGTCCTGGCTATTGTAAATAGTGCTGCAATGAACATTGTGACCTTGACAATTTTGAGAGGTACTGGTCAGGTATTTTGTAGGATGCTCCTCTACTGGAATTTGCCTGGTGTTTCTCATGCCTATACTGGAATTATGGGTTTGGGGGAGGAAGATCACAAAAGTAAAATGCCATTTTCATCATATATCAAGGGCATATACTATCTACATGACCTAGGACTTGGTGTTGACCTTGATCACCTGGCAGAAGTGATGTTTGTCAGATTTTTCTACTGTTACTACTATTGCCCTACTCCGCCTCCCTTTCCATACTGTACTCATTGGAAAGAAGTCGCTCTGCACAGCCCAAACTTGAGGAATGGGGGTTATACTCCCCCTCCTTTAGGGCTGAGTATCTAAATAATTTGGGGGGAATTTTTCTGCATAGAAGATTTGTCTTTTTATCACATTTGTGAATATATTCAACCATTTATTTATATCAGGGACTCATGGATATTTTATACTTTGGGTCATAAACCACTGTTTATTTGATTTTATTGCTCAAATTGTTCGAGCTTTGGTCCTTGGGAGTTCTTTCAGTTAGCTCCTGTGACATACACCCACCAATCTGTTTTTTGTTTGTTTTAGGAACACTTTCTTTCTGGCACTACCAGATGCTTCGGGCTCATTTTGTATATTTCCTGTTCCGGTCTGAGAATCAGCCATTTCTCTAGGGAGCCCTGGTTCCTTGTAATGTAGTGGTATTAGAAACTAAGACCTGGATGCTACCTGTGCTCGTTGCTACTAGGGTGTTTGCTGTCGTATTTTAAAGCAAAAGCAACCCCCTAGCACCATGTTGTTTAATACCTTATAGTGTCTGTAAAAAATAAGGATATCTTCTTAAAAGATGTCAAAATGTCCTGTGGCTGCCAGAAAAAATCACCACAAATTTAGTGACTTAAAACAACAGAAATTCTCTCACAGTTCTGGAAGCCAGAATTCTGAAATCAGGCTGTCTGAAGAACCCCATTCCCTCAGAATGTTCTAAGGAAGAATCCATTCTTGCCTCTTCTACCTTCTGGTAGCCCCAGGCATTCCTCTTCACTCTGATCTGTACCTCCTTGGTCACACTGCCTCTTCCTTTTTTCTGTGTATTCTCTGTGTCTGTCCCAGCTCCCTCTGCCTCACTAGGGACACTTGTTACTGGGTTTAGGGCCCACCCAGATAATCCAGGAAAATTCCTTAATCCTTTCAAGATCATCCTCTCAAAATCCTCACTCACATATTTTGTCATATAAAGTAATATTTACAGGTTCCTGGAATTAACACAAGGATATATTGGGGGGGTCACCATTCAGTAAACTACAATAACTAAAAATATTAATAATGATTTCTTAACATTATCTATGTTCTTAATATTCCCCCATCCATGTTCAGATTTCTCTATTGTCTCAAAAGTATCTTTTTTGTTTTGTTTTGTTTTTTGCAGTAGGCAGGCCTCTCACTATTGTGGCCTTTCCCGTTGCGGAGCACAGGCTCTGGACGTGCAGGCTCAGCGGCCATGGCTCACGGGCCCAGCCGCTCCGCGGCATGTGGGATCTTCCCGGACCGGGGGGGGGGGGGCGGGGGCACAAACTCGCGTCCCCTGCATTGGCAGGCGGACTCTCAACCACTGTGCCACCAGGGAAGCCCAAAAGTATCTTTTTTGCAGTTGGCTGATTTGCATCAGGATCTAAACAAGGTCCACTCATTGATGTAATTATGTCTCTTAAGTCTCTTATGATATAGAACACCTCACTCTTTTTTTATACTCTGAAATTGTCGGAGAAATTAGGTCATTCCTCGATACGTTGGCCTACATTCTGGATTGGTCAAATGGCTTTCTTGTGACGACGTTTCTCTTTATTTCCTGAAAACTGGAAGTTGGAGCCAAGAGTTTGATTAAGATTCAGATTCAAATGATTTTTAGACAAAAATACACTACTTCCTAAGTATTACTGTGTAGTTCAAATTGCATATCATGAGATAATTTATAGCTGCCCCACATTTCATGATCTAAGAGTGATTAAAATATACAAGTGATAGCAAATGTCCTTTCAGTGTAAAAATCCCCCATCAACCCTCTAATGATTTTAGCATTTATCAATGACTGTTGCCTAAATCAAATATTTATTAAGCATCTTTGTTCTGGTCCCGATTATTTTCCTTAGGTTAGTTTCATCTTTTATTGTCCCCTTTATTTCTGTAGCAGACTATTTAGAAAAGTTTTCACCCTCCATCTCTCTTGAGATCTCCAAATCCATTAGGTCTAGGGACATCTGAGACTGAGGGGGTACAATCTGTCTTGCCTGGCGAGATAATTAACTGAGTCAGTGTTTCCTAAAGTTCACACTTGGAGCCCCGGAAGCAGGTGGTTGTAATTGGAGCCTGTTGGGTGGGTGGGGTTAGGGGAAGGTGGGTAGACGGAAGCATGGCGGATCTGGCGATCTATCCTTTCCTGGGGTCAAACTCAAAGGCTTACTGGAAGGAACTACAAGAAAATCCTTTAATAAAGCCTGAGCTCTTTGATTTTAGAGGAGCGAATTAAGGCACGGCCGAAGAAAGAGTCCATAGGGGTTAGGTAGAATCAAGGTATAGCGCCGCCAGGACTTAGCCTTTAACGGATTTAACATTGAGACTACATCTCCCAGAATTCCACTCGACGAGTCCCACCCCTGTTGAAGCGTTGCGTGTGCGCGAGCCGTGTGACCGCCTGCCCTCCCAAACTCCACAATCCCCGAGATTCCGCGCGCCTGCCTCCCTCCCGCTGGGATCGCCCCTTCAGGCCCTCCGTCCGTCCGCTGGGGGCGCGCGCAGTGCGTGGCTGGTGGCAGCGGCGCCGGCGGCTGATAGCGCGGGCCGTGTGGCCGTGCTGGTTGCTAGGGGCGCCTGAGGCCGCCCGCTAGCCCGGAAGGCCAAGGGAGGAAGCAGCCCGGAGCCGGCGCCCAGCCGGGGCGAAGCTGAGTCCGCTGGGTGAGTGTGGCCATGGAGCCAGGAAAACGACCCTCCGCCGCCCCGACTCTCCCGCCCCTCCCTCTGCCCGAGTCCTTTCACGCGGCCCCCAGCCCTCTGGCCGCTCCTGTCCCAGCCCTGCTTCCTGCCCGCCACCTCTCCATCCCCTGGGAGGAGAGGGGGCCGCGTCCTCCCACCCTGCCAGGACTTCGCGCCTCTTCGGAACCCTTCTCCACCCTCCCCCCTCCGCCCCCTTCCCCGCCACGCCCAGTGAACTTAGTCGCCCCGCCTCTGGGTGCCCCGAACCCTGCAGCATCCTCTCACCCTGGGCCTCCGTGCCTCGTCTTTCCCGCTCCGCTGCAGTTTAAATTCTCCCTGCTTGGGTGTAAGCCCAAGCTCCTCTCAGGCCTCACGGCTGAATTTTACATGGATACCCACTTTTTAACTTCCCCATCTTCACTATCTGTAGAGAACTACTTTCTTAAACTAGAGATTCAGACAGCATCCGAGGTGCTGTGGAATTAAATTCTTCATGTATCCATACATCCATTACTTCATTTAATCATTCAACGATTTTTAATAAACATCGACAAATATTTAGTGAGCCAGGGCACTGTGGAAGGCCCGGCGGGGGGGCGGATACAGTGGTGAGCATGGCAGGCGTGTTTTCACAGAGCTTATAGTCTAGGGGAGATTTTAATCAGGTAAACAGCATTTGCCGTATGTGTGGTGTGTGTTCTGATAGAACATTAGAAGGATATTTAACCCAAATTTACTTGGAAAACTATATTATCCCCATTCCCTGGTCTTCACATTCCCAATCTGGATCTAGGAAATGTTTTAATCCTTCCTTCCTTAGGGAGTTATCCCTGCTCTCTCAGTTACTCCAGATCCCATCTTCCTTAACGTCATTACCTGTTGATTTAGCCAGTCAACGAGTAGCTGGGAGACCCTTGGGACAGTGTTCTATCCCATCCTTAATTTCTTGCAATAAATACTGAGGCATTGTTTGCATAAAAACCACTCACTTGGTGCCCGTAAAGTTACCAGCTGCTTATTAATTGGGCTGAATGGAGCATTGAAAAATTATCAAGTGTTTTCTGGGAATAAAGAGGTGAGAGGACATTCCAGATACAAAGTAGCTTTAGTAAAGATACTAAAGTAGCTTTAGTAAAGGCCTGAAAAGAGAACTGGAAACAGTCGGATAGACCTGAGCTGTGTTTGGAGGGAACCAGCCCGGGACAAATAGGAATAGGGAAATTAATAGGGGTTAGATCACAAAGGGCTTTGGATGTTTTGCTGAGGAGTTAGAACTGCATCCTCCAGAGCAGTGGTTTTCAAGCAGGATATTCAGGGGCCTGAGACTTCCAAGGGAAAGACATGCACATATAGTTTTAGAAGAATCAGTTCCCAGATCCTCAGCTTCCAAATGAACGCTTCTAAAACTGACCTTACAAAAAAGGGGTGGAGAGTGTCATATCTCTCACGCTCTCAAATTTTACTATAGCATATTTTTCTGAGTATAAAAACCTCAGGTTGGCAAACGGAATATTTTGGAAATATTAATTTCAGAGGGGCCTTCTTTGGTGTTTGATTAAGTTACCTCAGAAACCTAGAAGGGCTCCAGCGGCCGGCGCTGGGGGATAGCACGCATGCGTCTTCTCTTTGAATGGGTGGCACCCTTATCCTCGCGGCGGCGGCAGGAGCCGTGGCCGTGCTGCTGGCAGTGCGGCTATGGGTAGTGCTGCGTCCCCGCGCCGCTGTGCCCCAGCGGTCTCTCAGCCTCTTGGTGCTGGCTGGGTCCGGTGGGCATACCACTGAGATCCTGAGGCTGCTCGAGAACTTGTCCGATGCCTACTCTCCTAGACATTATATCATTGCTGACACTGATGAAATGAGTGCCCGTAAAATAAATTCTTTTGAAGTAAATCGAGCTGATAGAAACTCCAGTGCTACGTTTCCCGAATACTATATTCACCGCATTCCCAGAAGCCGGGAGGTCCAGCAGTCCTGGCTGTCCACGGTACTCACCACCTTGTACTCTGTGTGGCTCTCCCTTCCCCCTGACTCACCGAGTGAAGCCAGATTTGGTAAGAAAACTGAGCCATATGGGAAAAAATTGACTTGCCCAAAGTCTGAGGGCCACTAAGTGGATCCAAACCCGGAAAGCCTGAGACTGCAGCATCTATACTCTAATCATTGTACTATTCTACCCTTCTGTTCGGGACATAACTATTGAATTCATGAATAAATTTCCTAATAGGATCATACAGATGAGACCACCCAGAAAAAAACAAACAAACAAACAAACAAAAAAACCCTAGAAGTCTTCCTGTCTTCCCATGTGTAATACACACTGCTGTTAGAGTGAAGCTTGTTCCTTGTTGGGATATTCTGAATTCAGAAGAACACAACAGTTGGAGACTTCCCTGGTGGTCCAGTGGTTAAGACTGCACCCTCCCAATGCAGGGGGCCCAAGTTCGATCCCTGGTCAGGGAACTAGATCCTGCATGCTGCAACTAAAAGATCCTGCATGCAGCGATGAAGATCCTGCATGCTGCATCCAAGACCCGGTGCAGTGAAATGAATAAATAAATATTAAAAAAAAAAAGAACACAACAGTTAAATGTGTCTAAAATGTTTTTTGGGACCACAGATTTTTCAAGCTGTATTGGATAGAAGTTGCATAAATTTTTTTAAAAGAGATTTCTTTTAGTTTAGATGTGTTAATCAGATAGTTAAAACTCATTTTATTAAATTGTCATGAAATGTTTATTTCAGTTACAGTTAATCCTTACCTTAGTTCTTTCTATAAAATATTTAGTATTTTCTACCTCCTCTTAACAAAAGGATAAACTTGTTTAAACTTGTGATGAAAAATTTTAGAGTTCAACTTTAAGATGTGCAAGGAATACATGGGTTTAATTTTTTTTTTTTTTTTTGGCTCTACCGCATGGCTTGCAGGATCTCAGTTCCCCAACCAGGGATTGAACCTGGACCATGGCAGTGAAAGTCTGGAATCCTAACCACTAGGCCACCAGGAACTCCCCGCGGAATACATGGTTTTAAAAATTCCTAGGGGAATACATGAGTAAAATCATCAGAAGAGTATATTGCAGGAAGACCACGGAAAGGTAATTAGCGGGAAGGTAACATCAGATTTGTGCTTGAGATTACTACTGTAGTGTCAGTGTGCAGTTTGAATAAGTAAGATTTTAGACTGAAGGCAGGGAGCCAATGAGAAAACTAGAGACCAGACTAGAGAGGATGAGGGCTTTATAGTGGTTGCAGTGAGAGAGAGGGTTTAGAGAGAGATTAACAGTGGTAGAGTGGACAAAACCTGGTGGCAAAGTAGATGTAGGGAGTGGGACAAAGAGCAGTCTGGAATGATTCTTGTTTTCTGACTTCAGTGATTAAGTGGGTGGTGATGCAGGAGGAACTATTAGGAGGAGGGCTTTGAGGAGAAAGATAAAGGAGTTTGGGCATGCTGAATTGAGGTTCCTGCAGCACATCAAGGTAGAAAGGCCTGGGAGGTTGTTCTGTAGGTCTGAGTGATGAAAGAAAGTTGAGAATGTAGGAGATGGTTGAGGCCATGGGATAAAAGAGGTTGCTTTGGGAGAGTTTGTGTTAATAGTTGCAACTGCCATTTATTGAGCACTTACTATGTGCCAGGCCAAATGAGAAGACTGAGCACAGAGGAGCACCAACTTTGAGAGAGTAGGTAGGGGAAAAGGGACGGAAGAAGGGAGACAGAATATTTATAACCAAATCCAAAAATGAATATGTAAATGAAAAATCCCTTGCTGAAAAACTATTTTTTTCTCTGTTTTCTACTATTTTTATTTATTTAAAAATTTTATTCTATTTATTTATTTTTTATACTGCAGGTTCTCAGTAGTTATCCATTTTGTACATATTAGTATATATATGTCAATCCCAATCTCCCAGTTCATCCCACCACCACCGCCCCACTCCCATACCCTGCTTTTCCCCCCTTGGTGTCCACTTTTGTTCTCTACATCTGTGTCTCTATTTCTCCCTTGCAGACTGGTTCATCTGTACCATTTTTCCAGATTGCACATATATGCGTTAATATACGATATTTGTTTTTCTCTTTCTGACTTACTTCACTCTGTATGACAGCCTCTAGGTCCATCCACGTTTCTACAAATGACCCAATTTCATTCCTTTTCATGGCTGAGTAATATTCCATCGTATATATGTATCACATCTTTATCCATTCATCTGTCGATGGGCATTTAGGTTGCTTCCATGACCTGGATATTGTAAATAATGCTGCAGTGAACATTGGGGTGCATGTGTCTTTTTGAATTATGGTTTTCTCTGGGTATATGCCCAGTGGTGGGATTGCTGGGTCGTATGGTAATTCTATTTTTAGTTTTTTAAGGAACGTCCATACTGTTCTCCATAGTGGCTGTATCAATTTACATTCCCACCATCAGTGCAAGAGGGTTCCCTTTTCTCCACACCCTCTCCAGCATTTATTGTTTGTAGATTTTCTGATGGTGCCCATTCTAACTGGTGTGAGGTGATACCTCACTGTAGTTTTGATTTGCATTTCTCTAATAATTAGTGATGTTGAGCATCTTTTCATGTGTTTGTTGGCCATCTGTATGTCTTCTTTGGAGAAATGTCTATGTAGGTCTTCTGCCCATTTTTGGATTGGGTTGTTTGTTTTCTTGAGATTGAGCTGCATGAGCTGCTTGTAAATTTTGGAGATTAATCCTTTGTCAGTTGCTTCATTTGCAAATACTTTCTCCCATTCTGAGGGTTGTCTTTTCATCTTGTTTATGGTTTCCTTTGCTGTGCAAAAGTTTTTGAGCTTCATTAGGTCCCATTTGTTTATTTTTGTTTTTATTTCCATTACTCTAGGAGGTAGATCAAAAAAGATCTTGCTGTGATTTATGTCTAAGAGTGTTCTTCTGAAGTTTTCCTCTAAGAGTTTTATAGTGTCTAGTCTTACATTTAGTTCTTTAATCCATTTTGAGTTTATTTTTGTGTGTGGTGTTATGGAGTGTTCTAATTTCTTTCTTTTACATGTAGTTGTCCAGTTTTCCCAGCACCATTTATTGAAGAGACTGTTTTTTCTCCATTGTATATCCTTGCCTCCTTTGTCATAGATTAGTTGACCATAGGTGTGTGGGTTTATCTCTGGGCTTTCTATACTGTTCTGTTGACCTATATTTCTTTTTTTTGTGCCAGTACCATATTGTCTTGATTACTGTAGCTTTGCAGTATAGTCTGAAGTCAAGGAGTTAGATTCCTCTAGCTCCATTTAAAAAAAATTAATTAATTAATTAATTTTTGGCTGTGTTGGGTCTTCGTTTCTGTGTGAGGGCTTTCTTTAGTTGTGGCAAGTGGGGGCCACTCTTCATCGCGGTGCGTGGGCCTCTCACTATCGCGGCCTCTCTTGTTGCGGAGTACAGGCTCCAGACGCGCAGGCTCAGTGGTTGTGGCTCACGGGCCTAGTTGCTCTGTGGCATGTGGGATCCTCCCAGCCCAGGGCTCGAACCTGTGTCCCGTGCATTAGCAGGCAGATTCTCAACCACTGCACTACCAGGGAAACCCCCTAGCTCCGTTTTTTTCCCTCAAGATTGCTTTGGCTATTTGGGGTCCATACAAATTTAAGATTTTTTGTTATAGTTCTGCAAAAAATGCTGTTGGTAATTTGATAGGGATTGCATTGAATCTGTAGATTGCTTTGGGAAGTACAGTCATTTTCACAATATTGATTCTTCTAATCCAAGAACATAGTATATCTCTCCATCTGTTTGTGTCATCTTTGATTTCTTTCATCAGTGTCTTATAGGTTTCTGCGTACAGGTCTTTTACGTCCTTAGGTAGGTTTATTCCTAGGTTTTTATTCTTTTGTTGCAATGGTGAATGGGATTGTTTCTTTAATTTCTCTTTCTGATCTTTTGTTGTTAGTATATAGGAATGCAAGAGATTTCTGTGCGTAATTTTGTATCCTGCAACTTTACCAAATTCATTGATTAGCTCTAGTAGTTTTTCTAGTGGCATGTTTAGGATTCTCTATGTATAGTATGTCATCTGCAAACAGTGGCAGTTTTACTTCTTTTCCAATTTGTATTTCTTTTATTTCTTTTTCCCTCTCTGATTGCCAAGGCTAGGACTTGCAAAACTATGTTGAATAGTAGTGGTGAGAGTGGACGTCCTTGTCTTGTTCCTGATCTTAGAGGAAATGCTTTCAGTTTTTCACCATTGAGAATGATGTTTGCTGTGGGTTTGTCATATATGGCCTTTATTATGTTGAGGTAGGTTCCCTCTATGCCCACTTTCTGGAGAGTTTTTATCATAAATGGGTGTTGAATTTTGTCAAAAGCTTTTTCTGCATCTATTGAGATGATCATATGGTATTTCTTCTTCAGTTTGTTTATATGCTGTATCCCATTGATTGATTTGCGTATATTGAAGAATCCTTGCATCCCTGGGATAAATCCCATTTGATCATCGTGTATGATCCTTTTAATGTGTTGTTGGATTCTGTTTGCTAGTATTTTGTTGAGGATTTTTGCATCTATGTTCATCAGTGATATTGGTCTGTAGTTTTCTCTTTTTGTGACATCTTTGTCTGGTTTTGGTATCAGGGTGATGGTGGCCTCGTAGAATGAGTTTGGGAGTTTTCCTCCCTCTGCTATATTTTGGAAGAGTTTGAGGACAGGTGTTAGCTCTTCTCTAAGTGTTTGATAGCATTCGCCTGTGAACCCATCTGGTCCTGGCTTTTGTTGGTTGGAAATTTTTTTTTTTTTTTTGTGGTACGCGGGCCTCTCACTGTTGTGGCCTCTCCCGTTGCGGAGCACAGGCTCCGGATGCACAGGCTCAGTGGCCATGGCTCACGGGCTCAGCCGCTCCGCGGCATGCGGGATCTTCCCAGACCGGGGCACGAACCCATGTCCCCTGCATCAGCAGGTGGACTCCCAACCACTGTGCCACCAGGGAAGCCCCTGTTGGAAAATTTTTAATCACAGTTTCAATTTCAGTGCTTGTGATTGGTCTGTTTATATTTTCTACTTCTTCCTGGTTCAGTCTTGGAAGATTGTGCTTTTCTAAGAATTTGTCCGTTTCTTCCACGTTGTCCGTTTTATTTGCATAGAGTTGCTTGTAGTAATCTCTCATGATTCTTTGTGTTTCTGCACTCAGTTGTTACCTCTCCTTTTTCATTTCTAATTCTGTTGATTTGAGTCTTCTCCCTTTTTTTTCTCAATGACTCTGGCTAATGGTTTATCAATTTTGTTTATCTTCTCAAAGAACTAGCTTTTAGTTTTATTGATTTTGGCTATTATTTCCTTCATTTCTTTTTCATTTATTTCTGATCTGATGTTTATGATTTCTTTCCTTCTGCTAACTTTGAGGGTTTTTTGTTCTTTCTCGAATTGCTTTCGGTGTACGGTTAGGTTGTTTATTTGAGATGTTTCTTGAGGTAGGATTGTATTGCTATAAAATTCCCTTTTAGAATTGCTTTTGCTGCATCCCATAGGTTTTGGGTCGTCATGTTTTCATTGTCATTTGTTTCTAGGTTTTTTTTGATTTCCTCTTTGATTTTTTCAGTGATCTCTTGGTTATTTAGTAGTGTATTGCTTAACTTCCACGTGTTTGTATTTTTTACAGGTATTTCCCTGTAATTGTTATCTAGTCTCATAGTGTTGTGATTGGAAAAGATATTTGATACGATTTCAGTTTTCTTAAATTTACCAAGGCTTGATTTGTGACCCAAGATATGATCTATCTTGGAGAATGTTCCATGAGCACTTGAGAAGAAAGTGTACTCTGTTGTTTTTGGATGCAATGTCTTATAAATATCAATTAAGTCCATTTTGTTTATTGTGTCATTTAAAGCTTGTGTTTCCTTATTTATTTTCATTTTGGATGATCTGTCCATTGGTGAAAGTGGGGTGTTAAAGTCCCCACTTGTGTTACTGTCAATTTCCCCTTTTATGGCTGTTAGCATTTGCCTTATGTTTTGAGGTGCTCCTATGCTGGGTGCAAAAATATTTACAATAGTTATGTCTTCTTCTTTGATTGATCCTTTGATCATTATGTAGTGTCCTTCTTTGTCTCTTGTAGTAGTCTTTATTTTAAAGTCTATTTTGTCTGATATTAGAATTGCTACTCCAGCTTTCTTTTGGTTTCCATTTGCATGGAGTATCTTTTTCTATCCCCTCACTTTCAGTCTGTATGTGTCCCTAGGCCTGAAGTGGGTCTCTTGTAGAAAGCATATATACGGGTCTTGTTTTTGTATCCATTCAGCCAGTCTGTGTCTTTTGGTTGGAGCATTTAATCCATTTACATTTAAGGTAATTGTCAATATGTATGCTCCTAATACCATTTTCTTAATTGTTTTATGTTTGTTATCATAGGTCTTTTCCTTCTCTTGTGTTTCCTGCCTAGAGAAGTTCCTTTAGCATTTGTTGTAAAGCTGGTTTGGTGGTGCTGGATTCTCTTAACTTTTGTTTGTCTGTAAAGGTTTTAATTTCTCCATGGAATCTTAATGAGATCCTTGCTGGGTAGAGTAATCTTGTTTGTAGTTTTTTCCCCTTCATCACTTTAAATATGTTCTGCTACTCCCTTCTAGCTTGCAGAGTTTCCGCTGAAAGATCAGCTGTTAACCTTATGGGGATTCCCTTGTATGTTATTTGTTGCTTTTCCCTTGCTGCTTTAATATCTTTTCTTTGTTTTAATTTTTGGTAGTTTGATTAACATGTGTCTTGGCGTGTTTCTCCTTGGATTTATCCTGTATGGGACTCTCTGCACTTCCTGGACTTGATTGAATATTTCCTTTCCCATGTTAGGGAAGTTTTCAACTATAATCTCTTCAGATATTTTCTCAGAGCCTTTTTTTTTCTCTTCTTCTTCTGGTACCCCCATAATTTGAATGTTGGTGCCTTTAATGTTGGCCCAGAGGTCTCTGAGGCTGTCCTCAATTCTTTTCATTCTTTTTTCTTTATTCTGCTCTGTGGTAGTTATTTCCACTTTTTATCTCCAGGTCACTTATCTGTTCTTCTGTCACTAATCTGCCTCAGTTATTCTGCTACTGATTGCTTCTAGAGAATTTTTAATTTCACTTATTGTGTTGTTCATCAGTTTGTTTGCTCTGTAGTTCTGCTAGGCTCTTGTTAAATGTTTCTTGTATTTTCTCCATTCTGTTTTCAAGATTTTGGATCATTTTTACTATCATTACTCTGAATTCTTTTTCAGGTAGACTGCCTATTTCCTCTTCATTTGTTTGGTCTGGTGGGTTTTTTTTTTTTGGTTTTTTTGTTTGTTTGTTTTGTTTCTTTTTGCGGGTACGCGAGCCTCTCACTGTTGTGGCCTCTCCCGTTGCGGAGCACAGGCTCTGGATGCGCAGGCTCAGCAGCCATGGCTCAGGCCTAGCCACTCCACGGCATGTGGGATCTTCCCGGACCGGGGCACGAACCTGTGTCCCCTGCATCGGCAGGCGGACTCTCAACCACTGCGCCACCAGCGAAGGCTGGTCTGGTGGGTTTTTACCTTGCTCCTTCATCAGCTGCATATTTCTCTGTCTTCTCATTTTGCTGAATACACTGTGTTTTTGCAGGCTGCAGGTTTGTAGTTCCCATTGTTTTTGGTGTCTGCCCCCAGTGGGTAAGGTTGGTTTAGCGGCTTGTGTAGGCTTCCTGGTGGAGGGGACTGGTGCCTGTGTTCTGGTGGGTGGGGCTGGATCTTGTCTTTCTGGTGGGTGGGGCTGCATCCAGTGGTGTGTATTGGTGTGTCTGTGAACTTAGTATGATTTTAGGCAGCCTCTGCTAATGGGTGGGGTTGTGTTCCTGTCTTGCTAGTTGTTTGGCATGGAGCATCCAGCACTGGAGCTTGCTGGCCATTGGGTGGAGCTGGGTCTTAGTGTTGAGACAGAGATCTCTGGGAGAGCTCTCGCTGACTGATACTACGTGTGGCTGGGAGGTCTCTGGTGGTCCAATGTCCTGAACTCGGCTCTCCCACCTCAGAGGCTCAGGCCTGACATCAGGCCAGAGCACCAAGACCCTGTCAGCCACACGGCTCGGGAGGAAAAAAAAAGAAAGAAAGAAAAATAAATAAATAAATAAAAATAAAAATAAAATAAAATAAAAATATTTTAAAAATTATTACAATAGGGCTTCCCTGGTGGCGCAGTGGTTGAGAGTCTGCCTGCCGATGCAGGGGACACGGGTTCGTGCCCCGGTCCGGGAAGATCCCACATGCCGCTGAGCGGCTGGACCTGTGAGCCATGGCCACTGAGCCTGTGCATCTGGAGCCTGTGCTCCACAACGGGAGAGGCCACAACAGTGAGAGGCCTGCGTACCACAAAAAGAAAAAAAAAAAATTATTACAATAAAAACGTAATTTAAAAAAAAAGATAGAGCAACCAAACCAATAAACAAATCCACTAAGTGATACAAGTGCTAAAAACTATACTAAGGTAGACATAAAAATCAGAAACAAGTTGATGGCAGATGGCAAACCACAAGTCTCCAGTTGCTCCCAAAGTCCACTGCCTCAATTTTGGGTTGATTCGTTGTCTATTCAGGTATTCCACAGATGCAGGGCACCTCAAGTTGATTGTGAGGATTTAATCCACTGCTTCTGAGGCTGCTGGGAGAAATTTCCCTTTCTCATCTTTGTTTGCACAGCTCTTGGGGTTCAGCTTTGGATTTGGCCCTGCCTCTGTATGTATGTCACCCTCAGGCTTCTGTTCCTACCCAGACAGCACAGAGTTAAAGCAGTGACTGATTAGGGGGCTCTGGCTCACTCATGCTGGGGGGAGGGAGGGGTACGGTAGTTATAATTGGAATGCCGGGTGAGCCTGCAGCGGCAGAGGCCAGCATGATATTGCAGGGGCCTGGCGTGCTGTGTGTTCTCCTGGGAAGTTGTCACTGGATCACGGGACCCTGGCAGTGGTGGGCTGCACAGGCTCCTGGGGGGTTGGGGGTGTGTGTGGATAGTGACGTGTGCTTGCACACAGGATTCTTGGTGGCTGTAGCAGCAGCATTAGCGTTTCATGCCCACCTCTGGTGTCCGAGCTGATGGCCGCGGCTTGTACCCTTCTCTTGAGCTTGTTTAGGTGGTGCTCTGCCTTCTGTGGGCAGACAGGGAAGGAATCCCCTCTCCTTGTGCACCCTGAAACAATGGTCTCTTGCCTCTTAGGCAGGTCCAGACTTTTTCCCGGACTCCCTCCCGGCTAGCCATGGCGCACTAACCCCCTGCAGGCTGTGTTCGCGCAGCCAACCCCAGTTCTCTCCCTGGGGTCTGACCTCCGAAGCCCGAGCCTCAGCTCCCAGGCCTTACCCACCCCGGCGGGTGAGCAGACAAGCGTCTCAGGCTGGTGAGTGCTGGTCGGCACCGGTCCTCTGTGTGGGAATCTCTCCACTTTGCTCTGTGCACCCCTGTTGCTGCGCTCTCCTCCGTGACTCCGAAGCTTCCCCCCCTGCCCACCCCCTGTCTCCACCAGTGAAGGGGCTTCCTAGTGTGTGGAAACTTTTCCTCCTTCACAGCTCCCTCCCAGAGGTGCAGGTCCCATCCCTATTCTTTTGTCTCTGTTTTTCCTTTTGCCCTACCCAGGTACATGAGGATTTTCTTGCCTTTTGGGAAGTCTGAGGTCTTCTGCCAGCATTCAGTAGGTGTTCTGTAGGAGTTGCTCCTCATGTAGATGTATTTTTCATGTATTTGTAGGGATGAAGGTGATCTCCACATCTCACTCCTCCGCCATCTTGAAGGTCCCTCCTAGGTGTTTGTTCTTTAATTCTTCTAGGTCTTTGTTAAACATTTCTTGCATTTTCTCTGTCTTAGCCTCCGTTCTTTTTCCACGGTCCTGGATCATCCTCACTATCATTATTCTGAATTCTTTTTCTGGAAGGTTGCCTATCTCAGCTTCATTTAGTTGTTTTTCTGGAGTTTTATCTTGTTCCTTCATCTGGTACATAGTCCTCTGCCTTTTCATTTTGTCTGTCTTTCTGTGAATGTGGTTTCGTTCCACAGCCTGCAGAATTGTTGTTCTTCCTGCTTCTGCTGTCTGCCCTTTGGTGGATGAAGCTATCTAAGAGGAGGGACTGGTGGTGGGTAGAGCTGACTGTTGCTGTGGTGGGCAGAGCTCAGTAAAACTTTAATCTGCTTCTGTGCTGATGGGTGGGTCCTGATGCACACACTACTTTGTGTGTGCCCTCCAAGAGTGGAGTCTCTGTTTCCCCAAGTCCTGTCAAAGTCCTGCAATCAAATCCCGCTAGCCTTCAAAGTCTGATTCTCTGGAAATTCCTCCTCCCGTTGCCGGACCTCCAGGTTGGGAAGACTGATGTGGGGCTCAGAACCTTCACTCCAGTAGGTGGACTTCTGTGGTATAAGTGTTCTCCAGTTTGTGAGTCACCCACCCAGCAGTTACGGGATTTGATTTTATTGTGATTGCGCCCCTCCTACCGTCTCACTGCAGCTTCTCCTTCGTCTTTGGATGTGGGGTCTTTTTTGCTGAGTCCCAGTGTCTTCCTGTTGATGATTGTTCAGCAGTTAGTTGTGATTCTGGTGCTCTGCGAGAGGGAGTGAGTGCACGTCCTTCTGCTCCACCATCTTGAACCAATCCTGTTTTCTACTGTTTTTAATTCTTCACCCAGCTCTCACCTGCAAAACTTAGATGAACCTTTAACTTCAGGATCTGGTACTCATGATGTGGAGTTGAGTGTAGCTTTCCTGCTAGATTCCTTCTATGACCTTGGAATTGTCTGGTCATAGGCTTCCTGTATTTTAGCATGCAATCAGATGCTTTGATCTGTTAGTGAAATGCAGAGAAAACTTTTCTTTAATGCCCAGAACTTCTCATCCTCTCTTCTGGCAGAACTGGGAAGCCAGACCTGGTATTTTTGGAACAAATACTGAGAGTGCTAATTTCTGTTAGTCCCTGAAATACAAAGGACCTTGCCTTGGGAGCCTCTTGGACATCCTGGACAGGCAGTGCTATTCTAGACCAGAGGTTCTCATTATTTGCAGTTTTTTTAAAAATTAATTTATTTATTTTTGGCTGCTTCAGGTCTTACTTGCAGCCCGCGGGATCTTCACTGAGGCATGCGGGATCTTTCATTGTGGTGCGTGGCGTGTGGGTTTTCTCTTCTCTAGTTGTGGCACGTGGGCTCCAGGGTGTGTGGGCTCTGTAGTTTGCGGCATGTGGGCTCTCTTGTTGAGGTGCGGGAGCTCAGTAGTTGTAGTGTGTGGGTTTAGTTGCCCCACGGCATATGGGATCTTAGTTCCCCGACCAGGGATCGAACCCACGTCCCCTGCATTGGAAGGAGGATTCTTTACCACTGGACCACCAGGAAAGTCCCTCTTATCTGCACTTTTAAAGCTCTTTGGGGTCTTCAGTGTGTTTTTTAATGTGGGATATATATCTACTCCATACTAGAAATTGAAGTATTTATTTATTAATTCATTTAGAAATTATAATAAACCCATTACAAGTAAACATATGTAGCATTTTTAAAAATGGAAAATGTGGTTGTTTCAGAAATATTAGTGAGAAGAGTGGCATTGTTTTTGAGAATCTGGTTGTCTGGCTTAATAGAAGACAGCTGGATTCTCATATTTGTTTCTGCATTCAGTTGGTTCGATATGTTGTTGTGATTGAATGATGAGGAAAATCCAGCCTCACATAGATAATTAGTTGGAAAAGGGAGGGATATTTCTGTGGCCTTTTCAGACAATAGTGGATATTCTTCTTTGGTACTACACAGAAGTTAACAAGGGGTGGTTTTATGCAGTTTAGCTGCAATGGAATCTGAAATGTAATCAGTGAGCTTTTCATACTTTGTTTCATTAGAATCCATTGGTCTGTCTCTGACTTTGACCGGACCTTTTACCCGTGCCTGATTCTTTGACATTGTGTGATAGATATTTAGAAAATACTGGTTCATTGAGTTATGTTGATCTTACAAATGTTGCCACATTTTATTTTACAGTATCAAAAAACAATATCACCACACTCATCAGAAAGATGCTTAAGTATTGGGAAGCTGTCAAGCTCATGGTGGCAGATACAATTTTGCCAAAATTATAATTTTCTCTTGGAAGCTCAAATTTTATCATTGGCAACAAACACTGTCAGCTGTTTTCCCTGAAGCGACAGGCTTACTCTGTTTCATTTCCTAGAGAATGCCTGCCAAGTATCAACGTCTGAATAACCATCACTTTTGTGTCCTTCATTCTTTCAAGTAAACATGATGTTCCACAGAGGAATTTTGCAATTCAAACAAGTGCTTTATTTAGAGACAACCATCATCTTCTATTTTATATGTCCTTCTCATTTTGTAACACAGAATATTAAAAAGATGTACTTGAGGATTGAGATTTCATTTTTATTGCATCATCAAGGACATTCTTAAGTAAAGCTGGCATTTCTTCTTTCACTGTGCAGTGAAGGAGTGTGTGGTGGTGAAGAATCTCGCTTGGTGCCATTGTCTCGACTCCTACTCAGGAACCAGCAGTTTGACCTATTATTGCTCTTGCACCATCAGTGGAAAGGCTGGCACAGTAAAAAAAAGGCAAATCACATCTTAGTTTTGTTATGAAAATAGTTTCAGCTAGTGGAACCCCTGAAAGAGTCTTAGGGTTCCCTCAGGGTCTGGGACCACACTTCGAGGACCACTGCTTTAGAGAGCTCACCTGAGGTTTCTTTCAGAAGCTGCTGAAGGTCAAGGCTTCAGGAGAGCTAGTCACTTAATTATGTTAAGCCTTCAGCTGTTTTCACTTTTTAGTAATTTGCAGATGGCTCTCCCTCAGCTCTAGCTGCTGTAAGCTGTACTTTTTCCTGAGGTTTACTAACTACTCTGACATAACTGTGTTCTACAAGAGCTGCCCTTCTCAACTTGTGCTAGTGACCCTTCCTTCTCATTAGGGTTGGGGTATTGGCCTTCCTTTCTTAACAGGACTTTAAATAAGTTCCATGCTCCTCCAGCTTTCTTTAGGGAGACATAGTTTATGATTTATCTCATAAGAGAAAATGGGTCTGATTCCTATACTCATTCTGTTTGATTTCAGACAAGTCAGTTCTACCTTCTTACATAACTGTTGAGCAACTAAAGTAATTTCATCAGAGATCTTATGACTGTAGACTCTGAACTGTTTCCGATGTCCTGAGTTCCCCTGTGACTGAGGGAAACACTTAGATGGAGGAGGAAGAGGAAACTTCAGATCCCAAGAGCCACATACACTCCTGTAATGTAGGAGAGTGATACAGTCAGTGTGTAATGAATAATTGCTTTCTGTAGAAATAGATACTTTGTCCAAGTTGTTCTGGGCCTGGCCCCTGGTGACTTGATGGTTTGAGACAACAGTCATAGATTTTCTAGCATAGACTGCTCGTCATTCACTCTCACTTAAGGAGGAAACTTGAGGCAAAATGACCCCACAGAGAGTGGAAGGCAGAATGAGATAGACAGCTTCTGAATGCTGTCTAAAGCTGGCCAAGCAGGATGTTGAGATTCCTGAGACTGGATGCTTTAGAAGGAGAGAGGCTGGATCCAGGGATGTCAGGCAGGATGCTACTGCAACAGCCCTGCACTTGGTGAGGGGGGTGAAGGACTAGGAATTGGACTGAGCGGGTCATGCAAATAGAAAGAAAAGGATGTTTGAGGCCATTTTGTTTATCTTCAGAATGTTCAGCAGTTCTTTACCTTCCTTTCTTATCCCTTTAAGGGAAAAAAAAATTGTTTCTTTTTTAACAGCTTTGTGGAGGTATAACTGACATTGAAAATATTCATCACCCTCAAGTCAATTAATTTTTAAACTTTGTTCTAGGGAGCCTTAATATCTCATGACGTTTTGCGGGGAGGCTTGGGTAGCATTGCTGAGGAGGAGGCCAGACTAGGGCAGTGATCTTCCTCCTTCTACTCACATAGCTGTGCATTTATCTGTTACAGAAACACAAGATTTTCCTGTAAAAACCATCATGGAGCTTATGAGGCATATTCATATGAGAAGAGAACAGCGGTAAAAGATAGCCTTTACAAAGTATCCAATTAGAGGAATAAATTACACAACAGATATTCATGGGTAGGATGGAGCTTGAGCTGGACCTGGAAAAGGTAAATAAAATATGATAAGGATTCGGAAGGAAGAGGCTGAGTGGAGTAAGGGCCTGCAGACCGGTTTGAAAGGATTAGTACAAGACCAGAACAGGTCATATAACAGAGTTAAAGGTGGAAGGAAATGGAAATACACCTTAAAAAAAGACTGAAGCCAGACTCAGGCTAAGAAGTCTGGAATTTATTTATTGACTTACATGAGAATCATCTAGAAGCCTTGTTTAAAATACAGATCCCTGGCCCTACCTCAGACCCACTGAATCCTCTCTGAAAGTGGGGCTCAGTAATCTGTACCCCAGGTTATTCTGATGCAGGTCGTTGGTGGGCTACTGGGATATTAGAGAAGGACTCATGGAAAATTTTTGGAAAGGTAACTGATCAAGTAATATTTAAGCAAAGTTAACCTGGAGGTTGCCTGCAGAATGGAATTAGGAAGGGCAGACCCTGGAGACACAAACTTCAGTGTGGAAGCTGTTGCGGCAGTCCAGATCTGGGATGGCAGTTGAAATGAAAGGAGGAGGCATGCTATGAAGAAAGAATCTCTTAAGTTTTGTGACTGGTTTGGCTTTGGAGATTAAGAGAAAGGAAGAAATCAGAAGTGACTTAAGTTTTCCTCTTAGGTGACTGAGAGAAAGAAGTTTCCACTGAAAGAAATTGGAACGTCAAGAGTGCAGAGCTAGGGAATTCCCTGGAGGTCCAGTTTCACTGCCGGGGTCTGGGTTCAGTTCCTGGTTGGGGAACTGAGATGCTGTAAGCCGTAAGGCGCGGCCAAAAAAAAGAGTGCAGAGCTGGTCTGACAAACTGGGCTGAAGTGGTTGGACTTGCCTGTGGAAAAGGTGGAGAAGACAGTTGGCGATGAGGACACAGAGCTTGAGAGAAGTCGGGTCTGAAAAGTGACTCGTCTCCTGCAGGTAATAGTTGAAGTGGTGAGAGCAGGTTGGTTTGATGTGGGAGAGAGGATAAAAGAGAGGAGCTGTGGAGGATTTTGGAGCGGACCTCTGGAGGAAAAGGCACTGTTGAAGCAGTTGGGTGTGGCTGTAGCAGAGTTCCTACACTGAGTAAAGGAGCAGCAACAAGGAGATGCTGGTAGCACCCCAGTGTTCACTGCAGCACTATTTACGATAGCCAAGTTATGGAAGCAACCCAAGTGTCCAGTGATAGATGAATGGACACAGAAGATGTGGTACATATATACAGTGGAATATTACTTGGCCATAAAAAGAGAAATCTTGCCACTTGCAAAAACATGGGTGGGGGACTTCCCTGGTGGTCCAGTGGGTAAGACTCCATGCTCCCAATGCAGGGGGCCCGGGTTCAATCCCTGGTTGGGGAACTAGATCCCACATGCATGCTGCAACTAAGAAGCCCACATGCTGCAACGAAGATCCCGCTGCCACAACTAACACCCAGGGCAGCCTAAATAAATAAATATTTAAAAAAAAAAAACCAGAAAAACCATGGGTAGATCTAGAGGGTATTATGCTAAGTAAGACAAGGAAAAACAAATGCCCTGTGGGAAATGGCCATTGCAGACACATACAAGATCTAGAATCCTGTTAAGTCACAGAGAAGAGAATCCACTTTACTCTGGCACTAGCCCAGCAGGCCACCCACAGCTTCTGAAGAGGGTGGGAGTATATCCTTCGCCATCCTCTTCCTCATTTGGATTAAAAGTGAAGCCAGCTAGATGCCGGTCCACTTGCGTCCAGTGTTCCTATTACCGAGGATTCGTGTGGAGGGATGCAGAGAGGCAGACATTGAGCAGTGTGTGCAGAGAGGAGGGTTCTCTTCACCCAGCCCCGAGTGGGTACCCATGTCTGTGAGGGAAAGTGGGCTTGCCCGCGGTGCAGGTGAGGATGCAATGGTGTGCTCTTGGGCACTTCACCCGCAAAGGGGGCTCAGTATAAACAGTGGAGGAGTGTTTCCAACCTGCCTTTTGTCTTGTACCTGAAGGTTAGGGATAAGTGAGGGAACAGGGCCTAGGTGTGTGTTTCATTTCTATTTAAGAGGCAGCATGGAGTCAAACTCAGGTTTTAATCTAGCCACTCCTTGTTGGTTGTTTAATTATAGAAAAGTTACTTAGCTTTACTGAGTCTTGGATTCATCATCAGCAAATTGAACATAGGGTGTTTGTGAGGATTCAGTGAGCATAGTACCTGGTATTTATTAGGTACCCAAACTAGCATTCATCAGTTCTAGTGTATTTCCCCTTTATTTACTGTGATTTTTTTTCAGTTTATTTATTCAACAGAATATTGAGCACTTATTGTGGGTGAGACCCTATATTGGGGACATCGGGGAGGGACAACATGCTCCTTGCTCCTAGTCAGATGAGTAGTCCATTATTAAAGCTCAGTGTAATACAGACAGTGATGGTGGCGAGCACAGAGATGAGGCATCCTATTTGAACTGGGGAGTCCAGAAAGGCTGCCTGGTGAAAGTGATATTTGAGCTGTTTATTTTTTGCCTGGTGGAAGAGAAGGAAAGCCTTCTAGGGAGCGATACTTGTAGAGACATGAAGGTCTGAGATAGGATGCACGTGACGAGCCACAAGTTGGGTGATATTCAGGGAGCACCAGCCTGAAATCTTGTTTCCTTAGCCCTTTTTGCCATCACTTTGGTGAATCTGTTGTGCTGCGTGAGTGGGGAAAGATGTAGATTCCTGAAAGATGACTACGTGAATTGGGACGCGAATCTGTTGAGTGTACGTGACACACACTCAGGTGTGTGGTCTTAAAAATCACCAGCAGGATTTGACCCTTCCCTTTGTGTGTGCTTCTCTACCATAAGTGCACAGAGTATAACTGTCCCCCGCACAGTATTTCCATAGTTTGGACTTGGTGGAGGTCCATTTTCTCTTACCTTAATTTGCGGTTACTGGCATCATATCTGGTTTTAGCCCTTATGCTGTCTTTTGCCCACTATCATTTTGAATATTGGCAGTGATTTTTTGGTACTCTCCTTGAGAAAGAATCCACATAGGTCAGCCTTTTCAGGAAAAGAGGGTGACATCATGTGGTTTCTGCAGGCTTTTTGTTGGTAGACAACACCAACAGTTCCTGTAGCTGTAGACAGGAATTCTCCTATCAAAATACAAAGTCCTCTTCCCATTGACTGTGTCTCAAATGAAACTTGAGCAAAAAAATTCTCTGCTAATTCCTTCCCTCTAGCCACTCTGAAAACACTTGATGAAGATGCCAGGATTTCATTCAGCATTATCCCAGATGAATGACTTCTTGTAAAAGGGTCTTGTATTATTTTTCCCCTGGATGCTGTCGTGAAAGCAGACCCACCTTTCCCTGCAGGTGTGAAAACTGCAGAATATTTTGTGAATTTGGTTTAGAAAGCAAGAGACCATACTAAACTGACTGTTGGGAACCCAGAACTACAGGCTGGTTCAGAGGTTTTGCTTTAGAGGAAAGATTCAATGAGGAAATGTAAGAGACACGCTCTCCTTCCCCCAAATCAGCTCAAACTGAAGGCTGGGATTTGGAATAAAGAAAGTTTCTCTCCTCTTCTCGCCTCTGTATTCTACTCCCTGACCTTTCCTGTCCCATTGTGGCTGCTGGAAATAAAGTCACCTTAAATATAAAGAATGTTGGTGTCTAGTTCCATCTTGTTTCTTCTCTTTCCCACCAACACGTTGGTTGGAATTTAAGCCTATATAGTTGACAAGACGCTTGAAGAGACGAAATTACTGTCTCAGCTCCAGAATGCACTCCAGAGGTCAGCAGGAGAAATCTCTGCTCTTACCTGAACTTGTCACATTTAACTGTGAAAAGCAGACCACATCAGGGGCAGCTGAGAATTGGTGAGGGAGCAGCAGATGTAAAATATGCTTCTCAAATGATCTTTGACCATTCAGAATTGGTTGATGAGGAGGAAGGTATTAGCTGGTTTCTCTGCCACACCCAGACTTGCCTCATTCCTAGGCACACTCGTGTCAGGTGAGGGAAGGAAGCCACTTGTGTAAAGTTGTGGATGATGAGACAGAAAGGTGATTTTTTTCTTTGGAGAGAGAGGAAGGAGCTCTCTGAGTGAGAGGGTGGGAACATGTGAACAGACTTACACTGGTGGCTCCTTAGTGTCCCAGTCCTTGATGGAGCCAGCTTTGGTTGCATGAGGGCAGCAGGAAGTCCACGGAAAACACCCTAAGGATCTAGTGTTCTTCTCCCAGGGCCCCAATTGATGATCAAGACTGGTTGCCCAAGAAGTGCTGAGGTGGGGCTCTTCCTTGACTGGGCACCACTGTAGCATTGTGTCTGTCCTTCTAGGACTGTAACATTCCCAGTTGTCTCTCTGCCCTTCAGGCTGACGGACCTCAAGGATGCGGCTGCTACTGCTGGAGGTACGAGGCACCTTACCTGAGCTGGGCCATGAGGCCACGTGGCCGTGATGTGGGCTCCTCATGGCCTCAGCAAGAACAGAGCACTACACTATTGGCCGGGGAAACAGCTTTAAGCCGAGTGGGCCCTCAGGCACAGTGCCTACCCCGCCACCTGAGAAACCCTCTGAGGGCAAAGTCTGGGCTCAGGGTCATCAGCAGGTGAAGCCAATCTGGAAGGTGGAGAAGAAGCACGTGGGAACACTTTCAGCAGGGTTGGGCCCAGGCCTCTTGGGTGTCCCACCGCAGCCCGCATACTTCTTTTGCCCCAGCACTTTATGTAGCTCCGGGAGCACGGCTGTCATTGCAGGCCACAGCAACTCCTGTTACCTGCACTCCCTCCCGGACCTGTTCAGCAGCACCCTGCTCTACCGCCACTCCAACTACGGCCACAGACCATACCAGCAGCTGGAGTCTTTCTGCTTGCGTTCAAGCCCGTCAGAAAAAAGACCTTTTTCTCTCCCTCAGAAGAGACTCCCTATCAGACTCACTGCCAATAAGGCCACTTCTTCCAAGGTCTCCCCCATGGCATCCTCATCCACAGAACCATACCTCTCACGGGGAGCGGCTGGGGAAAATCCTTCAGGGAAGAGCCTGGCCTCTGCCATCTCAGGGAAGACCCCGTCTCCACTCTCCTCTTCTTCCTCTTCCTACAAGCCCATGCTAAATAACAACTCCTTCATGCGGCCAAATAGCACTAAAGTGCCTTTATTGCAGGCCACAGAAGGCCTGAAGCCAGTATCCTCACCGAAGGTCCAGCTTGTCTCCTGGCATCATTCAGGGGGCACTGGAGACTGTGCACTCCAGCCTGTTGAGCACAACGTGCCCAAGAGCAGTGGCACTGTCCTAGATGATGACCCTTCCCACAGCACCCTGTCTACCCCCAGTTCCTTAGACGCTTCCACCACCAGTGCTGCCTCTCCCCACTACAACTGGAGTAACTTAGCCATGGGGGCAGAGCCACATCCCTGTGGCCTGGATGGGGACTCTGTTTCCCAGAATCTGACTAGGGAGGTTCGGTTCACTGAGGCTGTGAGGAAGTTGACTGCAAGAGGCTTTGAGAAGAAGCCAAGGCAAGGCTACCATTTTGAACAGTCTTATTTCATGAACCCCAGCTTGCAGTGGGATGTCCTCAACAGGAACAGGTGGTGGAAACCAGCTGTGGTAGGCCAGCAGCTCCCTCCGGAGAATGCTGGAGCAGACAGTAGGGTCCTCCCTGGAGCCTCAGACACCATGGAGCTGGACAGTACAGTCTTCTGTACCAAACACATCAGTATTCACCTCCTTGCCTCACACGCCAGTGGGCTCAGCTGCAGCCCTGCCTGTGGATCTGCGATCGACTCCCCACCTCTTGGAGAAGACAAAACTCCAGCTCTGCCTTCTCCCCCTCAGCCCCTTGGCGTGGCCGAGGTGGCCACCCGCCTCTCTTCCATCCATCTGGGCAAGCTTGGGAGGGAGGAGCCTAAGGAAGCCAGGAAGCTGGACTCATCTGCTAGGGATATTGGGTAAGTCGGAGAAAGTTTTTGGTTCATTTAAAGCAGTAGAATGTATACATGTTTGGTGACACTGACCGTCTGTCTCTGGAGGTTGGTTTTGTTTCTTAACTGCCATAGAAGTTTGGTTTTCACTTTAGAGCAGAGGTCAGCAAGCTACACTTTGCAGGCCAAATCCCACCTTCTGCCTGCTTTTATAAATAAGGTTTTATTGAAATGCAGTCTTACTCCTTCATTTACTACTGTCTGTGGCTGCTTTTTTGTTATAACCGTAGGGTTGAGTAGTTGCGACAGACTGAATGGCCCACAAAACTGAAAATATTTACTGTCTTGTCCTTTAGAAGAAGAGTTTGCTAAGCCTTGCTTTAGGTTATAACCAGGGAAAAATAAGAATTCCAAACATCATGTGTTGTGAACTGTGATTTCTCTACTTAATTCCAAACCAAATCAGGTTCTGAGTCAGTCCTGGTATGACAGCCGTTTCAGAGTTAGGGCATACACATACTTGGCCTCTTCTCTTGTGCCTTGTTACTTCTCTGGAACCGTGGTCCACCAAGGCCTTGTTCTGAGTTCCCAGAGAGAAGTCTAGGGACCTTTGATGTCTATTACCACGCATTGATTGATGGTGTTTTGTATTCAGAATTTTGTTTTTATATGCCATGAGGGACGTCAAAGAAGATGGAAGACATAGTGCCTCTCTGCAGAATAGGGGATGTAGGGTTGAGGAACTATGGCTAGACCTAAGCTCTGAGGACAAGAGGAGTAGTTGTAAGGCCCAGGCAAGGGCCAGCAGATTGGTGACTGGGGAAGAGACAAACATTGGGAGATGATGAAGGAATGAGAATCCAACTGTGACTGCTCTTATGGAGTTGGCTGGGCCGGGGGCATGATTCTTTCTTATAGTTCAGCTACTGACCTCCAGCTAGACCAGGTTGAAGCTGAAGATCTGGAAGAAGAGCTAATAGATGGTTTGGAAGACTGCTGCAATCATGATGAGAATGAAGAGGAGGAGGGTGAGTAGGGGACCCTCTCACCTCCAACTATACATGGGTCACCACCGCTAAGGAAGGGGACTAACAATTGTGTACCAGATCCTTAACTCACTTTGTCACCTACATTCATCATTCGCCTTGGGGGGTCTAAGGGTAGTAGTGGCTTTTGGGGGACTTGCTCTCTAGTCCCCCATCCCCCGAGTCTTGCCTTCTCCCTGCTGCTGTCCAGCTTCGGGGGGGCCATGCAAGGCAGCGGCGGGTGCTTGTGGCTCTGTAAGAAGGCTGAGCCAAGATGTCCAGGGAAGAGCTGCCTGGGCTTGGTGACTTTGTGTGGCAGCCTCTCCTAGCTGGGACTTCTCTGCTTTTCACCCCCAGGAGACTCAGAGTGCTCCTCATGCAGTGCTGTTTCCCCCAGCGAGTCAGTAGCAGTGATCTCTCGGTGAGTGCTGGCTGTGTAGATTGTTGGTAGAGGCCCATTTTCCGTCTCCTTAAGATTATAAAGAGATTAATCACCTAAGGCATTAATTAATGGCCCTGTTAACCGTAACTCATTTTTACCAAATTTTTACATTAGGACTTTCGTTTTTAAACAGGAAACAGTGGAAGGGAACAGAAGCATATTTTATCAGTGGGGCTTAAAGACAGTACCAAGTTTCTTAGGCTGCAGTTTGGTCTTTAGGCTTCAAGAAATTGTTCAGGTAAAAAGCAAATAATTTCAAGAAGTATTTAGAAAATTAATAACTAATGAAGACCCATATTGTTTGAGGTAGATTCTTAGTTAGGCTACCCACTTGAGGGTAATTGCCACCTTGCATTATGAATGTGTCCCACAGGCAGAAACAGTTCTGAGACAGATATACTGCTAATTGGAGCTTTTTGCAATGCTCTTCTGCTCCCTTCAGAGGCTAGTTTTATAAGACTGATGTTGACCTTAGTAATAAGAAATTGAATTTAAAATTCGCTAGCTTTAATCTAGATTATTTTGTTGGCTGCCCTTTGTGGAATCTGAGTGATACCCATCTCTAACTAGGGAACCAAGAAGTCAGTCTCTTAATGTAGACCCTTCTTTTGTAAAACAGATAGTTGTAGAGTGCTGTATAACTGAGATGGGGAGTCTAGGGAGAGGAAGGAATGCAGGACTAAGAGGAAATTACTGTAAATGAGGACATGTCATTGTGCTAAAGAGTTTTAGAACTTGCTTAAGGATCATATAGATCAACTTTCTGGGTAGAAAGTTAACATTCTTCAATATAATCTTCCTTGTTTCCCTCATCATTTCCAACCTTGTCTCAATATGAAGCTCTGTCTTCATTAATTATTATTAGATATTAAAAAGAACCCTCATGGGCTTCCCTGGTGGCACAGTGGTTAAGAGTCCGCCTGCCAGTGCAGAGGACGCGGATTCGAGCCCTGGTCCAGGAAGATCCCACATGCCACAGAGCAAGTAGGCCACAACTACTGAGCCCACGTGCTGCAACTACTGAAGCCCGTGCGCCCTAGAGCCCGTGCTCTGCAACAAGAGAAGCCACAACAATGAGAAGGCCATGCGCCTCAATGAAGAGTAGCCCCCGCTCTCCACAACTAGAGAAAGCCCACGTGCAGCAATGAAGACCCAATGCAGCCAAAAATAAATAAATAAAATAAATTTTTAAAAAAAGAAAAGAAAAAGAACCCTCACAAAGTACTAAACATTAAAGTTTTTTTCTTTTAAAAAATAATTTCTACTGAAAATGTAAAAAAAGCAAAATTTCTATTCTAATTTTAATTAAAATCTGGCCATATGTGTTGAGGCTTGCCTAGCATGTGGAGCACCCAGATTCTGGTTGCTTTCCTTTGTGTCAGTTGTGCCTTAGATGAAGCTGAGAGGAAAAGTTAGCCTCACCTAAGGTTAGTATGGGCGAGGCAGGCTGCATGTCTGCATGTGATGGTGCACATTCACATGGTGCCGCGGCCGTGCTAGCTTTAGAGCCCCAAACTAACAAGGCGGAGAGGGTTGTTCGGAAAGCGGAGAGACAGAATTGGGACTTGCTGTGACGATTAGTAGAAATCCTGTCATAGGTATCCTGAATCTGGTGCATAAATTCTGTTACTTTAAGCCTAACCCATTGTTCTTTCAGAAAAGCAGAACTTCTCCTGGTCATATATACTGGATGTTGACTAAGCACCTCCACTCTCCAGAAGAGAAATATATTTAACATTTAATTGACTTGGAACCCCTTTTCCACACTTAAGGGCGATCTAGGTTTGTCTTCAGGCCTACTTCAAGGCAGCTGAACAGCCCTTTATTTAACCTTTCTGATTTATAAGATAAAATTCACAAAAGGTGTTTGTTAATTATTTGCCCATTAATTAATTTAACTTCTACAAATTATACAGTCTATATGAAGCTTAAAACATGAGTTCAAGCAAATGGAGGTTGATGAATTCTAAACTACTTTGCATTTTGACTAAAATCAGAAATATTTTTGGATTGCAAAATCTTATTTTCTCCCAATTATGAAAGATTTATATATTTATTATAGAAAGTTTTGCAGTCACAGAAAGATCATTGAAAACACTACCTCTGCTTCTCTATTCAGCAGTAGTTTATTACATTTCCTGTTCCATATTTTTTTTCTAAGAATTGTGTAAATTTAGAGATGGTAATCATCAAGTCCAGCCTCTCTTTTTCAGACATGAAAATTGAGGAGAGAAGTTAAGTAACTATTTGCAAGGTCAAGGTTTCTAGCACTGCTAAACCAGAAGCCAGACCCATTGAGGTTAAGTTCAGTACTCTTGAGAGGCAGCTAACAAAGATATTTATTTTTTTAATGAAACTTTTGACACATTTGTAGATTTCTATGCAGTTTTAAGAAATAATACAGAGATTTCCTGAATTCTTTACTCAGTTTCCCCCTGTGGTAACATCCTTTTTTTTATTTTGGCTGCATTGGGTCTTCATTGCTGCCCACGGACTTTCTCTAGTTGCGGTGAGCCGGGCTACTCTTTGTTGAGGTGCATGGGCTTCTCATTGCGGTGGCTTCCCTCGTTGCAGAGCCTGGGCTGTAGGTGCATGGGCTTCAGTAGTTGGGGTGCACAAGCTCAGTAGTTGTGGCTTGCGGGCTCTAGAGCACAGCCTCAGTAGCTGTGGCGCAGGGGCTTAGTTGCTCCGTGGCATGTGGATCTTCCCAGACCAGGGCTCGAACCCGTGTCCCCTGCATTGGCAGGTGGATTCTTAACCACTGTGCCACCAGGGAAGTCCCTCCTGTGTAACATCTTGTAAACTGTAGTACAATTTAGTACAATCAAGACATTAACATTAGTGAAAATGTAAACATTTCCATCACTGCAAGAATCCCTCCTGTTGTCCTGAGAGCACACTTCCTTCCTTCCTCTTCCCATCCCCTTCTTAACCCCTAGCAACTGATAGTTTTGTTATTTCAAGAATGTTATACAAATGGAATGATAGCCATATATAGCCTTTTGAGATTAGCTTTTTTTACTCAGCATATTCTCTGCAAATCCATCCAGGTTGTTGCATGTATCCATAGTTCATTCCTTTATATTGCTGAGTAGTGTTCCATGGTATCAATGGACCACAGTTTGATTAACCAGCCACCTGCTGAAGGATATTTTGTTTGTTTCCAGTTTTTGACTGTTACGAGTAAAGCTGCTCTAAACAACTGTGTACATATTTTTGAGTGAACATAAGTCTTCACGTCTCTGAGATAAATGCCCAGAAGTGTAATTGCTGGGTTCTATGGTAATTGCATGTTTAGTTTCTTTTGTTTGATTTTTTTCTCTTTTGGCCGTGCCACACAGCATGTGGGATCTTAGTACCCTGACCGGGGATTGAACCTGAGCCCCCTGCAGTGGGAGCACAGAGTCTTAACCACTGGACCGCCAGGGAAATCCTGCATGTTTAGTTTTTTAGGAAACTGCCAGAACTGTTTTCCAGAGTGGCTGCACCATTTTGCATTCCTGTCTTGTCTTTGTTTTTAAACATTAACTCATTCTCCTTGATTTTCAACAATCTTAAATTCTGATACTCAGTAAATGAAAAGCCTTTAAAGTAAAATATTTTGGAAATGAGGAATAGAGTTGAATTAATTGGATTTATTTAATTAGGAATTAATATTTAACTTGACCCAATAAAATGCACTAAAAATCTCTAAGGTTTGAAACACTGAAGTGTTTTACATACAGTACCTATTTCTGTCGTGCTGCAAAATAACAAGTAGAGGGCTTCCCTGGTGGCGCAGTGGTTGAGAGTCCGCCTGCTGATGCAGGGGACACGGGTTCGTGCCCCGGTCCGGGAAGATCCCACATGCCATGGAGCGGCTGGGCCCGTGAGCCATGGCCGCTGAGCCTGCGTGTCCGGAGCCTGTGCTCTGCAATGGGAGAGGCCACAACAGTGAGAGGCCCGCATTAAAAAAAAAAAAAAAAAAACAAGTAGAGTGGCTCTTTATAAGCTAAAAATTAATCTTAAAAAATATTTGTGGATCATATAGCTCAGTATAGAGAGTAATAACTACTCTCTCCACTTTCAATGCTGTTTGAAGAAATGGTCTGGGTCTGTCAATAGATAGTTGAGGTTTTCACTATTTTGAGACTCCTTGAGCTAGCCTTGGCCAAGACATTGTTGGAATAACAGTAGGGACCCCATGGCCCACTGCCGCAGATTCCCAGACATGTGTTACTACATTGTTATGTAAAAATCTGATGTTAACGAATCATTTTCAAAACAGAGAAGAGCATTAATCAACCATATATTTTCAGATAAATGTAAAATGAGTTAGGAGTAGCACTACTTCTTTTCTTTCTGTTGCCTTTTCCCCCCTTTTCTTTTTAAAAATCTCTATATCTCTTCTTAGTTCTTTTCTACCTTTTCTGCTTTTCCTCCTTTTTAGTTACCCATATCATTCTTTTTCTCTCCTTGTTATTTCTCTTAGTCTTAGTGTAGTATATTCCTCTACTGTTATCCACTCAAACTCATTACCTGCTCTCTGAGAACCACTCTTTTCAGGAACCTCCTCAGCCTGTGGCTTGTCACAGGAAATTTTGGAGTTGTCTCATAGAATGAAGTATTGGAAAACTTTGTCTTTAGGTGATTTTTAATGGTGTGACTGTGTATAGGTTAGCTGTAGCACCTTATGGATTAATATTTGCAAAATAATTATTGAGCACTTGTTTTTGTAGAATCAAAGTGTAAAAGATAGCGCCCTGGAAGAAATATGTAATAGTAACAGCACTCAGGGCTGTGGCTTTCCCTTTCTCTACCACATTTCTGTTTTTCATCTTAGGAACTGTATGGAGATTCTGACCAAACCCCTTTCCAAAGAGAAAGTTGTCCGACCAGCCCTCATCTACAGTCTCTTTCCCAACGTGCCCCCTACCATCTATTTTGGCACTCCGGATGAGAGAGGTAAACCTGGCCAAGTGTCAGCCCAGAAGAACCCCCAGGAGAAGGATGCTAGCGAAGTTGGGAGGGGGTGGCAATAGGGTGGAAGGGGCTTTCCAGAAAGGCTGTATTGGTGCTTGGTTCCCCGCCTGGCTCACCAGTCTGGTGGGGGATCTTTATCTTGTCCATCCTTTGGCTGACCCTCTCAGCCCCATAATTTCATGATCATTCTTGCCCTCTAACCTTGTGTCTTTCCCCTTTCAACCGCCTCTCCTCTCTGTTTTCCTCATTCCTGTGCCACCTCCTTTCTTCCCCAAAGTGTGCTCCTTTCAAACTCTGATATGGGACAATACTTAGTGACTTGCCTACTCGGGGAAGGCTGAGCGACAGTGCCATCTTTTACCTCTTCTCACCATGACTTTCCTGCTCTTCTCCACACTCTCCCCCCACCTCCCCGCTTTCCCCCAGTGGAGAAACTTCCCTGGGAGCAGAGGAAGCTGCTCCGGTGGAAGATGAGCACAGTGACCCCCAACCTTGTCAAGCAGACCATTGGACGGTCCCACTTCAAAATCAGCAAGAGTGAGTCACTTGCCTTACTTTGAGCCTGTCCTCTGCCCCAACAGATGGGCTTTGGGCAGGAACGGAGCCCTAGATACCTCCTGTTATGTGGGGACCCTGTCCTGAAGTTTCCAACTTCATAGGAGGACATAGGTCTGAAATCCCTCTGGGCTGGAGTCTGTTCCTCAAAATTGCAAGACAGAGGCCCATTGTTCTAGTCCTGACCCCAGGGCCTCATGTAGGACAGCTCCATGGCAACTCTTAGAAAACCGGGGCTGGGAGCTATGCCCAGGCCCAGTGGTATTTCTGGGGCCTCTGAGCCTCTGTCTGTCCCAGGGACTGAGCTGCCAGCAGGACTGACTTCCTGATGTGCCTTCTGTAGGGAATGATGACTGGCTGGGCTGCTGGGGTCACCACATGAAGTCTCCTAGTTTCCGATCCATTCAGGAGCATCAGAAGGTAGGGGCCCTTTCTGAGCCATGCTTCCCCTGGACTCTGGATTGGGCAGGAGGAGGCTGGTATTGGAAGTGGGGGAAGAGGAGGATGACCATGGAGAAGTCAGGAGGGTTCATAGGGGAGTGGAGGAAGTGTAGGAGGCAGGTGCGGGGTGAGCCCCCAGCAGATCACACATGTCTAGTAGTAGTTCAGCTGCGGTGTCTTAGATAGTTGCAGCCTCTAAAAGACACTTTTTCCTCTAGTGTCTTGAGATGCAGTGTCAGTTTTCAGTTTATTATGTTTCTCCTGTAACCGCTGCGCATTGCCTCCATTCCTCCAAGCTGAATATGTGTAAAGAGGACTTTGGTCTCATGCTGGAATGAATAGTCCCTTTTCCCCAGGAAAGCCAGGTAGTTTCCTGTCTTTGTCCTACAGGCATGGAAAAAGACTTAACAGCTTTTTCTTTGCTCTTAAGGTGAATATTATGTCTGTCTTAGGTACTATTTTATGTCGTGAACTGTTGACTCCTAAAGGGCACTCCGTTTTGTTGTGTTTGTGTTTGAATCATTTTTTGGTGAACGCTCGGCAGCTGAATACTTAAGGACCTTTAGACGGTGATAATCAGATGGAACAGGAGCTTTGAATGTTGAAATGGTGTAGTGAATCTTGCTGTCTTCCTTGTGGCCTCACCTGGACTCTCTCTCTCCCTACTCTCACCCTTTGTCCCTTCTGTAGCTAAACCACTTCCCAGGTTCATTCCAGATTGGGCGAAAGGACCGACTGTGGCGGAACCTGTCCCGCATGCAGAGCCGGTTTGGCAAGAAGGAGTTCAGTTTCTTCCCCCAGTCCTTCATCCTGCCCCAGGATGCCAAGCTTCTGCGCAAAGCCTGGGAGAGCAGCAGCCGCCAAAAGTGGATTGTTAAACCAGTGAGTGAATCACGGCAGGTGGCAGGCCGGGGCCTGAGAGTGGGAACAGCAGAGTGTCTGGCCAGGTAAACAGCTCCTCTCCTCTCCCCTTGACCTCTAGCCGGCATCTGCTCGAGGCATTGGCATCCAGGTCATTCACAAGTGGAGTCAGCTCCCCAAGCGAAGACCCCTTCTGGTACAGAGGTGAGCCGGTCTCCAGCTCAGATCCTGCTCCCCGTTGCCCATCTTCTCAGCCTGGAGGTTCCCTTTTCATGATGTTCTTTTGTCCTTTGTCCTCCCAGCCAAAAAACTTCCTCAGCCAGCTGTTTAAAGGTCTTTGTCCTGGAGACCGTTAGCTGGCTTTTGCCATGGCTCAGTTACCTACCAAGCCCTATCTCATCTGTCCTGTACCTGAAGCTGGCCTTTCCCTGTGTAGGTATCTCCACAAACCCTACCTCATCAGCGGCAGCAAGTTCGACCTGCGAATCTATGTTTACGTCACCTCCTATGATCCTCTACGGATTTACCTCTTTTCAGATGGACTCGTCCGCTTTGCCAGTTGCAAGTATGTGGTAGTGGTGAGGCCTCATGCTGACAGCCTTGGGGATTTGCTTTCCCTCCAGGGAGGGAAGCCAGAGGACACCAAACAGGAAAATAACCAATATTTTGGTAGGTTTTGTTAGCAAAGGAGAAGGTAGGGTGCCTTTGGGAAAACCTAGTCTTCCTTTTCTCCTGTGTGTCTCCTGTACTTTTACATCAAACACTTCACTTCTGACACTTCTGGTCCCCAAATGTGTGGGTTTTTTCCCCCACACGAAGCAGTTCTACACAACACCAGGTGAGTGTCCTACAATTGAACTCAATTCTGACACTGTCTACCTGGAGATAGCATCAGATCCCACAGGTTAAGGACTCAGTCTCATCAGGCTGCTCCTCTCTACACCACCTCAGATGCCAGTTGCAAGTTCAGGGTGCCGCATGTGTTTCTGACCAGTTGGTATAAATCAGAGGTTCCCATGACCCCCTCCTTGGGGCTGGGGCTGAGGGGTATCAATTTGATTAATTGGCTAGAGCAGCTCACTCAACTCAGGAAAACAGTTTACTTATGTTTACTGATTTATGAAAGATGGATGTGATAAAGGGTACAGAAGAACAGCCAGATGGAAGAGATGCACAGGGCAGGGTATGTAGGAAGAGGCACGGAGCTTCTATGCCCTCTCTGGGCTGGCTGCTCTTGCAGCACCTCCAGAGGTTTACCCACCCGGAAGCTCTCTGAACCTCATATTTTGGGGACTTTTTTGGAGGCTTCATCACTTAGGCATGATTGATCATTAACTCCATTTTCAGCCCTTCTCCCTTTTTAAGAGAATGGGAGTTGAGTGGGGGGAGTTGAAACTTGCAACTGTCTCATCATGGCTTGGTCTTTCCAGTGACTGTCCCTCATCCAGAAGCCACCCAAGAGCTTACCCAGTGTCGCCTCATTAGAACAGAAGACGCTCCTATCACCCGGGAAATTATAAGAGTTTCAGGAGCTCTGTGTCGGGAACTGGGATCAAAGACCAAATCTGAGAACAAAGATGCTCCTTGTACTCTTACCACTTAGGAATTTACAAAGGTTTTATGAGCTCTGTGCCAGGGGCTGGGGGCAGAGACCAATATGTATATTTGTTATTATAAATCACAGTTATATGTGGAAGGGGCAATAAGGAGGTCCTCTGCTTCACTGAATAGGGACGGTCTTCCTGCAGGACTGAGGTGGGATAAATTGGGAGATGAGTTTATCTGTGGTGTTTGGGAAATCTTACCAGTAGGTGTACTTCTCAGACCCTTGTGCATCTGAAAAGATCTGTCCACTTGTCCTTTGCCTCCTCAGGATGTGGGGAAATGTTTGGACCGTTATCCATCTGCCATCTCACCTCTGCCTTTCCTCTCACTTCCAGGTATTCCCCTTCCATGAAGAGCCTTGGCAACAAGTTCATGCACCTGACCAACTACAGTGTCAATAAAAAGAATGCCGAGTACCAGGCCAATGAAGATGAAACGGCCTGCCAGGGCCACAAATGGTACCCAGACAGTGTCCCCATCAAGTGGAGGTCTAGAGGAGCACAGGGTTCTGGGGTTTGGGGAGGTTTCGGGGGGGTGGTGAGTGGAGGATTAATATAAGACCCAGAGATTATATAAACACTTGGCAATTTAGAATTGGTCTGTTTGCATCCAACTCATTTCTGTCTTAATTCAAAACATCAAAAGAAGATATATGAAGAAGGTACCTTTGGGCCTCTCATTCCTTTTTCTTTCTCTTTTCTTCGTTGCTCATTCATAAACTACAACCCTAAATTCACCCTCCTCCTCTCCTGCCTTACAGGGCACTGAAGGCTTTATGGAGCTACCTGAGCCAGAAGGGAGTCAACAGTGATGCCATCTGGGAGAAGATAAAGGACGTTGTTGTCAAAACGATCATCTCGTGAGTCACACTGCTACCCTGGGTGTGGGGCCTGCCACTGAACCCCCCCTTTTCTTATGGGCCTCCACCCTGCTGTGCTCCAGACTTTTGACCATGCTGTCAAAAGTTCCATTTCTGAGGACAGGGTTTAGGAAGGAATGGATAGACTTAAATTCTGCTCTTCTACTGAACTTCATCCCCAGAAGCTGGCTCCAGATCACAAACATCTCTTGAGAGCTTCTTTTCCTGGGTTGCTTCTGTCCTCCTGTCTCCGAGCCACTCCATTGGCAGGGCAGCTCTAGGTGGAGCCTCTGGGAGGAGCTGAGCTGAGTACTTTCTCCGTCCTGTGACTAGGTCGGAACCCTATGTGACCAGCCTGCTGAAGATGTATGTGCGGCGGCCCTACAGCTGCCACGAGCTCTTCGGTTTCGACATCATGCTCGATGAGAACCTCAAGCCCTGGGTCCTGGAAGTCAACATCTCCCCAAGGTAGGTATTCTCAGGGCACTCACAGTAGAAGCCTTTCTGTGTCCTCAAGATCCTGTTTCTGCTCCAGTCTTGCTGACTTTGGGAAAACCTTTCCTTCACTAGAATATGTGTTTTCCCTTCATGGTCTGTTTACGCATTCCCTTATTCTTTGCCGTTATCTCAGGGTTCTCTGACATTGGAGACAGATTGTTAAAAGTTACTCTTTTAAACTTGATGCCTACTGCATGTTTTTCCCTAGCAAGGTCATGGGTAGGAACCACCCTGTGTGAGGTTATTCACTATCCGTGATGGTGCTCATGAGTTGGGTGTACATGGGGCTGGCACTGACTGGGACTTGGGACTGGAAACAGTTTTGGCATCTGCTTTTACCACTCTTTGCATCCTTTCCCTGAAGCCTCCACTCCAGCTCTCCACTGGACATCAGCATCAAAGGCCAGATGATCCGTGACCTTCTGAACCTGGCGGGCTTTGTTCTGCCCAGCGCAGAGGATATCGCTTCCAGCTCCAGCAGCTCCAGCAGCTCCACCACCAGGTCGGCCTGTGCTTGTCTGCAGCTCGGCTGGCAGCATGAGCAGCCCCATAGGGACTCTGGGAAGGGGTGGTGTCTGGGTGTTCCCTCCTGCTTGGTCTCCCTTACTGCTCGGTCTGCCCCTGCAATCTACTCACACACCACTGCCATGTCAGTGCCCCTAAAAGTATGTTTGATTAATTGCTCCCCTGCCCAGGAATCCCCACAGAGCCTGGGGGATCAGCTTTAAATTCCTCAAGCAGGGGATTCCCTGGCAGTCTAGTGGTTAAGACTCCACGCTTTCACTGCTGAGGGCCTGGGTTCAGTCCCTGGTCGGGGAACTACAATCCCACCAGCCGCGCGGCACAGCCAAAAACAAAAACTTCCTCAAGCAGACATTCAAGGCCCCAGCCTCTTTTTCCCAGGCGCCCCTCCCTTAATTCCTCTTCCCAGCTCCTGTGCTCTGACAAACTGGATCGCTCATAGAACCTCAAGGCTGGAAGAATCCTTAAGGATCAGTTAGTCTAGTCTCCTCTCTGAAATGTTCACTGCTTCTCATTGTTCCCCTGTGGTGTCCCCTCCTCTGCTCATGGGGTTTCTTCCTCCTTCCACTCAGCAAGACCTCCCTGTTTCAACCTCACCCATCCATCAAAGCCTAGCTGAAGGCAGCATCTTCATGAAACCAGCTCAATGTGGGCTCTCTCCTCCACACCCCACAAAGCACTCAGAACCACTCTTGAGGAAAGGGAGCTCAAGTTTTTGGTAACAAAACTTGCTTTCCCCACTGTACCTTGTAGACTTATATTTGGCTCTGTGCTATAGTTATTTGTCATTTGACACATGCCATCCTGTGAGCTTCTTGGAGGCCATCTTTGTGTCTCTCTCAGCAGTAATTGTTGTAATGTGGGTGATGAAACTGAGGTGCAGGGAGGTCAGGGAATTTGTCCAGGATCACATAGCCAGTAGGGCCAAGCTGGACATTTATTATAGTAAGTGTTCACTAAATTAAGCTAAACTGAAATATATACAGTGATTGTTCCATGGTCCTCCTTTTTTTATCATTTAAATACAACTTAAAGAGGGTGCTTTGTACTCTTTTAGTTCTTACATGGTACTTCATCTTTGAGTCTCAGGCTACCGGAATGCAGTGCATTGCAGTCTGATTTACTCAGACAGAAGTAACGAACTTCTGTCCATCCTTCTTTGTCTTCTCTTGAGAAGGGTGTCTTCCTGGGCTGGACCCTCTCTCTACATGTCCTCAGGATGTGAAGCTGCTGACCTTACCCTTTGCCCCCTTTCCACCCTCTGCCTTAGCCTGCCCAGCTCCCCCAGGGACAGATGTCGAATGGCCCCAGAGTACTTCACTGCACAGAAGATGAAGAAAGCCTATTACCTGACCCAGAAAATTCCTGATCAGGTAGGAAATTGCCTTCACCCCAGTGCTAGTAGAAAGCTTCCCTGGTCAAACCTGTGGAGCCCCAAGGCAAGCAGTTTTTCTTCCCTCTAGGGCAGGGTTTCCTACATCCCCTGATGTGCAGGGATTTGTTGGAATGTATGTCATTCCGGAGAGAGTTGATGGCCCTTATCACATGTTCAACAACCACTCCTCTTAATAAAGTGCTGTACCAGCCCACCCTTCTTGTAGAGCTGTAGACCCTTGGGTTTCTTTCCCTGAGGGGCACTGAGCTCCTGGAAGGCTTGACTTTCTCCGAGCAGATGAGGGAGTCAGATGGAAGTGTGGCAGACACAAGGCTGTGGCCAAATCTGGATTCTGATCTTGACTGCATCCAACAAATCGCTTAACCTCTGTGCCCCCTGTCTCCCCTCACCCCAGCCAAGAGTCTCTTCATCCCCCGAATAAGCTCAGCAGACTTGGGAATAGATGAGGCCCAGAGTGGGCCCACCAGACTGCCTCGGTGGTCCTTTGGTCCTGGAGCCTTAGGACCCCAGAGCTGTACTCCCCATCCCCCAGCTTTTTGATTCTCTGCCTCTGGCTTACACTCTTTGTCATACCCTTCTCCCCGCTGTTCCTTGGGCCACAGGACTTCTATTCATCTGTGCTGGATGTCCTGACGCCAGATGATGTTCGGATTCTGGTTGAGATGGAGGATGAGTTTTCTCGCCGTGGTCAATTTGAACGAATTTTTCCTTCTCGAATCTCTTCTCGCTATCTCCGCTTTTTTGAGCAGCCGCGATATTTCAACATTCTCACCACCCAGTGGGAACAGAAGTACCATGGCAACAAGCTCAAAGGTGATGTGTCCTCCCTGCCCACATGCCATGTTTAATGAGAGATTAAATCCCAATAGACCAAGAAGTGGGCCTCTGTGGCAAGAAGAATAGGCCAGTTGGTTCCACCCTCTTAAGTCCCACCCTTGTTAATCTTGTCCTAGGAGTAGATCTGCTTCGGAGTTGGTGCTACAAAGGGTTCCACACAGGAGCCATCTCTGATTCTGCTCCAGTGGTGAGTAGTGCCGTTGGGGTGAAGGGGGACAGTCCTACCTCAGGCCCCTCCCTCTTCCACCTTAAGAGCGCAGCATGAGTTGGGTGTAGGTCCAGACCCTCTCACTTCTTCCCAAGGTTCTGCAGGTCTCTGTGTCTCAGGACCATTCCCTTTCAAGGGAATAATTGCCTCCAGGATTCCCGGGATGCCTTTCTTTCAAGGATCAGATGCTTTGTAGCCTCAGCTTCTTATCTGAATCAAGAGAGGACCAAGACTTCTCCCCATATGGGCCCATTTCTGCAGGGTAGGGAAGGGAAGAGCCCTTTGATCACTCAGAGGTAGAGCTGGGAAAGAGTCCTAAGACCCAGACACTCTCCCCTGACCTCTACCTCACCCTTTGGCCTCATTGCTTCCTTTGCTTTTAGTGGACTCTCCCGACATCAATTCTGACTGTCCCAAAGGATGATGTGACGCTCAATGATTTCTCCAAATCGGAGACTGGCAAGCTGGGGTGAGTGCCGCCTGGGCAAGGGAAGAGTGTTGAGTGTGAATTCGGGGAGTTTTCCTACTCCCTCTCTTCCCAGAGTATGATGAGATCAGCGTCCTCCAGTTGGGGGTTGGTGGGAATATCAGAATATGCAGCCACAGTATCTTCTTCTGGTGGCTCTTGGTTTGCCCAGTAAGCTGAGCTGGAGCACAGACTCATCCGCAAAAGCAGCCACTTGCAGCCATACTGAAATGAATACGGTGAATGCCTGCTCTAGACTCTGAAGGTAGCAGGTCGTGGGTTAAAGTCTCAGCTACACAATGTCTCAGTCATTTCTTCCTCCCTCTGTTCCCTTCAGAAAACATGGCTCCTCCAAGGGAAGCATACCACTCTCTGGAGATGGGACCATGCCCAAGCCCACGAAGACCCAAGCTGGCCTTTCCCCTTTCCCCAGGAAACCCAGTTCCTCAAAGGACAGTGAGGACACCAGCAAAGAGCCCAGCCTCTCCACCCAGACGTTACCCTTGATCAAGTACTCTGGGCAGACTTCGAGGCTTTCTGCCTCCTCCACCTCCCAGTCAGCTGGTGACTCCCTCCTGGCTGCTGTGAGCCTGTGACGGGCCTGCCTCCACCAGCCCCTGCCCAGGCGCACCAGCCTTAGCTACCTCATGGGAACCGGCTGGCCGGCCAGCCTGAGCTCCCACCCCTCCACCTCGCCCCTCCTCAGAGTATTTTTTGAAGTGGTTGAGTTGTAGAGGGGGGTGTCTGGCGGACTGGAGGGGTGGTGGGGAGGGGAACAAGGTGAGGAAGGTTCACTGGCTGGCACCTCATATCTCAGTGGAGAAGCCAATGATGGCCACTCAGCCTTATAAAGCAGGGTTTGGTTTCTACTTTTAGAGAGCCATGTGTGGTTTGTTTTAGGCCTTGGTGCAGTGACTGAGTTATGGCTCAAGAGGAGAAAACAAACTGAACATATTCGGGCCTGAAGTCCCTTGCTCTCTATATAATTGAGGAGGTTCCTCTGAGGGTCCTTATTTCCTCAGGTCTCACCCTCCTGCCTCCCCAACCCCCTGTCCTGAGGAGTCACTTTCAGAAGCCTTCAGACCTCCTCAGTAGATAAGCAGGCAGAGGCCATGACACGCTGAACCCATTTCCCATCGTCCTAGTCTTGGGGGCATCCCCACCTCCAGACCATTTCTCCTTTCGTATACCCACCCAGCCAGTAGCCCTAGGTCTTCCTATTCTGACCTCACATCACTACTTGTTCAACCTTCTAGACTTCTCTCTCATGGATGTTACCCCTTCAGCTCTGGTCTCCCTGTGAGGTGAGAGGCTTTATGAACTTTGTGAATTTCCCATGGCTGCAGTAAAGGAGCCCAGATAATCCCACTTGCTGTTGCCTGTCTGGGTCCATATATCAAAGGACGCAATCCAAGGGGAGGGTGGAAGGAGCTGTGGTTCCCCCTTCACACTCTCTGGTGTTCGGGGTCTGGCTCACAGGTCGCTAGGGCATGCAGACTCTGGTGGCCTGGAGGGCGGGTTTCAGGAGCAGCCACCATTGTAGGATGGGCTTCCAGTCAGGCTCCTGACTAAACCTTGTACTCTGAACTGGATCTACCTCCCCAAGACTCAGTAAACAGTGAGTGTTCAATAAATGTTGACCACGTGAACTGTACGTACGGAGGTCTCACAGGACACAAACACCTAAGCCAGAAGCTCTGCCTCTCTCTCTCCTGGGCCCAGGGGGAAGCCAAGGTGAGAGGGTTTGGATCAGAAAGGTGGTTTTCACTTGAACGATGCTCCTCCTTAACCTGGCACTTCCTGGTTGCTGCTCGCCCCCTCCCCAGCCCTACAATCCCTTTACTTCATTTCATTTTTCTGTCAGCAGGGCCCAACAAGAAGCCAACTGGCTCCTTGACTCAGTTACCCAGGTTTTCCCTTTGGCGCATCAGGCAGGATGCTCTGCTCACGGTCTGACCCCAGGCTTTCTCTGCCTTCATTCTTGAGCTTGGGAGAGATATCCTGCTTTGTGGCTCCAGGAGTTCTGTGGTGAGTTGGGAGGGAGCCCTGGAAAAATCACTGAGAGGCCTGACCGCGTTCAAGGCCACACAGTTGATGTGTGAAGGCCATGTTGACAGTTGTGAAGAAAGCTTGATGGCAAAGTCCTGGGTCACTTCTGTGCAGTGGTAAGGACTTCAAAGTCAGGTCCGTAGGAGAGGTCCTTGACAGTCCTGTTACATCTCTTCTGCTAGACTTGAAGCCAACTCCCTCTTGTTCTGCAAGAGTGGGTGCAGTATTCTAGTGCAAATGTCAAACCTTGTGACGAGGGCAGGAAGCAGCATTCCTAGGAAAATTAGCCACCTGCTTAAGCAGTTTTGTTGTGGCTCATCCTCTGGTGCAGAGGCTTAGGTGTGGAGGCCTGACTGAGCTGTGCCACTCCCTGGGAACCAGCTTCAATACTTTGCCTTCTGAGAATCCCCAGATGGACGGCACAACCATTCCCATCCCCGTAACTGGAGAAGGGACCGCAGCATGATGGGAAGCAGGGGAGTGGGCTGTGGGGAAATTAAATGAGTGATGGAAGTAGAGTGTTCTTAGTAGCTTAAAACATGTTTATACATTTAAAGTTTTCATCACCTTTGAGTATCTGGTATGTGTGTGTGTGTGTGTGTTGCTGGGTTGGAGAAAGGAATGAGGCTAATGTGTCATACTTCCCTTTCAGCCTTGAAAGAAAATGAAATCTTGCTTATTAAGAATACAGCATACATACTTAACAATGCATAGCCACAGTATGAGGTATTCAGCTAAATAAGGAATTTGGGGGAAGTAATGAGATTTTTGGGAAAGTTTAAATTTGAGGGTATAGTAGAGTAGATGTTTGTCAGAACATGTCAGTTTTTCCCTAACTTGATAACGTACCCAGTCCCTGTTTGGAAGAAAGGGGAGCAAGTGCTCCTGAGTCGAGGAATGCAGTGTACAGGGGTATTTCTGAAGCACTGGAGTAAGGATTTGGGGGTGGGGGCCGGGGTGGGGAGCGGAAGGAGGGTGGCTACCATTTCTGTTTACTTGAAATTCACTCAAGCTTGATCAGACGCTAAGGAACTTAGAATGAATACTTAATGGAGAGGTGGCATGGGGATAAGAAAAGAGCGTGAACCTTGGAGTCTGACCTAGGGCTCAAATCAAAGTTCGTTTGTGTAGCCTTGGGCATGTCATCTAACTTTTTAAAGTTTTTAAATAATATGAATGTAATACCTACATTGTAAGGTTGTGAAAATTAAGTAAAACATAGTAAAAGCACTTAGAACATAGGACTTAATGCATGGTTACTCCTTTCTCCATTTGCTATCCAAGCCCTGTTCCTTGATTAGGGAAAGGCAGGCAATAAATGTAAAACCCTTTCCACTAAGGAATGAGGCAGCTATAGAGACATTTTAGAAGTGAAGAAGGCCAGAACAGGGTTTGGCCTGGGTGATAGCTCATCACCCCTACCTTCACTGTATCACCATTATTCATTCTACTGTTTCACACTTTGTTGGGGATTTATTTCTTTAGTTAAATATTTCACAGACAGAATGCAAATTAAAAGTATGTGAATTGGGCTTACTCAGTCCTATTCAGAGAGAAGCTTTGATAAGAAAGGGAGCATAAGGGAGCAGTGGATGCCTGGGGGCTGGAGAGGGGAGGAGCAGGGCACAGAAAATAGAGACCTTGAACTGGAGCCAAAGAACATGCACCAACGTAACAGCTGTGCCGAGGGGACGCTTGTCGTTACAGGCACATTCTTATGATTTGAGGCTATTTAGTTGAGGGTGATTGTGCCTCCTGTGACCCTATCGAAAGGACACACCTTATTGCCCTCTGGGACCATCCAACAGTGGGCCAGTGCAGGAGGTTGATAATCCAGGTGCACAGTCTGCTCCGCTTCCCTCCACAGCTGAATTAGTTACCCAAATAAGGTAGTCACCAAAGGCAGCCGGGGGACCTCCTCTCCTGGCTTCCTCTGGATTTGTCCTAAGACTAAGCTCTGTTTACAGTATGGATTCCCCAACTGCTTTGAAACAGTGATGGTTTTCAGAGGTGTGTAGTTGAAGGAGCTCCATTTCATGCTACTTGAGACTCTAATCCAGCCTCTCGAACAACACTCGGTCATTTAGATCTCCCTGTAGCAGTTTGCGTCCTTGTTAATGTCAGGCTCATTTGACCTGACTGTTCATCAGCTTTGGAGCATTGAGAGCTGCAAGCAGCCTTTATGTTGCTCTTGGCAGATTTCTCATAGGTGAAAGAATATGAGAAGGATCAATAGCAAGGTGGGTGTTTTCTAAAACCCATTTGTGCCTTATTATAATGGACTGAGACACATGGAATGCTACGGACTGTCATGGGGAAATCCAACACAATTTTTAAAAGATAATAATCTCAACTAGTAAAATGAAGAGACCAGAGCTTACCTTGTAGGGTAGTTATGAGGGTTAAGGGGGCGGGGGGGCAGAATATACATAAAGCACCTAGTAAAGTGCCTGATATATAATGCAGACTAAAAAAATAAAAAACAGTTAACACCACCAAAACCATTTTCATAAAGTAACAGTAACACCGTGTAACACAGCATGTTACTATTATAATGGTACTATGATACTATTATAGTAGCATGTTGCTCTTACAAAACTGTGATAAACATGGAACGGCAAACTGGTGATTTAATAAAAGATAATTCATTTAGAAAAATTGAAGCCCTTAACATTAGTTGTCAGAGAAGTGCGGTTAAAACTATAATGAGGGCTTCCCTGGTGGCGCAGTGGTTCAGAGTCCGCCTGCCGATGCAGGGGACACGGGTTTGTGCCCCGGTCTGGGAAGATCCCATATGCCGCGGAGCGGCTGGGCCCGTGAGCCATGGCCGCTGAGCCTGCACGTCTGGAGCCTGTGCTCCCCAAAGGGAGAGGCCACAACAGTGAGAGGCCCGCGTACCGGAAAAAAAAAAAAAAACAACAAAACTATAATGATACAGGCTGAGGAGCCAACGGGGAAAAGCTACCAACTGTGGGATTATGACTGAACCTCTGAATAAGAATCCCAGCAAGACAGAACCACAGGGCAGTCATGGCTAAGCCTCCTTGGCTGGTCCCGCAGTCCCTACTGCAGGCAGGCGGCCAAGTGCTTCCCTCTCTCCCCCGTGAGGCCCATAGCACACGCAGGGCAGGGGCCTGAGCCAAGAGCCTCTAGTTCACAGAAAGGGGGGCTGCCTCCTTGCATGTCACGCAAGGCACATTCCTGGGGAATCTGGTGTTAAACCATTCGTAGACAACCTGCTTCTGGGTCAGGGTTGTGTGCAGCTGAGCAGCTCCCTCACTGCAATCTGTTGAAAGTCAGCCCTCAACATAAGCATTTGGAGAAAAAGAAAAAGAAAAACTACAAGGAGACACCACTTACACAGCAGAATGGCTCAAATGAAAAAGGCTGAAACTGCGAAGTGTCTGCAAACATGGAGCAACTGGAACACATACATTGCTGGTGGGAATGCAAAATGGTACATTGGAAAATAGCTTAGTAGGTTCTTATGAAGTGACATACACTCAACATATGACCCAGCAATTCACTCCTGCTTGCAATTGTTCACAGCAGTTTTATTCATAATAGCAAAACCCTGGAAACAACCCAAATATCCAACAACTAGTGAATGAATAAACAAATTGTGATATATCTGTTCAATACTACTTAGAGGAGGCCAAAAAGAGGAATAAACTGACGCGTGCAACAACATGGATGAATCTCAAGAGCGTTATGCTGAGTGAAAGAAGCCAGAAACAAAAGACTACGTACTTTATGATTCCATTTATATAACATTCTAGAAAAGGCAAACTAGGGACAGAAAGCTTATCAGTGGTTGCTAAGGATTATAGATGACAGAGGGGAGGGACAGTTGAGGGGCAGGTTGGAAATATCCTATACCTTGATCGTGATGGTGGCTATATGACTATGTTTGTTGAAACTCATCAAATTATACACTTAAGATGGATGAATTTTCTTATAAGTAAATAAAGCTGACTTTAAAAAGGCCAAGGAGAGGGCTTCCCCGGTGGCGCAGTGGTTGAGAGTCCGCCTGCCGATGCAGGGGACATGGGTTCGTGCCCCGGTCCAGGAGGATCCCACATGCCGCGGAGCGGCTGGGCCCGTGAGCCATGGCTGCTGAGCCTGCGCGTCCAGAGCCTGTGCTCCGCAACGGGAGAGGCCACAACAGTGAGAGGCCCGCGTACCGCAAAAAAAAATAAGGCCAAGGAGATAACCATTTCATGATGCATATGTATATTAAATGAAAGTACGGTGAGATGACACTAGAATAGTTAACATTTATGTATTTTTTAAAAATATTTATTTGGCTGCGTGAGGTCTTAATTGCAGCAGGCGTGCTCCTTAGTTGCAGCTTGCAGGCTCCTTAGTTGCAGCACATGGGCTTCTTAGTTGTGGCTCCAGGGCTCCTTAGTTTTGGCATGCAAACTTAGTTGTGGCAGGCATGTGGGACCAGGGATAGAACCCGAGCCCTCTGCATTGGGAGCACAGAGTCTTATTCACTGCACCACCAGGGAAGTCCCTAGAATAGTTAAAATTTAAAAGGCAGTCAAGATTTAAGAATCCGCCTGCCGATGCAGGGGACATGGGTTCGAGCCCTGGTCCAGGAAGATCCCACATGCCACGGAGCAACTAAGCCTGTGAGCTTAGTTGCTACTACTGAGCCCGTGAGGCACAACTACTGAAGCCCGTGTGTGTAGAGCCCATGCTCCTCAACAAGAAAAGCTACCGCAGTGAGAAGCCCGCGCACTGCAACAAAACAGTAGCCCCCGCTCACCGCAACTAGAGAAACCCCGGGTGCAGCAACAAAGACCCAACACAGCCAAAAGAAAAGAAAAAGAAATTGTTGCAGCTACCTTTGGAAAAAACAGTGTCCCACATTAGCCATCAGGAAAATGCAAATTCTAAATATACCATATATATCATAATTATTGCAGAGAGCTGCATACTAAGACTGACAATGTCATTATCACAGTATTATCAGTAGCTCATCTGACCTGGGAACACCACTCCTAGGAATATGCTAGTGATGGGGTGAATTGTGTGCCCCCAAATACGTAGGCTGAAGTACTGATCATATTGTGACCGTATTAGGCAATGACATTGCAGATATAACTACTTAAGATGAGGTCATACTGGAGTAGAGTGGGCCTCTATTCCAATATGACTGATATCCTGATGAAAAGGGGAAATTTGGACACAGATATGCACACAGGGAATATGCCATGTGAACATGAGGGCAGAGATTAGGGTGATGCAACGAAGAGTAGCCCCCACTAGCGGCAACTAGAGAAAGCCCATGTGCAGCAACGAAGACCCAATGCAGCCAAAAATAAATAAATACAATAAATTTATATTAAAAAATTAAATTATTATTAAATTTGGTGTGTATATTTCCAATTGTGTGTGTGAGAAAGAGAACCAACTGTTGAAAGGGTTTTGTAATTTGTTTTTGTTTCTTAATGAAATATTATGAGCATTTTAATAAAACTCATGCTCTTTTCACTGAATCATTCTGCCTCTTGTTTCCATAAATTCTTTTGTTTCAGGATAGAGAGCTCATTCAAGTGTCAGATTATAGCAACAACCCCAGCTGCTCCCTTGTAATCGAGTGGCCCTCCCACATTAAGGAAGCAGTGGTTGGAGCATTTCATCTCATTCCCTTTAGGGAAAGACTGACACAGCAGAGAACAAAATAGTTATTTGCTTTGCGAAAGTTGAACTTCAGACAAATGCTGAAATATTTAAAACAAAATATTTGATTACTGAGAGCCAGGATTTTCTGCTCTGAGAGCAGAAGTGTTACCTTAGCTGGTAGAAGGGAAGGCAGCGATGCTGAGGTCTATGGAAAAGAAGGCAGTACAGATCATTCATAATCACTGGGACCCCAGTTCCTGAATTCTGGCTCTGACTTTACTAGCTGTATGACTTGAGAAAATTATTTTAAATCTCTGCCCCACTGTTTTGTAAAATATTAGGATAATAGCATTATTAACTCTCAGAGTTGATGCAGGAATCAAATGAATTAATATTAGAAAAGTGGTCAGAACAGTGCCTGATACATAGCTAGTCCTCAAATGTTAATTCTTCTTCCTTCTCCATTCCCCTTCTTCTCTTCCTCCTCCTCCTCCTCCTTCTAGGCTGATGTGTGTCCCTGATATAGGGGCCTGTGTCCTGCACTTCTCCTCTGCCAATGACTGAGAATCTGAGAACAAAAAAGACCTATATACCTGCTTCCTGGAAGGGAAGTCCCAGACGTTTCCTCATGCCAAGTATGAGGACATCTGAGATATGTAGGCAGATAGGCCTGAGATGACCTCAAAGTTCTCATGAAGCCAGGTAGAAATGAAGATGTTTCAGTTAATGGCAGCATAGGCTAATAGTAGCTGAGGACCAGTTTGGGGCCCTCACATGTGTTAGGCACAATGTAATCCCTCAAAATTAGAACCAACCACAAGGAAAGGAAAGGGCAAGTGCAATACTGCAATTCTGACACTAAACCTGGAGTTAGTGGAGACTACAGTTTAAAGGCATAGTCCCCAACTAGACTGCCCTCACTTCAGATGCCAGCCACAAGTCTGGAGGTCCCCAGGCTACCTGTAGTTTTCACCAACTGACCACAAATTCACATGTTCCTGCAACCCCCTGAGGTTTGATAATTCACTAGAATGATTCACAGAACTCAGGAAAGCTCTATACTTAGAATTACAGTTTTATTATTATGCTTATGAATCAGGACCAGCCAAAAGAAGAGACCTATACCCTAAGTAATAGCCAGGATATAAAGAACAGACAACCAGGAGAAAATACTTGTAATATATGTAACAGAGGTTAATCTGTTAATCTAAGTAGAAAAAGAACTCCAACAAACTAATAAGAAAAGACAGAAAATCCAATAAAAAAGATCAAAGGATATGACTAAGGACTTCATAGGAGAAATAGAAAGGGTCAATTGGCATATTTTTTAAAAAACAGCCCTAAGGGGCTTCCCTGGTGGCGCAGTGGTTGAGAGTCCGCCTGCCGATGCAGGGGACACAGGTTCGTGCCCCGGTCTGGGAAGATCCCACATGCTGCGGAGCGGCTGGGCCCGTGAGCCATGGCCGCTGAGCCTGCGCGTCCGGAGCCTGTGCTCCGCAAAAAAAAAAAAAAAAAAAAAAAACAGCCCTAAGCCTTTATAATATTTAAGGGAATTCACATTAAAATTTCAACATGCTTTTTTCAACTACAGGTGAAAAAAAGTTTATGTAAATATAGAACAAGGTCTGGAAGATTATGCACTAAATTATGAACAGTACTTCACTTGGAAGGAATATAATTGGGGAAGCAAAGCAGAGGTCTTTTAATTTGTTCCCTTATATAAGTGGTGGGATTATGGGTGATTTTTACTTTGGGGTTGTTTTGCTGTATAATTTAATTCCTTGGAAAGCAATGTAAACATAAATTCTCTGTGTTCAGGAGGCTTAGAAGGTTTTTATTTGTTTATTTTAATTTTCAAAATCACAAAAATGTATGAGTTAATTAAACGAAAGAATCAGACCAGTTTTTTAACCTACTCTGAAATCTCAAACCAATTTGTTTATACACACTGTTTGTCCTTGTACTTAATTCATGGGTATCTTCAAATATACATTTTCCCCAACATACTTCTTTCTAGATACCTCCCTCCCCTGAAATAGAAAAGAAAGGGGAAAAAAGAAAAGAAAGAAAAAATAAGGTACTATATGTATGTACAGGTTTAATTGTTTTAATACATTATTATTGCTTTTACTAAATTTTTTGGCCCTGGTAAGGTCCCAAGTGACCAAGTTACTTGATAGCCAGACATCACTTTGAGACACAAGTTTCCAGAAATGTCAAAAGAAGATGTTTTGCTATGTGACTTTTGAATAAGCCACTTAAAAAAACCCTGACATATTGCAAGTACATACTACACAATTCTAAGAGCCAAGAGAGCATGCTGTGAAGTTGTGTCCCTGTCACCTTTGTCCCTGAGGCCACTACAATTACAAGGTTCTTGTGTCTCCTTCCAGAGATATTCTATGCATGTGCAAACACTGGCATAATTTTGTCGTAGCCTACCATACCACTGCTTTGCATATTGCCTTTTTTATTTTATATCTTGGAAATGGTTGTATATCAGTACACATAGAGCTGTATCATTGTCTTTTTAAAGCTGCAAATGATTCCAATGCATGAATTTACTATAATTTATCTCATTAATCCTCTACTGATGGGTTCAGGTTGTTTCCAATATTTTCTTTATCTGTACAAACAATGCTGTAATAAATATCTTTGTATATTTGTGATTTTACGAATGTGCAAGTATATTCGCAGAAAAAAAAATCCCTACAAGTAGAACTGCTGGCTCAAAAGTAAGTGCACTTTAAATTTTGAAAACTCTGCAGCAATTTGTACTTCCTTAAACCATGACTGAGAGTTTGTTTCCCTATACCCTCAAATACATAGTGGTATCAAACTTTTAATCTTTTTCAATCTTATAGGTGAAAAATGGTTTCTGATGTAGTTCTGATTTGTCTTTCATTGCAAGTAAAGTTGAGCATTTTTGCATGGGCTAAAGAGCCATTTATAGTTCCTCTTCCATGAATTATCATTCATTATGGTTTTTTTTAAAAAATTATTTATTTTTGGCTGCTCTGGGTCTTCGCTGCTGCGCACGGGCCCCCTCTAGCTGCAGCGAGTGGGGGCCACTCCTTGCCGCTGTGTGCGGGCTTCTCACTGCAGCGGCCTCTCCTGTGCAGCACTGGCTCTAGGACTTCAGCAGTTGTGGCTCGCGGGCTCTATAGCGCAGGCTCAGCAGTTGTGGCGCACAGGCCTAGCTGCTCCCCTGCATGTGGGATCTTTCCAGATCAGGGATCGAACCCGTGTCCCCTGCATTGGCAGGCGGATTCCCAACCACTGTGCCACCAGGGAAGTCCCACCATTCATTATGTTTAAATTTTTTATTTCATTTCATTTATTTATTTTTAAACTTTCATTCAAGTTATAAAAATAATTTTTGCTATTTAAAGATTCTCTTGTTAGGTAAGAAAAAAATCCAGCTACACGGTATTTATGAGAGATACTTCTAAATCAAAATAATCTAAAATGACTGAAAAATAAGAGGGATGAATAAAAGATGTATCAAACAAATTCATAGGAATAACAATAGTAGGAGTAACAATATTAAAGTCAAACAAACTAAATCCAAAGCAATTTAATATTCTAATATTTCAAATTTATAAAAGGTGCTATATACGAATATATAATAGTCAAGAATATATAGTATATAATAGTCATGAACCTTTATGAACCTAACAGCAGATCTTCAAAATATAAAACCAAAGCTGTTGAAAAGACACAAAAAAATTGACAGATCCACAAATCCGTAATATTTGGGGGATACTTGAACATGGGTCTCTCAGATATTAACAAATCAAGTAGACAAAAATAAGTAAGGCTACAGAGGGTTTAAATAACAAAATTAATAAGTTAATAAACAAAATACATATTTTTCAAAAATACACATGGAATATTCACAAAAATAAACAAGTACTAGACCATCAAAAATGTTTTAGTAATTCTAAAAAGCAGATCATTAAGACTCTGACCACAATGTAATAGCATTATAAATTAATAGCAAAAGAATAGTCCCTTTCAAAACAAAAAACAAAACTACAACTATTTAAATAAAAACACTTTCCTGCATGACTTAGATTAAAAAGAAAATCAAAATGGAAATTACAAACTATTGGCAAATGAGTGACAGTGAAAGAAATTGCGTATTTAATCTTATTGGATATGGCCAAATTAGTATGATGTGAAAATGTGTAGCATTAAGTCCATTCATTAGGAAATAAAATTTCACTAAGCAGTCATTAAAAAAAAAAAGTTAAAAATATAATATATAAAGAAAATGAACCCAGAGGGGGGAAAAAAGCATTAATAAAGGTAAAAGCATAAATTGGATTTCCACTTCTCTTAATACCTGACTCAGTCCTCTCTCAAAGGATAACTTGAAAAGCTGAAGAAAATATGACCAGCATTTACTTGAAGGAATCAGCATAGAGAACAAACAAGGTAATAAAGATCTATCAGACAAGAACCAAGAGAAGACAGAACTCCAGAGGTAAGTTAGGCATTAGGTACCACTTTCCTATTAGTAGCATTTCCCATTTTCAGAAGAGGAAGCTGAGAAGTTGAGTGGTTTAGCCTCACAGGGCTGTGTGAAGAATAGCTGGAGTCCATAATCTCTTATACCCAAACTTTGGGTTGGGACCCAAAAAGATTAAGGACTGGAAATGGACTAGCCTTCTAAAGAACTGCAGTTCAGCTTCAAAGCATCTCATTCCCTGAAACTGAATTATGGTGATTTTGGATTGTGGGTGCCTTTAGGCAACTGTCAGAAATAAAAGTAAATCTTCCACGGGGAAAATGAAATCATTCTAAACTTCAAATTAGTTCCACTAGAAACTTAATGAATACATTTTCTGGTACACAATCAAAAGAAACAAGGCCCAGGAAGAAACATGGCAATATGCACAAAACAACCAGAAATAATGGACAATAGAAATCGTCCCACATAGATTCCATGTATTGGAGTTATTGGTCATAATCCTTAAAACAACTATGCTTACAAAAGTAAAGGGTATAATAAAAAATAACATTGGGCTTCCCTGGTGGAGCAGTGGTTAAAAATCCGGCTGCCAATGCAGGGGACACAGGTTCAAGCCCTGGTCCAGGAAGATCCCACATGCCAGTGGAGCAACTAAGCCCGTGTGCCACAACTACTGAGCCTGAAGCTCTAGAGCCCGTGAGCCACAACTACTGAGCCCATGTGCTGCAACTACTGAAGCCCATGTGCCTAGAGCCAGTGCTCCACAACAAGAGGAGCCACTGCGATGAGAAGCCCGTGCACCACAACGAAGAGTAGCCTCCGCTCGCCGCAAGTAGAGAAAGCCTGTGCACAACAACGAAGACCCAACACAGACAAAAAATAAATTATTTTTTTAAAAAGTTAAGAATTTTGGCATAAAACTAGAAATATTTTAAAAAGGACAGATTTGAAAAAAACTAAAGTTGAAAAACTGAGAAATACAATAATAGAAATTTAAAATTCAGTGGATAGATTTAACATCAGACACAGCTGAATAGAGAATGAGTTAGAAGAGACAAAATGATAGAACAATACAGAAGAGAGGGTAAGAGACAGGGAGGATACAGTCAGAAAGTCTAACATATATATATATAATTTGAAGTCCTAGGAGAGAAGAAAAATAAATGGGGTAAAAGGAATGTTTGAATATCTGAAAACTTCCAAAACTGATGCAAGATATGCAGTCACAGAGTCAAGAAACTCTCTGACCCCTAAGGGGATAAATAAAAAGAAATCCACACCTAGCTACATCAGCTGTCAGTCTAATTGTTGCCCCTTGAACTTAACATGCCTTTTCTGCCTCTGGCTGCCTGTAAATAACCAATTCTTCAAATGGTCTTAGAAAAAGCTTTATCATTCTGCTGGTTCTACCTCTAATGGGTTGAATAAGCTTTGCGCTCGTGTATGAGTCATGTTTTTAACTTTTTGAAACTTGTACTTTGAATATACATATATGAAACAAAGAATTCATGAAATAATACTTTTCCTTCTTGCAAAATTTTCTGTACTATTTTTTTCTTTTCCATCTTATTAAAAGATAGTTTTGGTCACATTCACTAAATCTGGTCTCAACCTGCAGTTTGAGAAATCCTGCCTCAGCAGACCAGGGAGTATGTGGGTGGTGGGGAGGGAGAGGGGTAGAACTGCATTTTTTAAAAACCCTAATATTTAAATTTGTTTGTTTGGCTTCCTCCCTCCAGGAATCAGATGACCCTGGAGACAGGGTCGGGTTTTTTGCTCTTTGCTTTTCTGCACAGGGGGATTTTTTGCTCTTTCCTCGCTCAGCCCTCAGACTCCGGGATCAACACTGGAGGCTATCAGGAAAAGACAGCGGCCGGTTTAATCTCAACAGCCGGTTCCTGGTCCCTCCGGGAAGTGAGGACAGCTGAGACGCTGGCGCTCTGGGATGGCGAACCGGCCTCCCCGTCTTGGAAGGCTCCCGGGCTGCCGAGAACTTTGCCGCACTCCTGCCGGGAATTGAGACCAAGCGAGCTTCAAGTTCTCCTCGAGAGTTCGCGGAAGTGCGAGGTGGGGGAGTCGCGGAAGAGGCGGCCATCGTCAGCGCTCTATGGGTCTCCCGTAAGTCCCCCGTGCATATTCTGCTTTGGCGTTGTCCGGCCCCTCCCCGAGCCTGGAGGCTTACAGTTGGAAAGGGTGACTTCTGCGAGTCCCTTAGGTCCTATTTGGAGGGACTGAAGACCGCAAGGAAAAGTGAGCAGTAAGGGGCCTGGTCAACCTTCGTCCGGCCCGCCCTGCGCTCCCGGTACCCTTGAACCCGCCCCTGCTGTTTTGTCTCTGGGCAAGTTCCAGGCGCTCTGCATTCGCGATCCAAAGGCGTGGCGGCGCGAGCCATGAATCGTATGGGTACGCTGGGCTGCGCCAGGCTGCGGTGGGCGCTGCTGGGGACGCGGGTGGCTCTCCCTGGCCTCGGCTCCCACGGGGCCAGAGCCAAGGCCGCGATCCCCAGCGCCCTCCCTGCGGCCCAGGCAGCCGGGGCTCCCGGAACCGGGCCTGGCGATCGGAGGCTGCGGAGCCTAGAGGAGCTTTCAGGGCCAGGGCGGCTGCGTCTCTTATTCCAGCTGTTGGTGCAAGGCTACGTTCTGCACTTGCACCAGCTCCAGGTAACCGAGCTGGGGGCCTCGCGACCAGGGGATGTGGTGCGCACCCGGACAGAGAAGTTGGGGATGGGGAGACGTTGGACAAAAAGTGAAGGACACGTTTAGCTCGGGACCGAGTGGGGCTGTGGTCATACCTTGGGAATCTGTAGGGGCTATGAACTGAAATGAACAGGTCAAGGGGTGGTATGAAGCAGGAGGGCACTGGACTAGAGGTGATTTGGGAGGCTAGGTTTAAAGTGGACAGAGGTTGAGATTCAGTCTCATCTCCTTGACTCCTCTTTTCACACTGGGTACTCCACCCATTCTAGACTTCTTCCAATTCCTTAAGTCTAGAAAGTCCTTCCCCCACCTTAGGGTCTAGGAGGTTCCCTCTGCCTGAACTGTTGTCTTCACCCTTCTACTTAAACACTTGTTTTTGTCTCTGTGATTTCCCTGGGCTGGGTTAGACACCTGTTAAAGTGCTCCTGTAAAGCACCATCTTCTTTCTCTGTCACTTCCTCTGTGTTATATGTTTTTTAAATTTTATTAATTTTTAATTTATTTATTTTTGGCTGCTCTGGGTCTTCGTTGTTGTACGCAGGCTTTCTGTGGTTGCGGCGAGTGGGGGCTACTCTTCTTTGCGGTGTGCGGGCTTCTCATTGCGGTGGCTTCTCTTGTTGCGGAGCACGGGCTCTAGGCGCGCAGGCTTCAGTAGTTGTGGCTCGTGGGCTTTAGAGCGCAGGCTCAGCAGTTGTGACGCACGGGCTTAGTTGCTCCACGGCACGTGGGAATCTTCCCGAACCAGGGCTCGAACCCCTGTCCCCTGCATTGGCAGGCAGATTCTCAACCACTGTGCCACCAGGGAAGCCCCTGTGTTATATGTTTATAAGTAATATAAACATTTCTTTAATATTGCCCTCTTGCAGGAATGTAAGCCCTGTGAGAGCAGGGGTCCTCCTGTTTGGCCTGTATCTCCAAGCCTGGCACTTGTAGATGTTCAAATATTTGTTGAATCAAAGAAAAGTCCATATATATATATATATATATTTTTTTTTTCGGTACGCGGGCCTCTCACTGTTGTGGCCTCTCCCGTTGCAGAGCACAGGTTCCGGACGTGCAGGCTCAGTGGCCATGGCTCACAGGCCCAGCCGCTCCGCGGCATGTGGGATCTTCCTGGACCGGGGCACGAACCCGTGTCCCCTGCATCGGCAGGAGGACTCTCAACCACTGCGCCACCAGGGAAGCCCGAAAAGTCCATATTTTAATTGTATCCTCAGGCCACATCATTTAAAAATGAAGTGATTGATTATATGATCTAATACAACTATCAAATGCTTTCTTAATAAAATTAATATTTCAAACATTAAAAAAAATAAAGTGGACAGAGGTTGGGAGAGAAGGGAGCTGTCTTGGTAATAGAATAGCACATGCAAGTGTATAAGCTGCCAGATGTTATAGAACCGCTATTTATCTGTGGTGATATCTATGGTGATATCGGCTACCACAGACTTCTTCCAGAGGAAATGGCTTCTGGAGGATTACAGAGGTTTGGCGATTTGCAGGGTAAATTTCCCCTTAATGGAGAAAAAGATGTCATTGCTCAGAGAGTGAAAGCAAAATCATAGACATTAAGGAAAAAGTACATTTTTGTTATTAAGAAATCAATGTCCAGTAAGAAGGTTTTATCCAGTGGAACACTGATATGAGGCAGGGATGGATGGATCGCCCACTGTCAATGGACAGAGACTGGAAAATCCAATGTTGGTTAAGTTGGAGAGGTTTTAGGAAGTGAACCGAAGAGATTCACGTGGAATTTGTCTTTCTGATGACTGTTAACAAATATTAACGCACCCACTCTGCCCTAGGCATTTTTCCAAGAGCTGAGCTTCAGTGAGATGTGGCCAATACCCTCATGGGGCTTAAATGCTTCTTTGGGGAAGAGGGGTAACAAGGGAGTAAACAAATCAGCAAACAGCTAATTTCAGAAAGAAAGCTGAGTGCCCTGGGAGGAGAAGCCAGTCCAGGGCTGGGGAGGGAGTGGGACCTTTGATTCAAGCATGCCATCCAGGCACATGTGTGGTTGTCAGTGATTGACAGGAGTAGACAGGCCTTGGGCTGGGCTGATGAACAGACTGGTCACCAGGTGGCTGTGCTGGGCAGGAGCTGTGGGGACTTGGGATACAACAGGCCTTTGAGGAGGATACTGAAGGCCAGACTAAGGGCCCTGGTTCTTCTGAGGAGCCATGGTGAGCTATTGAGCAGGCATGGGGTGAAGATGGCCTCCAAGGGAGTCTGTCCAGGTTATGGTGTGTACAGTAGGATGGATTGGACAGGAGAGGCAGAGAGGGCCTCGGGTGACAAAGGGTATGGCATTATCTGAGCCACCCCCCAGGGAAAGTTGGGCTGGGAGTTAATGATGAGGGAGAAAATGACTGTGAGGGTTTGAAGGTCCAGACTGAACACAGTTTCTCTGCACCTGCCTGGGCTGCTGCCATCTCCCCTAGGGTCTTCTCTGTTGGGTTCATGTTTCTGAGGCATGGTGGGCAGGTCACTAGGCACTCGGAGATGGTTAAAAAAAAATTATTCCCTGTGTGCTTAGCTCCAAGAAACCAAGTAAGCCAAGAAACCAGAGTCCTGAAAGCTTCCCCTTCTTGATTTAACCTCTAGAAATGTGAGCAGCCCAGCGCCCCAAGGGTGGGGACTAAGGATTTCTCACCATTTTCCAGGGAAAGTTTATTGGGAAGTTTTGCTCAGGACTATGTCTGCAGTGGTAACTACCAAGAAATTCTCGACTGCCCTAGGAAGTGGAGGAGGAAGCAGGAGAAAGCCAGGAGTGTGTGTCCATTTATTTATTTTTCATTTTTAAAAAATATTTATTTATTTATTTGGCTGTGCTGGGTCTTAGCTGCAGCACACAGGATCATGGGATCTTCGTGGGGATCTTCATTGCGGAGTACAGGATCTTTTTAGTTGCGGCATGTGGGCTCTTTTAGTTGTGGCATGTGAGATCTAGTTCCCTGACTAGGGATGGAACCCGGGCCCCCTGCATTGGGAGCACGGAGTCCTAACCATTGGACTACCAGGGAAGTCCCTGTTTGGCCTTTTATTTATTTATTTTTAATTAATTTATTTTTGGCTGCACTGGGTCTTCGTTGCTGCGCTCTGGCTTTCTCTAGTTGTGGCGAGCGGGGGCTACTCTTCGTTGCGGTGTGCGGGCTTCTCATTGTGGTGTCTTTTGTTGTGGAGCACGGGCTCTAGGCCTGTGGGCTTCAGTAGTTGTAGCATGTGGGCTCAGTAGTTGTGGCACATGGGCTTAGTTGCTCTGCGGCACGTGGGATCTTCCCGAACCAGGGCTCGAACCCGTGTCTCCTGCACTGGCAGGAGGATTTTTAACCACTTCGCCTCCAGGGAAGTCCCCCTGTGTGGACTTTTAAAGGAGAGGCCAGACTAGAATTTTGCAGAGCCTCCTGGCTCCAGCCTTTGTATCCCAGAGATCTGGAATCACATGAACCTGGGCTGCTCCATGGGAAATATATTAGCCCTTCCCACTACATGTGGCTGGTGTGAGTTAGTAAACAGCAGAGTGCTGCACATCTATAAAAGCCAGTTAATACCCCTATTGAGAAAGAGGATGCTTCCAGTGACCCACTTTGTATCAGTTCAAATCCATTTGGTTGCCACTCTCACCAGCTTAAACTATAAAGCAGCTTTATTGGTTCCTATAATGGAAAAGTCTAATAGTTGTGTGCCCTTCAGGTATAGTTTGCTCTAGTGATTCACGAGACCATCAAAGCCACAGTTCTGTTCTGCAGTTCTCTTGGCTCTGCTGTCTCACAGAACTTAGTTAACTGGCTTGGATTAATTGCCCATTCCTGAATCCATCATAGTGGCCATAGGTGTACTCTAGCTTAGACTCATGCAGGCTTACTCCTAAAGCTGGGGTTGGGGGCCCTGCCACCTAAACAGGCGCCTGCTGCACAAGGAAGAGGACAGGAAATGATATAAGGGCAGCTGACCATAATGTCTCCTGCACTCTCAGTTGTCCAAAACGGCGTATCACACATAAAATTAATAAAATCAGCTTAGGGAAGCATTGTAGGACTTCAAGGGGTTGGAGTGGGAATTGGGACATGTGAAAGCCTTGCTAGTCCATAAATGCCAGTTCCTTTCTCTTTTCTAACTAAAATAATGACAAGAGTGCTGAGAAAGTGAAATGTGAACATATGTTAAATTTATATGTAAATTTATGTAACAAACTGATATCTTTCAAAGATGTTGACCCTGAGAATGATGAGATCAGCTGTCTATTCTGTAGCTCTCATTGTGGACTACCTGGGTTGGTGACCCCTCCTGTGTCTCCCTAATGCTTCCTGTACATATTTGTCATTTCATGTTTCTTTTTTTTATATATAGTTGCAAAATTTTTTTTCTTGTGATGAGAACTTTTAAGATTTACTCTTCTAGTAACTTCCAAATATACAATACAGTGTTGTTATAGTCACCATGCTGTGCATCACATCCCAGGATGTAATCTTGTAACGCCCACTTATTTATTTTATAACTGGAAGTTTGTACTTTTTGACCACCTTCATGTATTTTGCCCTCCTTTCATGCCCACCTCTGGCAACCACCAATCAGTTCATATGTATGAGTTTTGTTTTGGTTTAATTTTTAGATTCCACATACACATGAGATCATTCAGTATTTGTTTTTCTCTGTCTGACTTATTTCACTTAGCATAATTCCCTCAGGGTCCATCCATGTTGTTGTAAATGGCAGGATTTCCTTCCTTTTTGTAGCTGAATAATATTTCTGGGTGTGTGCGTGCGCGCGTCGCATTTTCTTTATACATTCATCCATTGATGGACGCTTAGGTTGCTTCCATGCTTCCATGCTTCCATGTCTTGGCTATTGTAAATTCTGCTGCAGTGAGCATGGGGGTCCATTTATCTTTTTGAGTTTAGTGTTTTCATTTTCTTTGGATAAATACTCAGAAGTGGGACTGTGGGATCATATGGTAGTGCTATTTTTAATTGTTTAAGAAACCGCCATACTGTTTTCCATAGTAGCTGCACCAATTTACATTCCCACCAACAGTGCGTGAGGGTTCCCTTTTCTCTACATCCTTGCCAACTCTTATTTTTTTGTCTTTTAGCCATTCTAACGGTGCAAGGTGATATCTCATTGCAGTTTTGATTTGCATTTCCCTGGTGACTAGTGATGTTGAGTACCTTTTCATTTACCTGTTGGCCACCTGTATGTTGTCTCTGGAAAAATGTCACATCAGATCCTCTGCCTGTATTTTAATTGGATTTTGTTTGTTTTGCTATTGAGTTATATGAGTTCTTCATATATTTTGGATATTAACCCTTATCAGATATATGACTTACAAATATTTACTCCCATTTGGTAGGTTATCTTTTCATTTTGTTGATGGCCTCCTTTGCTGTGCAGAAGCTATTTAGTTTAATGTAGTCCTGCTTGTTTATTTTTGCTTTTGTTACCTTTGCTTTTGGTGTCAAATTCAAAAAATCATCATCAAGACTGCTGTCAAGGAGCTTACCACCTATGTTTTCTTTTGGGGTTTTTATGGTTTCAGGTCTTAAGTTCAAGTCTAATCCATTTTGAGTTAATTTTTGTGTATGTTGTAAGATAGTAATCCAATTTCATTCTTTTGCATGTGGCTATTCAGTTTTCCCAACACCATTTATTGAAGAGGCTGTCCTTTCTCCATTATATATTCTTTGCTCCCTTGTCATAAATTAATTTACCATGTATGTGTGGGTTTATTTCTGAGCTTTCTATTCTGTTCCACTGATCTATATGTGTGTGTTTATGCCAATAACATATTGTTTAGATTACTATAACTTTGTAGTATAGATTGAAATCAGGAAACATGATGCCTCCAGCTTTGTTCTCCTTCCTCAGGATTGCTTTGGCTATTCAGAGTCATTTGCAGTTCCATACAAATTTTAGGATTGTTTATTTATTTCTGTGAAAAATGCCATTGGAATTTTAGTAGGAATTGCATTGAATCTGTAGATTGCTTTGGGTAGTATGGACATTTTAACAATAGTAATTCTTCCCATCCATGAGCATGGAGTACCTTCCCATTTATTTGTGTCTTTAATTTCTTTCTTCAATGTCATGGTTTTCAGTGTACAGGTCTTTTACCTCTTTGGTTAAATTTATTCCTGGGCATTTTATTCTTTTTGATACAGTCATAAATGGGAGTGTTTTCTTAATTTCTCTTTCTGATAGTTTGTTATTAGTGAATAGAAATAAACTGATTTTTTGATTTTGTATCCTGCAAGTTTACTGAATTCATTTATTAGTTCTAACAGTTGTTTTGGTGGAGTCTTTAGGGTTTTTGATATATAGTATCATGTCATCTGCAGGTAGTGATAGTTTTACCTCTTCTTTTCTGATTTGGATGCTTTTTTTTTTTTTTCCTGGCCTAATTGCTCTGTCTAGGACTTCCGATACTATGTTGAATAAAAGTGGCAAGTGTGGCCATCCTTGTCTTTTTCCTGATCTTACAGGAAAAGCCTTCAGCTTTTCAGCATTGACTATGATGTTAGCTATGGGCTTGTCATATATGTCATATATGGTTCATTCTCTCTATAACCAGTTTTTTTTTAATTAATTAATTAATTTATGGCTGCATTGGGTCTTTGTTGCTGCACACGGGCTTTCTCTAGTTGCAGTGAGCAGGGGCTACTCTTTGTTGCAGTGTGCAGGCTTCTCATTGTGGTGGCTTCTCTTGTTGCGGAGCATGGGCTCTAGGTTCGTGGGCTTCAGTAGTTGTGGCTTGTGGGCTCTAGAGCGCAGGCTCAGTAGTTGTGGCACATGGGCTTAGTTGCTCCACGGCATGTGGGACCTTCCTGGACCAGGGCTCGAACCCATGACCCTTGCATTAGCAGGTGGATTCTTAACCACTGCACCACCAGGGAAGCCCCTATACCCAGTTTTTTTTTTTTTTTTTTTTTTTTTAAATTTATTTATTTTATTTATTTATTTTTGGCTCCGTTGGGTCTTCGTTGCTTGCACACGGCCTTTCTCTAGTTGCGGCAAGCAGGCTTCTTATTACGGTGGCTTCTCTTGTTGCAGAGCACGCGCTCTAGGTGTGTGGCCTTCAGCAGTTGTGGCATGCGGGCTCAGCAGTTGTGGCTCGCAGCTCTAGAGCACAGGCTCAGTAGTTGTGGCGCATGGGCCCAGTTGCTCCACGGCATGTGGGATCTTCCCGGACCAGGGCACGAACCCGTGTCCCCCGCATTGGCAGGCGGACTCTCAACCACTGCGCCACCAGGGAAGCCCTATACCCAGTTTTATGAGAGTTTTTTATCATAAATCGATGTGGAATTTTGTCAAATGCTTCTTCTGCATCTATTGAGATGATCTTATGATTTTTATCCTTCATTTTGTTATATGTTGTATTACATTGATTGATTTGCGGTTGTTGAACCATCCTTTCATCCCTGGAATGAATCCCTCTTGATCATGATGAATGTTTTTTTTGTTTGTTTGTTGTTTTTTATGTATTGTTGAATTTGGTTTGCTAATATTTTATTGAAGAGTTTTTTCATTTATGTTCATCAGGGATATGGGCCTGTATTTTCTTTTCTTGTACTTGTCCTTGTCTGGTTTTAGTATTAGGGAAATTCCAGCCTCATAAAATGGGTTTGGAATTGTCCCCTCCCCTTCTTTTTTTTTTTTTTTTGGAAGAGTTTGAGAAAGTTTAGTATTAATTCTTCTTTAAAATATTTGGTAGAATTCACCAGTGAAGCCATCTGGTCTTTGACTTTTGTTTGTTAGGAGGTTTTGGTGACTGATTCAGTCTTTATACTAATAATTGATCTGCTCAGATTTTCTGTTTCTTCATGCTTCAGTCTTGATACAATGTATGTTTCTAGGGATTTATCCATTTCTTCTAGGTTGTTCAATTTGTTGGCATATAATTGTTCACAATAGTCTCTTGTGATCCTTTGTGTTTCTGTGGTATCAGTTGTAATGTCTCTTCTTTCATTTCCGATTTTATTTACCTGAGTCCTCTTTTTTTCTTGGTGAGTCTAGCTAAAGGTTTGTTTAGCTTTTTAAAAAGCCATCTCTTAGTTTCAGTGATCTTTTCTATTGTCTTTTTAGTCTCTGATTTATTTCTGCTCAGATCTTTTTATTTCCTTCCTTCTACTAACTTTTTAAATTAATTTTTATTGGAGTATAGTTGTTTTACAATGCTGTGTTAGTTTCTGCTGTACAGCAAAGTGAATCAGCTATACATATACATATATCCCCTCCTTTTTGGATTTCCTTCCCATTTAGGTCACCACACAGCACTGAGTAGAGTTCCCTGTGCTAAACAGTATGTTCTCACTAGTTATCTATTTTATACATAGTATCAATAGTGTATATTTGTCAATCCCAATCTCCTAATTCATCCCCCAGCCCTTTCCCCCTTGGTATCCATACTTTTGTTCTCTACCTCTGTGTCCATCTTTCTGCTTTGCAAATAAAATTATCTATACTATTTTTCTAGAGTCCACATATATGCATTAATATACGATATTTGTTTTTCTCTTTCTGACTTACTCCACTCTGTATGACAGACTCTAGGTCCATCCACGTCTCTGCAAATGACCCAATTTCATTCCTTTTTGTGGCTGAGTAATATTCCATTGTATATATGTACCATATCTTCTTTATCCATTCCTCTGTTGATGGGCATTTAGGTTGCTTCCATGTCCTGGCTATTGTAAATAGTGCTGCAATGAACATTGAGGTGCATGTGTCAATTTGAATTATGGTTTTCTCTGGATATATGCCCAGTAGTAGGATTACTGGGTCATATGGTAGTTCTATTTTTAGTTTTTTAAGGAAGCTCCATACTGTTCTCCATAGTGGCTGTATGAATTTACATTCCCACCAACAGTGTAAGAGGGTTCCCTTTTCTCCATACCCTCTCCAGCATTTGTTATTGGTAGATTTTTTGATGATGGCCATTCTGACCAGTGTGAGGCGATACCTCATTGTAGTTTTGATTTGCATTTCTCTAATAATTAGTGATGTTGAGCATCTTTTCATGCTTTTGTTGCCCACCTGTATGTCTTTGGAGAAATGTCTGTTTAGGTCTTCCAGCCATTTTTTTTTTTTTTTTTTTTTGTGGTACGCGGGCCTCTCACTGTTGTGGCCTCTCCCGTTGCAGAGCACAGGCTCCGGACGCGCAGGCTCAGCGGCCACGGCTCACGGGCCCAGCCGCTCCGCGGCATGTGGGATCTTCCCGGACCGGGGCACGAACCCGCGTCCCCTGCAATGGCAGGCGGACTCTCAACCACTGTGCCACCAGGGAAGCCCCCAGCCATTTTTTGATTGAGGTGTTTGTTTTTTTGATATTGAGCTGCATGAGCTGCTTGTTTATTTGGGAGATTAATCCTTTGTCAGTTGCTTCATTTGCAAATATTTTCTCCCATTCTGAGGGTTCTTTTTTTGTCTTATTTATGGTTCCTTCTACTAACTTTGAGGTTAATTTGTCCTCCTTTTTCTAGTTCCTTGAGGTGTAAAGTTAGGTTATTTGAGATCTTTCTCTCTCTCTCTTTCTTTATTTTTTTTAATCTTTCTTATTTCTTAATGTAGGCATTTATTGCTGTGAACTTCCTTCTTGGAACTACTTTTGCTGCTTCCCATAAGTTTTGGCTTTTGCCATTCTTTGCATCCTTTCCCTGAAGCCTCCATTCCCACCCTCCACTGGACATCAGCATCAAAGGCCAGATGATCCGTGACCTTCTGAACCTGGTGGGCTTTGTTCTGCCCAGCACAGAGGATATCGCTTCCAGCTCTAGCAGCTCCAGCAGCTCCACCACCAGGTCAGCCTCCTTGCTTGTCTGCAGCTCAGCTGGCAGCATGAGCAGCCCCATAGGGACTCTGGGAAGGGGTGGTGTCTGGGTGTTCCCTCCTGCTTGGTCTCCCTTACTGCTCGGTCTGCCCTGACAATCTATCCATGCACACTGCCATGTCAGTGCCCCTAAAAGTATGTTTGATTAATTGCTCCCCTGCCCAGGAATCCCCACAGAGCCTGGGGGATCAGCTTTAAATTCCTCAAGCAGATGTTCGAGGCCCCAGCCTCCTTTCCCAGGCACCCCTCACTTTAAGTTTTGCTATGTTGTGTTTTCCATTTTCATTCATCTTTAGTATTTTTTAAAATTTCTCTTTTGACCTAGTGGTTGTTCATTTCCAAGATGGCTTCTTCAATTGCATGTTGGATGCCTGGGCTGGTTTGGCCAGAATGGCTATTTCTTTCACCACATGGCTAACCTGGGCTTCCTCACAGCATGGGGGAATCTTATACCCCATCACATGTTGTTTAATCTCCACATATCTGTGAATTTTCCAGATTTCTTCTTGCAGTTTATTTCTCTTTTTTAAAATTAATTAATTAATTAATTAAATTATTTCTGGCTGCATTGGATCTCTGTTGCTGTGCACGGGCTTTCTCTGGTTGCAGCAAGCAGGGGCTACTCTTCATTGCAGTGCACGGGCTTCTCATTACGGTGGCTTCTCTTGTTGCAGAGCACGGGCTCTAGGTGCACGGGCTTCAGTAGTTGTGGCACGCGGGCTCAGTAGTTGTGGCTCGTGGGCTCTAGAGCGCAGGCTCAGTAGTTGTGGTGCACAGGCTTAGTTGCTCCATGGCATGTGGGATCTTCCCGGACCAGGGCTCAAACCTGTGTCCCCTGCATTGGCGGGTGGATTCTTAACCACTGCGCCACCAGGGAAGTCCTTGCAGTTGATTTCTAGTTTCCTACAATTGTGTGGGAAAAGATGCCTGATTGGATTTCAGTCTTCTTAAATTTATTAAGTTTTGTTTTGTGGCCTAACATTTGATGTATCCTGGAGAATGTTCCATGTGTGCTTGAAAAGAATGTATTCTGTTGCTTTTGGGTACAATATTCTGTATATGTCTGTTAGGTTCATCTGGTTTAATGTGTTATTTAAGGCCAATGTTTCTGTATTGATTTTCTGTGTGGATGATGAAGTGGGGTATTAAAGTCTCCTACTATTATTATATTGTTATCTATTTCTCCCTTTAAGTCTGTCACATATTTAAGGGCACATGTTTCTTACCATTACCTGTTAATATAACTTAGAGATTGGGCTGTGAACCTCTGAGGGCCTATGCTTTTTCCAGCTCTATGTCCCCCAGCACCAGGCACAGTTCTGGGTACAGGGGAGGTTCTTGATAATGTTTGATGAATGAATACATTTCATGTACCAATCAAAGGGCTATGAGTGGTACTGAGCAGTAGCTACATCTAGTGGTAAACTTCTTTGTGAGATTCTTCTCAGCTCCCTGATCTGAGTTGTTTGACATAAGATAGAGTGAAAAAGAGACAGTGAGGGAGGTGGGCAGATTGATCAAGTTGGCCCATCAGGTCTTAGCTTTCTAGGTTCAGAAACTAAATTCTGTCAGTTCATTCAGCATGGGTAGACTATTGGGAACTGACCCATATTGGCCAAACACACAGAAACAAATTGTGGATTGGAGTATTTATTTACAAAAGTTAGCCCTCCCAGGGATCTTATACCCCATCACATAGAAGCCCCCTATTCTAGTTATTCCTGCCTAACAAATTATCCCAAAACATAATGGCTTAAAACAACATTTTGTTATACTCATGATTTTGTGAGTCAGGAATTTGTGCGGTGCACATCAAAAATGGCTTATCTCTGCTTCACAGTGGAGTGGGGCTTTAGTTTGAGTGGCTGAAGATGGCTGGGATGGCTCAAGTGGGGCCATATGTTTAGGCCTCAGGTCTGGTTTTTGGCTGGCTTCCTTAGCTTTTCTCCATGTCACATCTCCTGGGGCTGGAATTTCCAAGATGGCTTCTTCAATTTCATGTTGGATGCCTGGGCTGGTTTGGCCAGAATGGCTATTTCTTTCACCACATGGCTAACCTGAGCTTCCTCACAGCATGGGAGTCTCTGCATAGTCAGACTTCTTACAGGGTCCTGGTTTCCCCCAGAGTGAATATTCCAAGAGACAGAAAGTGGAAGTTGCCAGTTTCTTAAAGCCTGGTTCTGGAAACTGGCATAGCATCATTCCTGCTGTATTCTACACATCAAAACAGTTACAGAGCCCACGCAGATTCTAGAGAAGAAGATGTAGACCTGACCTATTAATGGGAGAGATGTCAAAAAATATGTGGCCTTCTTTAATACACCTAACTTCTTCCTAGAATCCACATACCTAGGGAGAGAAATTAGTAACTACATTAGTGGACCGCTTGGTGTGCAGGGACCCCAGAACTAAAGCAGTAGAATTGTATGGAAAAAAAATTTCATCTAGGCCTTGGAGAAAGAAACCTGGTTGAATGTGCTTCTCTGGTGCCTGTCCATTAGATTAAGTATCTCTCTCTCTTCAGAGATAAATGCTGCCTATTTTTGCTCTTTGGTCCTTCTTCTGGGTTTTGTAATGGCCACTCCCATCCTGTTAACACATTCTTTCTTCAGTTTGGCTAATACCATTGATCAGATGGATTTTCTTTCCCAGTACTTATGTTACCATCAAGCCTTCCAGAGATTATCCTCCAGTTACCTTGACTTGCTTGAGTGTTTTTCAGTCTCATCTGGCAGATGTTCATAGACTGTCCTTGAGACTCTGGTGGAATCTAATGTAGCGCTTTAAAGCCTCAGGGATGGGAAATTTGAAACTAGGTATTAAGGTATAAAGTGTGAGTCATACCAACTTAGCAAATGCACTGCCAGAATTTTTATCTTACAGATAAAATTTGTGGTCCAAGAAATATTACACACTTTTCAAGATAGCAATATTTCTGATTGGGAAACGTTAGAATGACTTACATATCCCAGTAGGGAACTAATTAAATAAATTACAGTACATGCATACAGTGGAATTTTACAAAACCATTAAAAATAAAAGGGGCAGGGCTTCCCTGGTGGCACAGTGGTTGGGAGTCCGCCTGCCGATGCAGGGGACACGGGTTCGTGCCCCGGTCCGGGAGGATCCCACATGCCGCGGAGCGGCTGGGCCCGTGGGCCATGGCTGCTGAGCCTGTGCTTCCGGAGCCTGTGCTCCACAGCGGGAGAGGCCACAGCAGTGAGAGGCCTGCATACCACAAAAAAAAATAATAATAATGATAAATAAATAAAAGGGGCAGATCTATGTGTATTAATATGAATTGCTTGGTAAGAGATGGGAGGAAAGTAAGGTGCAAAACTATATAATATGCCATCATTTGTGGATAAAAAGTATGAGGGGTATATTCGTATATATATATTTGTATGTGCATAAAATATCCCTGGGAGGACACACAAGAAATTGGTAATGATGATTGCCTCTCTGTAGGGATCTATGAGTCTGGAGATGAGAGTTAGGAGGAAGACTTACTTTTTTTTTTTAATACATTTATTTATTTATTTATTTATTTATTTATGGCTGCTTTGGGTCTTCATTGCAGCATGCAGGCTTTCTCTAGTTGTGGTGAGCAGGGTCTACTCTTCGTTGCGGTGCACAGGCTTCTCATTGCGGTGGCTTCTCTTGTTGCAGAGCACGGGCTCTAGCCACGTGGGCTTCAGCAGTTGTGGCTCGCAGGCTCTAGAATGCAGGCTCAGTAGTTGTGGCACATGGGCTTAGTTGCTCTGCGGCATGTGGGATCTTCCTGGACCAGAGCTCAAACCCCTTCATTGGCAGGTGTCCCCTTCATTGGCAGGTGGATTCTTAACCACTGTGCCACCAGGGATATCCCAAGACTTACTTTATATTGAAAGACTGCTATGGACCTCCACCAGAGTTTCCTCTGGCTTCATCCTGCCCAGGCATAGTTCACCATCTTTTGGGTCTTTTTGTATCCTTTGCATTTTAACAGTGTACATATATATTGCATTTTACAATTTTAAAAACAACAACAAAAGAATGGAGAGCAAGAGATAAAGCATGGCTGACCTAGTGCTTCCTGGTCCAGCATAATATTTTGAGATCTTCTGATGGCCTTTCCTCTTATACCCCTGTTTGGCTCTGGGTCCTTACTTTTGATGTCCACTTCTGCATCTGCATCCTCTTTTTAGCTCTGCGTCCATTGCTGGTCATCTCCTCCTTGTTCTTGAATACTCTCATTGTTCCAGTCCAGACCATCCCAGCTTGCAGGCAAAGGTGCACAGCTTACTGAGGTTTGCCTCTGGGTGTGTGAGGAGTGCAGGTTGGGGGTGCTGCTTCTGTTTTCCTAACAGCCTCTCTGAGGGCGTCCCAGGCAAGGCCTTTTCTTGGATTACCCTTAGATCTACCTCTACCCTCAGCCCATTGTTTCTCTCTGGTACAAAATCAGAGGAAAATTCCTACTGTCCACCTATCTGGTACATATCTTTGTAACTTTATGACAGTGCTTCTGTCTTGCATAAAAGCAGACATTTTTATAAATGTTGAAGTAATGGCTGCACACATGCACAAAACAATTTTTTGCAGCTTTGTTTATAAAACCAAAAATTCAGAAACATGTTAAATGCCCATCAGCAGGATAAATAGATTGTGACATATTCATACAATGGAACACTATGCAGTAGTCATAATGAACGCACAAACTTTTTATATCTCAGTATAGAACTTGGCAGGGGGAGGGATAAATTAGAAGTTTGGGATTAACAGATATGCACTACTATATATAAAATGGGTAAACAGCAAGGACCTACTGTGTAGCACAGGGAACTATATTCAGTATCCTGTGATAACCTATATGAGAAAAGAATCTGAGTTATAATACTGAATCACTTTGCTGTACACCAGAAACTAACAGAACAGTGTAAATCAACTATACTTCAATAAAAAAATTAGAACTCAGAACCAAAGTTGAGTATAGAATTATATGTACTGTAGAATACTATTTCCATAAATTAACAACCACATGAAAATAATATGGGCTATCATTGTGATGCAGTAAAATTATATAAATATTGACAGAAAGAGCACATTTCAAATTCAAGATAGTGGTTGCTCTGGGGAGGGAGGGCAAAGGGAAAGATAAGAAGAGGACTTTGAATCTGAAATGTTTTCTTTTCTTTCCTTTTTTTTTTTGTTGATGTATTTTTTTTTAACATCTTTATTGGAGTATAATTGATTTACAATGATGTATTAATTTCTGCATTATAACAAAGTGAATCAGCTATACATATACATATATCCCCATATCCCCTCCCTCTTGCATCTCCCGCCCACCCTCCTTATCCCACCCCTCTAGGTGGTCACAAAGCACTGAGCTGATCCCCCTGTGCTATGCGGCTGCTTCCCACTAGCTATCTATTTTATGAAATGTTTTCATTTTTTAAAAAGATTTGAATCAAATATGACAAATATTAACAGTTCTTAATTCTGGAGGGAGGGTACATAAGTGTACACATTCTGGAGGGAGGGTACACATAAGTGTACATGAGTGTTTATAATGTTATTTTCTTTAATTATCCACATTAAAATCTTCATAATAAAAATACAAGTAATTCTGCTCATCATGAGTTCAAATGGTGCCTCTGGCTTGGTCTGATCTTAGAGAAAAGTATTCAAGACAAGGTTCAGAGCAAGCAGAACTTGGGAATGCTGTTAGTTATTTAGCACCCTCTGTCACTTGGAAATATGAATTCCACTTGTTGAGGGGGTTGGGGCTAAACTCCTCTTGACACTTGGACAGCACTGAGTCATGGCTGTGCCAGCTGGATTCCTCATCACCTTTGACCCTGAATGATGCCTTCTTTCTGGCATTCGTCAGTGTAGGCAAAAGAGAGGCCTGTGCTTGAAGTTACATCTCGCCTTCTGTTTATCCACCTGATGGCTGCCAGCTTTTCGTGCCAGGTTTGTTGACACTGGCAAAACAGTACTTGGTATTTGTGAGTTCACTTTTGTCCTCAGGACTATTTACTTGCTGTTTTAGTGTTGTTTTTCTGTGCTGAGAGCCTTCTTAAGGAACTCACTATCAGTAAACCAAACAACCCTCTAAGTAGGAGAATAAAACATCGCAATGCAGTATCAATTTTTTTGAGGGGAGATTTTAGATGATTATAATGTTTTTTTTTCTTGTAACAACTTTATTGAGATATAATCACATGCCATACAGCTCACCCATTGAACAATTAAGTGGCTTTTAGTATATTCACAGAGTTGTGCAACCATCACCACATCAATTTTAGAATATTTTAATCACCCCAGAAAGAAACCTCATACTCTTTGGCAGGAGCTCCCTGCTCCCCATTCCCTCATCAGTCCCTGGCAATCACTAATCTACTTTCTGTCTCTATGGATTTGCCTGTTATGGACATTTCATATAAATGGACTCATTCAATATGTAATCTATTGTGAAAGGCTTCTTTTATTAGCATGATGCTTTCAAGGTTCATCCATGTTGTACATATGTCAGTACTTTATTCCTTTTTAATGGATGAATAATATTGCATCATAAGGATATACCCCACTTTGTTCATCCATCCATCTGCTGATGATATTTGCATTGTTTCCACTTTTTGGCTCAGTGTTATATTTTGAGTTCTTAAGGTCCACACAACTGTCAAAGATAAGCACAGTTGGGCATTAAAGTGGTGAAAACCGATTCAGGAACTACTGACAGTAGGGGAAAGAGATTATTGCCTTTCCAATTTGTGCAGAGGTGACTGGCGTTTTAAAGGGAGAGTGAGGGAGTGGGGTGTGGGATGGCAGGGGCCTGAAAAGAGTCAGGAAAGTGAAAAATGACAAAAAGCAGGAATTGGGGTGGGGGTTGGTCCATGTGAAACTCATTTGGGTTTGCTAACTGGTGCTTATCTTATCGATAAGCACCCTTCCATGGAGACTGGGAGACAGGGGCTCTATCTTCAGACGATGGCTGGAACAAACAGGACACTCCTTGGCAGCCTTGAGTTTTCTCAAGTAGGCACTTTAAGGAGGGTTTCATCCTAGGGATGAAGGTCACTCTAGGGTTGTGACTTTGAGCTGTTAGAAACTATGTTAGTGTGTTCAAGTCTTTAAAGGCCAATGTTGGTGCAACAAAAAGAATAAAATACCTAGGAATAAACCTACCTAAGGAGACAAAAGACCTGTATGCAGAAAACTATAAGACACTGATGAAAGAAATTAAAGATGATACAAACAGATGGAGAGATATACCATGTTCTTGGATTGGAAGAATCAACATTGTGAAAATGACTCTACTACCCAAAGCAATCTACAGATTCAATGCAATCCCTATCAAACTATCAATGGCATTTTTCACAGAACTAGAACAAAAAATCTCACAATTTGTATGGAAACACAAAAGACCCCAAATAGCCAAAGCAATCTTGAGAAGGAAAAACGGAGCTGGAGGAATCAGGCTCCTGGACTTCAGACTATACTACAAAGCTACAGTAATCAAGACACTATGGTACTGGCACAAAAACAGAAATACAGATCAATGGAACAAGATAGAAAGCCCAGAGATAAACCCATGCACATATGGTCACCTTATTTTTGATAAAGGAGGCAAGGATATACAATGGAGAAAAGACAGTCTCTTCAATAAGTGGTGCTGGGAAAACTGGACAGCTACATGTAAAAGAATGAAATTAGATTACTCCCTAACACCATACACAAAAATAAACTCAAAATGGATTAAAGACCTAAGTGTAAGGCCAACGACACTATAAAAACTCTTAGAGGAAAACGTAGGCAGAACACTCTATGACATAAATCACAGCAAGATCCTTTTTGACCCACCTTCTAGAGAAATGGAAATAAAAACAAACAAATGGGACCTAATGAACTTAAAAGCTTTTGCACGGCAAAGGAAAGCCATAAACAAGACGCAAAAGACAACCCTCAGAATGGGAGAAAATATTTGCAAATGAAGCAACTGACAAAGTATTAATCCCCAAGATTTACAAGCTCAATATCCAAACAACAAACAGCCCAATCCAAAAATGGGCAGAAAACCTAAATAGACATTTCTCCAAAGAAGATATACAGATTGCCAACAAAATACATGAAAGGATGCTCAACATCACTAATCATTAGAGAAATGCAAATCAAAACTACAGTGAGGTATCACTTCGCACCAGTCAGAGTGACCATCATCAAAAAATCTACAAACGGGCTTCCATGGTGGCGCCAGTGGTTGACAGTCCGCCTGCCGATGCAGGGGACGCGGGTTCGTGCCCCGGTCCCGGGAAGATCCCACATGCCGCGGAAGCAGCTGGGCCCGTGAGCCATGGCTGCTGAGCCTGCGCGGCCCGGAGCCTGTGCTCTGCCAACGCGGAGAGGCCACAACAGTGAGAGGCCCACATACCGCAAATAAATAAATAAATAAAAATTAAAAAAAAAAAAAAAAATCTACAAACCATAAATGCTGGAGAGGGTGTGGAGAAAAGGGAACCTCTTGCACTGTTGGTGGGAATGTAAATTGATACAGCCACTATGGAGAACAGTATGGAGGTTCCTTAAAAAACTAAAAATAGAACTACCATATGACCCAGCAATCCCACTACTGGGCACATACCCTGAGAAAACCATAATTCAAAAAGAGTCATGTACCACAATGTTCATTGCAGCTCTATTTACAATAACCAGGACATGGAAGCAACCTAAGTGTCCATCGACAGATGAATGGATAAAGAAGATGTGGCACATATATACAATGGAATATTACTCAGCCATAAAAAGAAACGAAATTGAGTTATTTGTAGTGAGGTTGGATGGACCTAGAGTCTGTCATACAGAGTGAAGTAAGTCAGAAGAGAAAAACAAATACCATATGCTAACACAATATATATGGAATCTAAAAAAAAAAAAAACATTGTTTCTGAAGAACCTCGAGGCAGGAGAGGAATTAAAGACACCAGACGTAGAGAATGGACTTGAAGACACTGGGAGGGGGAAGGGTAAGCTGGGATGAAGTGAGAGAGTGGCATGGACATATATACACTACCAAATGTAAAATAGATAGCTAGTGGGAAGCAGCCGCATAGCAAAGAGAGATCAGCTCGGTGCTTTATGACCAACTAGAGGGATGGGATAGGGAGGGTGGGAGGGAGATGCAAGAGGGAGGAGATTATGGGGATATATGGTATATTTATAGCTGATTCACTTTGTTATAAAGCAGAAACTACACACCATTGTAAAGCAATTATACTCCAATAAAAGATGTTAAAAAAAAAACATGTTCTGAAACTAAGTACAGGACTATAAAACAACAAACAAAAAAATGGCCAATGTTGGGGCTTCGTTGAGAAGACTGCTGAGGAGCCTGACTAGAATTTGGTAAAGGAGAAAAATCTTTATCATAACCTACAGCTGTGTTTCCTAAATTTGTTTAGGTCCCCCACCCTTTGAAAATCTGAAAGCTATGGCACTTCTCTGCAGCAGAAATTTGTGTATATGCACAGCATATTGCATAGGATTTCAGCTCTCCATCCCCTCCACGCCCCAGCCTGTCTGCACACCCAGGTTACCACACCTTGCCCTGGAGGTGGATTAGTGTGTTCTAGGCACTATACCTAGAATTTGGGTAATGGTTGCCCGGAGCTGCTTTGTGTTATCTACCTTAACATTATAGGCTAGCCATCAGAGCACCTCTGGAATCAATTATTAGTAATAATTCCCTTGTTTAACTGATGAGAAGATGTCGAGCTCACACGTACAAGACGAGGCAAGGCTAAGGCCTGACTGATTCAATCAGTAAAGCTATAACAGCCATTTTTAGATTTAGACATTTTATTGCTCCACATAGTGAAAGGATGAGAGAGGCAAAAGGCGCCAGCTCCCTGTGATGCTGTGCCACACCCTCGAAGGACAACCCCGAAACTCTTTCAATCAGTTGACTGTGCTGCGAGTTGCAGGGTACCCTGTTGCTGAGGAGACCCTTCTAGACTGTAGCTAAGGAGTTTTATATTCTGCAGCTCATTTCTGTGTGGGCTTTCTGCCCACCCCTCTGCAAAACCCGGGCAGTGATAAGAAACTGTCTCCTGACAGCCTCCCAGATGAGCTAGGGAGGTGAGTGGGAGGTGGCCTCAGAGCAGCCCCTTCTAGGTTGCAGTGAGGAGGTTTTATATTCTGCAACTCTTTTATAAGGAGGACGGACAGAACGGCCACATGGGTCAGAACCCAGAGGCGAGGGGAAACTGTCCTCAGGGACACAGGGACTTATGCCTATCAGGGGACATAGGAAACATAGGGAGGGAGGTAGCCCCGTGGCAGCTCTGTGTAGACCTCCATTCCTGTGCCGAGAGGATCGAAGGGCATTCAGCCCTGAAGACTCAGGGAAGGCTGGTGTGGACGAAAAATGTCTCCTGCCGTATCAGTTGACACAGGGTGTTGTGGTCATCAAGCCATCGGCCAATGGGGCTGCCCCCAGCGGCCCGCTGTGAGGGAATTCAGGATGGTAAAGAACAGGATACTGGCCCTAGATAGCTAAGGTGCATATCAGAGGAATTATTTCACTGAGCCCAGATTCTTGCATACCTAGGAAAGCACTAAATACATTAACTTGAGATGTCCGGTTCTCTTTAATAACAGTAAGCTTTTGATGTTCCGACTACCTGGTTTTTGTTGCAGACTGCTACGTATCCTGGCTCCTCCCTCACCTCTTTGGAGCTGTCCCTCAGAGGTAGCTGAGAGTCTGCCTCCTGGGCTTAAGTCCTCAGAAAGTTTGCCGAATAAAGCATAATTCTCAGCTTTTAGGTTGTGCATTTTTTTCAGTTGATATCGGGTTTCAAGCCTTGTGTCTGTGGATACATGCAAGGTCAGGAGCATGCCACCACCCAGCTATTACCAACAAAGTGACAGAGCCCGTTTGTGCTGGGTCTGGAACTGGGGACAAAATCTCCTGCCAGGCAGTCCCTGAGTCTCTCAACTGAAACCGCCAGATGTGGATGACTGACTTGAGATAAAAACCCGTGACAACGAGACAGGCACTTTTTTTCCTATAAAAATGACTCTTGTTCTAAAAAAAAAAAAAAAATCACATAAATACGAGTTGCGTGCTAATTATTTGTGATTACATAACACATTTAAGAGAACGTCATTTCAACCTAGTTGAAATAATTTGCAGAAGTAATACGTGTTTACTGGAGAGAAATCAGAAAGACACAAAAAGAAGAAAATCCAAATCTTCCACAATCCCAACACTCTGTACATGTTACAGTGCCTCGCACACATAGCTGTTACTAAGCATTTGTGAAATGAATACATAAATACACACATGCTCTTGGGGGTAGGTAAGCATTGTCCCTGCTTGCTTGTCCTTGGTGAATAGGCTTCCATACTTCCCCCATGTGTCATCCAACATACATATTTTTTAAATGAAGCATATCATATACTCTCTTTTATAACCTGCCTTTTACTAAAAGATAAATATGAACATCTTTCTACAATAGTCACTTCGTTAACAATTTTTAATGTCTGAATAGTGTTCCACTATGGCTATACTAGAATATACTGAAGCTTATTGTTACATATTCAGATTTTTGTATGTATAAAGATTTGATAAATACATCTATCACTAAATATCATGCGCATCCTGAATTAGTTCCCTAAAATAAATCTCTTAAAATGGAATTGTTGTGGTAAATGATTTCGCTCAGGCCTTTGATATGTATCGGCTGCCAAACTGTCCTCCAGAAAAGTTACAAGGGCAACAGTTTTGTGCAATGGAGGGCATTCCCATTTCTAAAAAAAGAGAGACTCTGCCAGTGTGTTCTTCCCAGAGCAAATGAACAAATGAGTAAACACCCCTTAAAGCTTGATCTCTAATCCTGGGTTAGGAGCTGGCAAGGCAAAGGAAAGGTTGGTCTGGTCCTCTTCTTGATCTACAAGAGAGGAAGCATGGAACCACAGAAGAACCAGCTCAGGGGAACCTCCCTCACTCCCTTTCTGTTCTCTCTTTTCTTAGGGGGCCCATCTTTTGTTCACAGCAGGCTTCTTGCTGAGGCTCTGGAGGCTTTAAATATCACAGACTTCTTCTAGGCCTTTTTTTAGGGGAAATTCACAAACTATAATACAATGAACCATTTTATTTAATTTATTTGGCCGCACCTTGTGGCATGCGGGATCTTAGTTCCCTGACCAGGGATCGAACCTGTGCCCCCTACAGTGGAAGCGTGGAGGCCTAACCACTGGACCACCAGGGAGTTCCCTCAGTGAAGCATTTTAAAGTGCACAATTCAGCAGCACTTAGTGTATTATTAATGTTATAAAACTACTACTTCTCTCTAGTTTCAAAACTTTTTCAATACCCCAGAAAAACACCCTGTCATTAGTTACTCCTCATTCCCCTCTCCTGTCACCCCTTGGTAATCATTAATCTGCTTTCCATCTTTATGGATCTGCCTATTCAATATATCATATAAATGGAATCATACAATATATGACCTTTTGTGTCTGGCTTCTTTCACTTACTGTATGTTTTCAAGGTTCATCCAAGTTTTAGTGTGTATCACACTTTGTTCTTTTTATGGCTGAATACTATTCCATTGTATGCATATACCACAATTTGCTTATCCATTTATCAGTTGATGCCATTTGGGTTCTTTCCACCTTTTGACAACTGTGAGTAATGCTGCTCTAAACATTCCTGTGCAAGTCTCTGTGTGGCATATGTTTTCATTTCTTTTGGGTATATACCTAGGAGTGGAATTGCTGGATCATATGGTAATTCTGTGTTTAACTTTTTGGGAACTTGACAAATGGTTTTCCACAACAGCTGCAACATTTCTGCTTTCCCATCAGCAATGCCCAAGGGTTTCAATTTCTTCACACAGGTTGTTTCTCGCCAACAAGTTGTTATTTTCAGTTTTTTGGATTTAAGTCATCCTAGTGGGTGTGAAATGCTATCTTATTGTACTTTTGATTTTCATTCCTTAGTGACCAATGATGTTGAGCATCTTTTCATGCCCATACTGGCTATTTATATATCTTCTTTGGAGAAATGTCAAATCATTTGATCATTTGAAAATTGGATTGTCTTCTTGTTGAGTTTTTAAAGAGTTCTTTATATACTCTGGATATTAAACCCTCATCAGATGTATGATTTGCTAATATTTTCTTTCATTGTGTAGATTGTCTATTCACATTCTTTTTTTTTAACATCTTTATTGGAGTATAATTGCTTTACAATGGTGTGTTAGTTTCTGCTTTATAACAAAGTGAATCAGTTATACATATACCTATATTCCCATATCTCTTCCCTCTTGCATCTCCCTCCCTCCCACCCTCCCTATCCCACCCCTCTAGGTGGTCACAAACCACCTAGCTGATCTCCCTGTGCTATGTGGCTGCTTCCCACTAGCTATCTATTTTACGTTTGGTAGTGTATATATGTCCATGCCACTCTCTCACTTTGTCACAGCTTACCCTTCCCCCTCCCCATAACCTCAAGTCCATGCTCTAGTAGGTCTGTGTCTTTATTCCTGTCTTACCCCTAGGTACTTCATGACCTTTTTTTTTTCTTAGATTCCATATATATGTGTTAGCATATGGTACTTGTTTTTCTCTTTCTGACTTACTTCACTCTGTATGACAGACTCTAGGTCCATCCACCTCACTACAAATAACTCAATTTTGTTTCTTTTTATGGCTGAGTAATATTCCATTGTGTATATGTACCACGTCTTCTTTATCCATTCATCTGTTGATGGACACTTAGGTTGCTTCCATGTCCTGGCTATTGTAAATAGAGCTGCAATGAACATTGTGGTACATGACTCTTTTTGAATTATGGTTTTCTCAGGGTATATGCCCAGTAGTGGGATTGCTGGGTCGTATATGGTAGTTCTATTTGTAGTTTTTTAAGGAACCTCCATACTGTTCTCCATAGTGGCTGTATCAGTTTACATTCCCACCAACAGTGCAAGAGGGTTCCCTTTTCTCCACACCTTCTCCAGCATTTATTGTTTCTAGATTTTTTGATGATGGCCATTCTGACCTGTGTGAGATGATATCTCATTGTAGTTTTGATTTGCATTTCTCTAATGATTAATGATGTTGAGCATCATTTCATGTGTTTGTTGGCAATCTGTATATCTTCTTTGGAGAAATGTCTATTTAGGTCTTTATTCACATTCTTGATAATGTCCTTTGATGTGCAAAAGTTTTAAATTTTTATGAAGTCCAATTTTTCTTTTATTGCTCACACATTACTGTTCAAATCTAAGAATCCCATTGCCAAATCCAAGGTCATGAAGATTTACCCCTATGTATATTTTTAAATTTTTTATTTTTTAAATAAATTTATGTATTTTATTTATTTATTTTTAGCTGCGTTGGGTCTCGGTTGCTGTGTGCAGGCTTTCTCTAGTTGCCGCGAGTGGGGGCTACTCTTTGTTGCGGTGCATGGGCTTCTCATTGCAGTGGCTTCTCTTGTTGCAGAGCACGGGCTCTAGGCACATGGGCTTCAGTAGTTGTGGTATGTGAGCTCAGTAGTTGTGGCTCGCAGGCTCTAGAGCACAGGCTCGGTAGTTGTAGCACATGGGCCCAGCCGCTCCGCGGCATGTGGGATCCTCCCGGACTGGGGCACGAACCCGTGTCCCCTGCATTGGCAGGCGGACTCTCAACCACTGCGCCACCAGGGAAGCCCAGTATTTTATTCTTTTGGTTGCTATGTATTAGTCTACTCTGGCTGCCATAACAAAATGCCATAAACTGGGTGTCTTAAACAGTAAAAATTTACTTTCTTGCAGTTCTGGAAGCTGGAAGTTCAAGATAAGGGTGTCAGCATGGTTGGTTTCTGGTGAGAGCCCTTTTGTAATAGGGGTAGAGTGAGCACACGCTCATTAGTGTGAGACCCTTAGCATGGGGGTTAGAAGTCAAGCTCCACCAACAGGAAGCCTTGCAGTGGTCCTCGTAGCAGTGATTGCAGTGAGAGGCAGATTGTGGCCTTCTCCCCAGGGCCCTCCAGGCCCTCCAGCCTCAGGGCTGGTGGGTGAGCTGAGGGTCCTGGAGACAGGCTGAGGCCTATGTCCTGCAGAGCCAGAGCCAACAGCCACCCACTGGCTGGGCCCAGGCCTTGAAGCAGCAGTGAACCTCTCCACCATCCCCACCTCTGTGACCTAATGGCAGTGGCAGTCTCCATGGGTCGCAGTCCGTGGAGGCCTCGCAACTGGAGTATATGGACACTGCCATTAAGGTAACAGCTTCAACCAGCTTCAGTTTCTCCGTTCAAGTTTCAAAAATTGGTAGAGCTTAGATCAGTTGTCTACCCCTAGGAGGTGGCCAGATGTCAGGGTTAAGTTGCAATGACATGGCACATCATTATTTCCAGTCCACCTCTGTGGTTGGGGCTATTCTCAAAGAAGGGCAACTGTTGTGAGCTGGGAACTAACCTAACTGGTATTTGTTGCAACATGTATTCTTATTGATCCTATACAAATGAATCTTTCCAGTTTAAATGAAAAGCCTGAGGGCCGGCTGGGTCCTGGGCACCTGGCTCCCTCAGTGACGATGGCTGGGCAGGGTCTGGGGACCTGGCTCTGAGGGTGCTGCCAGTTGAGATCTGCCTCTTTATTTGGGCCTGGGCACTAGCGGGAGGACCCAGACTGGGTTCTGGACAAACATTCCCAGGTAGGGTAACTGGCCTGCGCAGGGGCCCCCTCCCCTTAGCCAGGGCCTGGACCTCAGAGGGTGAAAGTTGAGCCTTGGGACCTTGCACTTTCTTGTCAGAACAGAGAATAATATTTGTTTCAGTGGAGGTTTACAGGAACATTGTGACTTGACCTCAAGAACAGAGGATCTGACACCAAGAAGTCTGCAACAATTAACTATGCCCCTTCCTCACCTTTCCTATAAAAGGGCTTCACTAAAAGCTTTCAGGGAGTTTGGGATTTTTAGGGCATGAGCCACCCATCTCCTTGCGTGACCCTGCAATAAACATTCCTCTGCTCCAAACTCCAATGTTTTGGTATTGTTTGGCCTCACTGTGAATTGGGCACACAAACTTGGGTTTGGTAGCAATTTTCCTGGCTTGCAGACAGCCACCTTAAATGGTCTTTCCTTGTGTGTGTATGCTTGTGTGTGCACACACATGCACACACACACAGAGAACTCTCTAATATCTCTTTATGAGGATACTAATCCTATTGGATCAGGGCCCCACTCTTTTTTTTTGAATTTTATTTATTTTTTTATACAGCAGGTTCTTATTAGTTATCCATTTTATACATACTAGTGTATATATGTCAATTCCAATCTCCCAGTTCATCACACCACCGCCCCCACCACCACCACTTTCCACCATTGGTGTCCATACATTTGTTCTCTACATCTGTTTCACTATTTCTGCCCTGCAAACTGGTTCATCTGTACCACTTTTCTAGGTTCCACATATATGCGTTAATATACGACATTTGTTTTTCTCTTTCTGACTTACTTCACTCTGTATGACAGTTTCTAGATCAATCCACGTCTCTACAAATAACCCAAATGCATTCCTTTTTATGGCTGAGTAATATTCCATTGTATATATGTACCACATCTTCTTTATCCATTCGTCTGTGGATGGGCATTTAGGTTGCTTCCATGGCCTGGCTATTGTAAATAGTGCTGCAATGTGTCTTTTTGAATTATGGTTTTCTCTGGATATATGACCAGTAGTGGGATTGCTGGGTCATATGGTAATTCTATTTTAGTTTTTTAAGGTACCTCCATACTGTTCTCTATAGTGGCTGTATCAATTTACATTCCCATCAACAGTGCAAGATGCTTCCCTTTTCTCCACACCCTCTCTAGCATTTGTTGTTTGTAGAGTTTCTGATGATGCCATTCTAACTGGTGTGATGTGATACCTCATTGTAGTTTTGATTTGCATTTCTCTAACAATTAGTGATGTTGAGCAGCTTTTCATGTGCTTCTTGGCCATCTGTATATCTTCTTTGGAGAAATATCTCTTGAGGTCTTCTTCCCATTTTTGATTGGGTTCTTTGTTTTTTTAATATTGAGCTGCATGAGCTGTTTATATATTTTGGAGATTAATCCTTTGTCCGTTGATTCATTTGCAAATATTTTCTCCCATTCTGAGGGTTGTCTTTTCGTCTTGTTTGTAGTTTCCTTTGCTTTGCAAAAGCTTTAAAGTTCCATTAGGTCCCATTTGATTATTTTTGTTTTTATTTCCATTACTCTAGGAGGTGGATCAAAAAAGATCTTGCTGTGATTTACGTCAAAGAGTGTTCTTCCTATGTTTTCCTCTAAGAGTTTTATAGTATTCAGTCTTAAATTTAGGTCTCTAATCCACTTTTTTTCTTTTTAATAAATTTATTTATTTATTTATTTGTGGCTGTGTTCCGTCTTCGTTGCTGTGCATGAGCTTTCTTTAGTTGTGGTGAGCGGGGGCTACTCTTCGTTGTGGTGCACGGGCTTCTCATTGTCGTGGCTTCCCTTGTTGCGGAGCACGAGCTCTAGGTATGCGGGCTTCAGTAGTTGTGGCACATGGGCTCAGTAGTTGTGGCTTGCGGGCTCTAGAGCTCAGGCTCAGTAATTGTGGCGCACGGGCTTAGTTGCTCCACGGCATGTGGGATCTTCCTGGACCAGGGCTCGAACCCGTGTCCCCTGCATTGGCAGGTGGATTCTTAACCACTGCACCACCAGGGAAGCTCTCTAATCCATTTTGAGTATATTTTTGTGTATGGTGTTAGGGAGTGTTCTAATTTCATTCTTTTACATGTAGCTGTCCAGTTTTCCCAGCACCACTTATTGAAGAGACTGTCTTTTCTCCATTGTATATCCTTGCCTCCTTTGTTATAGATTAGTTGCCCATAGGTACGTGGGTTTATCTCTGGACTTTCTATCCTGTTCCATTGATCTATATTTCTGTTTTTGTGCCAGTACCATATTGTCTTGATTACTGTAGCTTTGTAGTATAGTCTGAAGTCAGGGAGTCTGATTCCTCCAGCTCCGTTTTTTTTTCCCTCAAGACTGCTTTGGCTATTTGGGGTCTTTTGTGTCTCCATATAAATTTTAAGATTTTTGTTCTAGTTCTGTAAAAAATGCTATTGGTAATTTGATAGGGATTGTATTGAATCTGTAGATTGCTTTGGGTAGTATAGTCATTTTCACAATATTGATTCTTCCAATACAAGAACAGGTTATATCTCTCCATCTGTTGGTATCATCTTTAATTTCTTTCAACAGTGTCTTATAGTTTTCTGCATACAGGTCTTTGGTCTCCCTAGGTAGGTTTATTCCTAGGTTTTTTATTCTTTTTGTTGCAGTGGTAAATGGGAGTGTTTACTTAATTTCTCCTTCAGATTTTTCATCATTAGTGTATAGGAATGAAAGAGATTTCTGTGCATTAATTTTGTATCCTGCAACTTTACCAAATTCATTGATTAGCTCCAGTAGTTTTCTGGTGGCATATTTAGGATTCTCTATGTCTAGTATCATGTCATCTGCAAAGAGTGACAGTTTTACTTCTTCTTTTCCAATTTGTATTCCTTTTATTTCTTTTTCTTCTCTGATTGCCATGGCTAGGACTTCCAAAACTATGTTGAATAATAGTGGTGAGAGTGGACATCCCTGTCTTGTTCCTGATCTTAGAGGAAATGCTTTCAGTTTTTCACCATTGAGAATGATGTTTGCTGTGGGTTTGTCATATATGGCCTTTATTATGTTGAGGTAGGTTCCCTCTATGCCCACTTTCTGGAGAGTTTTTATCATAAATGGGTGTTGAATTTGTCAAAAACTTTTTCTGCATCTATTGAGCTGATCATATGGTTTTTCTTCTTCAATTTGTTAAAATGGTGTATCACATTGATTGATTTGCGTATATTGAGGAATCCTTGCATCCCTGGGATAAATCCCACTTGGTCATGATGTATGATCCTTTTAATGTGTTGTTGGATTTTGTTTGCTAGTATTTTGTTGAGGATTTTTGCATCAATATTCATCAGTGATATTGGTCTGTAATTTTCTTTTTTTGTAGAATCTTTGTCTGGTTTTGGTATCAGAGTGATGGTGGCCTTATAGAATGTGTTTGGGAGTGTTCCTTCCTCTGCAATTTTTTGGAAGAGTTTGAGAAGGATGGGTGTTAGCTCTTCTCTAAATGTTTGATAGAATTCACCTGTGAAGGTATCTGGTCCTGGACTTTCGTTTGTTGCAAGATTTTTAATCACAGTTTCAATTTCATTACTTGTGATTGATCTGTTCATATTTTCTATTTCTTCCTGGTTCAGTCTTGGAAGGTTATGCTTTTCTAAGAATTTGTCCATTTCTTCCAGGTTGTCCATTTTATTTGCATAGAGTTGCTTGTAGTAATCTCTCATGGTTCTTTGTGTTTCTGTACTGTCAGTTGTTACTTCTCCTTCTTCATTTCTAATTCTGTTGATTTGAGTCTTCTCCCTTTTTTACTTAATGAGTCTGGGTAGTGCTTTATCAATTTTGTTTATCTTCTCAAAGAACCATCTTTTAGTTTTATTGATCTTTGCTATTGTTTCTTTCATTTCTTTTTCATTTATTTCTGCTCTGATATTTATGATTTCTTTCCTTCTACTAACTTTGGGTTTTGTTTGTTCTTCTTTCTCTAGTTCCCTTAGATGTAAGGTTAGATTGTTTATTTGAGATTTTTCTTGTTTTTGTGGTAGACTTGTATTGCTATAAACTTCCTTCTTAGAACTGCTTTTGCTGCATACCATAGGTTTTGGATCATCGTGTTTTCATTGTCATTTGTCTCTAGGTATTTTTTGATTTCCTCTTTGATTTCTTCAGTGATCTCTTGGTTATTTAGTAACATGTTGTTTAGCCTCCATGTGTTTGTGTTGTTTATGGTTTTTTTCCCTGTAATTGATTTCTAATGTCATAGTGTTGTGGTCAGAAAAGATGCTTGATATGATTTCAATTTTCTTAAATTTGCTGTGGCTTGATTTGTGATCCAAGATGTGATCTATCCTGCAGAATATTCTGTTTGCACCTGAGAAGAAAGTGTAATCTGCTGTTTTTGGATGGAATGTCCTATAAATATCAATTAAATCTATCTGGTCTATTGTGTCATTTAAAGCTTGTGTTTCCTTATTAATTTTCTGTATGGATGATCTGGCCATTGGTGAATGTGAGGTGTTAAATTCCCCCACTATTATTGTGTTACTGTTGATTCCCTCTTGTATAGCTGTTAGCAGTTGCCTTATGTATTGAGGTGCTCCTATGTTGGGTGCATATATATTTATAATTGTTATATCTTCTTCTTGGATTGATCCCTTGATCATTATGTAGTGTCCTTCCTTGTCTCTTGTAACATTTTTTATTTTAAAGTCTATTTTATCTGATATGAGTGTTCCTACTCCAACTTTATTTTGATTTCCATTTGCATGGAATATCTTTTTCCATCCCCTCACTTTCAGTCTGTATGTGTCCCTAGGTCTGAAGTGGGTGTCTTGTAGACAGCATATATATGGGTATTGTTTCTGTAACCATTCAGTGAGCCTGTGTCTTTTGGTTGGAGCATTTAATCCATTCAAGTTTAAGGTAATTATCGATACGGTAATTACTATTACCATTTTCTTAATTGTTATGGGTTTGTTTTTGTAGGTCCTTTTCTTCTTTTGTGTTTCCCACTTAGAGAAGTTCCTTTAGCATTTGTTGTAGAGCTGGTTTGGTGGTGCGGAATTCTCTTAGCTTTTGCTTGTCTGTAAAGCTTTTGATTTCTCCGTTGAATCTGAATGAGATCCTTGCCGGGTACAGTAATCTTGGTTTTAGGTTCTTCCCTTTCATCACTTGAAATATATCATGCCAGTCCCTTCTGGCTTGTAGAGTTTCTGCTGAGAAATCAGCTGTTAACCTTATGGAAGTTCCCTTGTATGTTATTTGTAGTTTTTCCCTTGTTGCTTTCAGTAATTTTTCTTTGTCTTTAATTTTTGTCAATTTTTGATTACTATGTGTCTCGGCATGTTTCTCTTCGGGTTTATCCTGCCAGGGACTGTCTGCACTTCCTGGTCTTGGGTGGCTATTTCCTTTCCCATGTTAGGGAAGTTTTCGACTATAATCTCTTCAAATATTTTCTTGGGGCCTTTCTCTCTCTCTTCTCCTCCTGTGACCCCTATAATGCAAATGTTGTTGCATTTAATGTTGTCCCAGGGGTCTCTTAGGCTGTCTTTATTTCTTCTCATTCTTTTTTCTTTATTCTGTTCTGCAGCAGTGAATTCTACCATTCTGTCTTCCAGGTCACTTATCCGTTCTTCTGCCTCAGTTATTCTGCTATTGATTCCTTCTAGTGTATTTTTCATTTCAGTTATTGTATTGTTCATCTCTGTTTGTTTGTTCTTTAATTCTTGTAGGTCTTTGTTAAACATTTCTTGCATCTTCTTGATCTTTGCCTCCATTCTTTTTCTGAGGTCCTGTATCATCTTCACTATTATTATTCTGAATTCTTTTTCTGGAAGGTTGCCTATCTCCACTTCATTTAGCTGTTTTTCTGGGGTTTTGTTTTGTTTCTTCATCTGGTACATAGCCCTCTGCCTTTTCATCTTGTCTGTCTCTCTGTGAATGTGCTTTTTGTTCCACAGGCTGCAGGATTGTTGTTCTTCTTGCTTCTGCTGTCTGCCCTCTGGTGGATGAGGCTGTCTAAGAGGCTTGTGCAAGTTTCCTGATGGGAGGGGCTGGTGGTGGGTAGAGCTGGGTGTGGCTCTGGTGGGCAGAGCTCAGTAAAACTTTAATCTGCTTGTGTGCTGATGGGTGGGACTGTGTTCCTTCCCTGTTGGTTGTTTGGCCTGAGGCGACCCAGCACTGGAGCCTACATGCTCTTTGGTGGGGCGAATGGTGGACTCCGGGAGGGCCCACTCCAAGGAGTCCTTCCCAGAACTTCTGCTGCCAGTGTCCTTGTCCTCAGGGTGAGCCACAGCCACCCACCCCCACCCCCCACCTCTGGAGGAGACCCTCCAACCCTAGCAGGTAGGTATGGTTCAGTTTCCTATGGGGCCACTGCTCCTTCCCGTGGGTGTCAATGCACACACTACTTTGTGTGTGCCCTCCAAGAGTGGAGTCTCTGTTTCCCCAAGTCCTGTCAAAGTCCTGCAATCAAATCCCGCTAGCCTTCAAAGTCTGATTCTCTGGAAATTCCTCCTCCCGTTGCCGGACCTCCAGGTTGGGAAGACTGACGTGGGGCTCAGAACCTTCACTCCAGTGGGTGGACTTCTGTGGTATAAGTGTTCTCCAGTTTGTGAGTCACCCACCCAGCAGTTACGGGATTTGATTTTATTGTGATTGCGCCCCTCCTACCGTCTCACTGTGGCTTCTTCTTTGTCTTTGGATGTGGGGTCTTTTTTGCTGAGTTCCAGTGTCTTCCTGTTGATGATTGTTCAGCAGTTAGTTGTGATACTGGTGCTCTCGCAAGAGGGAGTGAGTGCACGTCCTTCTGCTCCACCATCTTGAACCAATCTCCCCAGGGCCCCACTCTTATTTAATCTTAATTACTTTCTTAGATGCTTCCTCTCTAAATACAGCCACACTGAAGGTTAGGGCTTCAACACATGAATTTGGGGGAGATGCAACATTCAGGCCATAAAAGATGCTATTGTAATTGTATATTAGAACTATTCTCTTAATTTCCTTTTGAGATTTTCCTTCAGCCTTTTAAAATTAATGCCTACCCCAGTGGAGCCACTGTTACCAGTTTCCTATGTATCCTCTTCCCTGCTTCTTTTCTGTCTCTGTCTCATAATCTTTGTATTATCTGCAACTTGTTTTTCTTCCACTTGATTCACTGGCAATTGCTAAATATTTATTGAGTGTCTCTAATGTGTTTAGCAGTGTGTTAAGCAGTATGGGAAGTATAAAGAAGTACGACAAGGTTCCTGCCCTTAAAGATTTTCAATCTAGTTGAAGAGACAAGATATGTACAAAATAATTAGGGAATAGTTTATAAGCATATGTAATCAAGTTCTCGGCTGTGTGGCTTATGCCCTAGGATGTAAATAAACTGTCTAAGTGTAGGTCACAGCAGTATCCCCAGCCCCAAGATCAGTATAGGAGGAATAGAATATGAGCTCAATAAATGCATGTTGGATGAATTTAACACTGTCGGTCTTTGGAATCTCACCTGGCAGAGGCTAGCCCTCCCATTCATCTTGGAAGATGATCCCTAGGGAACTCTGTTCTGCAAAGGGGCACTTAGCACCTATCTGAAAACCTTGGGGCTCTCTAACTGGTTCAGGTTACAGCCTAGTGGTAGGCTCACAGACATAAAACACATTTCTCAGCAAGTGCTCTGGTGTCTTTCTAAAATAAGTTCTTACATAAATAGATCCTTGTTAAGTTCCACCAAGTAAACTGAGGAGTATGAAGGAAGAGGGAAGAAAGCATGGCCTAGGCATGGGGGGAAATGTCCCAGAAACTTCCAAACTGACAGCCAGGAAGTGGTGCCAGAGGCTTTGGGTTCCAGGCAAGAAGCTGGTGCCCAAGGAAAGGTTATGGATCTAGTCCTTTAAAACGTGTTTCTTTTCCCCGATTCCAAGATCAAGGTAGAAAACTTGAAAAACAAATCACAGTGTAAAGAAGAAAGTAAACTCTCTGTAAACCATGACTCAGAGATAACCATTGTTTGCATCATTATAAATACATTGCATGTAATTTTACATGAGCTTAACAGAAGGAAAAGAAACCAAACTTAAGATAAATATTTCTTCAAAGTGAGATATTATTTCTTAAAAGGAGTCTTCTAAGATTAAAGAATTCAGAGACATTTTAAGAAGTTGGGGTTATTACAGAAGTTCTCAAGCTGGGGTGATTTTGCCCCCATCCCCCAGGACATTTTGGCAATGTCTAGAGACGTTTTTGGTTGTCACAGCTTGGTGTGGGGTTGCTGCTGGGGTACAGTCTAGGGGTGCTGCTAAACATTCTACAAAACACAGGACAGTCTGCCACAGCAAAGAATCATCCAGCCCCAGATGTCAGCAGTGCCATGAGAAACCCTGGGTTACAGCAGTGTTGTGCTGGGTTTAAGCAGCACATTTAAAAAAAATATTTATTTGTTTATTATTTATTTATTTTGGCTGCATCGGGTCTTAGTTGCGGCATGCGGACTTCTTAGTTGTGGCATGAGAACTCTTAGTTGCAGCATGCATGCGGGATCTAGTTCCCTGACTTAGGGATCAAACCCCAGGCCCCCTGCATTGGGAGCGCAGAGTCTTACCCACTGGACCGCCAGGGAAGTCCCTTAAGCAGTACATATTTTTAAAGAGCCTAAGTTTGTTTTCAGTTAGTAAGGGATAGTCAGCTTTCTCGGGGATCAGTGGAGTAAGCAGTTGTGAGCATGGCCTCCAGCCAGGTGGTCTGAGTTTGAACTCTGACTCTGCCACTTACTGGCAAAGTGACCTCGGGCAACCTCTTTGGGCCTCAGTTTCCTCATCTGCAAAACTGTGGTAATGTTACACCTACCTCATGCAGCTGTAGTGAGGGCTGAATGAGCTAGTATAAGCAAAGTGCTTGGAACAGTGTCTAGTTTATGCTAAGCTCCACAGAAATATTATTATTATTATATTAATATCTTAAACCAAACTAGAAACACAACTTAAGCTTACTTTTAGGTTAATTCGCCTAAGGAATTTAGTAGAGAAAAATAGACACATAAGTATTATTTTCTAATGGAACCCTTAAGAAAAATAAACAAAATGAGTGCAGTGAGGGGTCACTTATAAATCTAAGTACATGAATTCAGAGGTTCAGCAAGTCTTTCCTGCTTTCTGGAATTACTTGATCAATGCTAGGTGACTTATTGCTTCAGAAAACACTTTTTTCCCCCTTTAGATTAAAAAGTTTGAATACATTCTCATAGTTCAAAACTCAAAACAATATACCAATAAAATGTCACACAGTCTCACTCTCACTGCTGTCCTCCCCACTCTCCCATAGGTAACCACTTTAATTCATTTCTGGTGTATCAGTCCAGTGTTTCTCTACGAAAGCAAATGCAAATGCTATGTATTCTTATTTAGCTCCCCACGTTTTTCCATTCAACAGTCTATCTTGGCTATCTAGCAATCTTTCCATATTACAATCTTTCCTTCCATTTTAGCACACAAGGAGCTGCTTCATCCTCTTTTAAGGTGATGCAGTATTCCATTATGAAGATGACCCACACTTTGCTTATAAATGTTTTGTAATTATTAATAAATATTAACAAATTGTCCTCCATGTAGGGTTGTGTCATGTTAGACTCCCACTGGCAATGTCTGAATACGCTTATTTTCCTCCAGGTATCACAGTCGTTTTCAGACAATTAACCATTCAAAATTGTACCACACTGGCAGGTATTACTGGGAGGTAGAAGTGGGAAACAAGGCTAAATGGACGTTGGGGGTTTGTCAAGGCTGTCTTCCTGGGAACAAGGAGAATCAGCCATTAGTTCAGGGTGGATTCTGGGCAATTGGGTAATATACGAAGGGCAATCAGGTTGCACTGGTCCTGGGAGAACCCTGTATTTAATGCTGACAGTAAGACCCAGTAAAATTGTTGTTTTTATGGACTATCAGTTCTATAATTTGAATAATAGATCTCTTCTCCATCATTTTTTTTTTTTCTCCATCATTTTAATGTTTCTTTTATAGAAGACTTTTGGCCTAATTTCGATACTGAAACAGATCTAATCCTCTTAACACTTATTCAGTAAAAAGATTAAGTACTTGGGCTTCCCTGGTGGCGCAGTGGTTGAGAGTCCGCCTGCTGATGCAGGGGACACGGTTTCGTGCCCCGGTCCGAGAGGATCCCACATGCCGCGGAGCGGCTGGGCCCGTGAGCCATGGCCGCTGAGCCTGCACGTCCGGAGCCTGTGCTCCGCAACGGGAGAGGCCACAACAGTGAGAGGCCCGCGTACCGCACAAAAAAAAAAAAAAGATGAAGTACTTGGGAGACCACTATGCTTCATTTTCTTTCAGTTTGTAGGTATAACTTAGCCAGTAAATTTAATCTTAGTATTTCTGGATTCTTTTTAAGTTTTACCCCCACCAAAACCCAAAATACATTATTTTCTCCCTTATTTTCAACAACTATAAAAACATCATTGCAATGTCAATTTCATAGATGCTATGGGTCTCAACTGTCAAGTGCTGTAGAAATTCTAAGATAAAATATTTGAGAATTGCATTCCTTAACATAGCTAATAAAAATTTTTTATTAAAAAAATTCATACCACATAGTTTACTTCATATTTACATCTTGACTTTCTCATTCAGCTTCTGTTTTTCCTGGAGTTTCTAATTGTGTTTCTTTTTTCTTGTTGGTTACACGAGATATTTATCTTTGTCTCCTTGACAGCAAGCTGCAGGAGATTTAAATGCTTCTATGAAGGAGTCGTAGACATTCTACTATACCTCATTAAAGGGCTCAGTTTCCCTAAAACCCTGGACCCCAAATATCTATACCTCAACATACCCCAGTTTGCCAGGTATCCCATTTTTCCAAAATTTCGTTCCTCCAAGACCTCAGTTCTGCCAGTTCCACCAGTTCCACCAGATACTCATTGCTCTCAATATTCTAACTTCTGTGTAACCTTTTTTTTTTTCCAGTGTTCTCCTTTCGAGACTACAGGCCATCCCAGCACCTACCTCCTACACAATGTGCTTTTGCCCAGCTCACTTGCTCTGGTGTGGCCATAAGACACTCCCTTATCCTGCTTCCTCTCCAGGAAGTGCCTGCCTAGCTAGGCCATGGTTATTCAGCTTTGGTTGAACTCCACAGGTGCTGAACAAGGCCAAGTATGGTCCGATATGGATAAACCGCTTAGGGCCTCAGATCCATGTGAACCTGGCCAGTGCCCCACTCCTGGAGCAAGTGATGCGCCAAGAGGGCAAGTACCCAGTACGGAACGACATGGAACTATGGAGGGAGCACCGGGACCAGCAGGGCCTGACCTATGGGCCCTTCACCACGTGAGCTGGGGCCTGGGGGACTGGAACAGGCCCCCAGGGGGGCCAGGCCCAAGGACAGTGGCACTGGGCAGCCAGTGGATAATGGGCAGGGTAGTATCTTCCTGTGTCCTCTGAGCCTGAAACTCGTCTAGAAAGTGGTGGTTGGGTTGGGCTGAAGCCCATGGACCATTCATTGGCTTTTCCACTAATGTATCGTATGACTGTGAACAAATGAATAATTTCCCCTTCCTTGGGCTTATGTTTCTCATGTGTAAAATGGGAAGCTTGGATTAGAGTATCTCCAAGATATCTCTAAGAACTTTCAAGCTCCGTTATTCTATATTATGGTTGAAAACATACCAACTCAAATCATAATGGGACATATTTACTTGTAGTTGAAAAAAACATTATCACCATACTAGTTGGGAGGGCCCAATTTAATTAAAAATATTTTCCAAGTTATGTATTATATGCTTGTTGTTGGTTATAACTTTCATGGATGCTTTCCACTCACAGAGATAGATGTAGGTTTTAGCCTTAAAGTTATACCTAGAAAAGTTAAGATTATTCTGGCAGTGACAAACTGAAAGATGGGCTGAGTGTATTATATATGCATATATCAATTAAGGTAAAAAATTGAGAATCATTGGTGATTCTCAGTGCCACGGCTTGTAATTGGATATATTACAGGCTTCTTTTTACTATAGTGTGTTAAAAGAGCTCCAAAAACAATGAATGGCTTTTGATTTTCCCTAGTTGCTTGATATCCATGTTTTTTAAAGTCATTTTTTAAGGGATTAAAGTTGATCCTGGTGGTGGAAGTAGTAGCAGTAACACTGATGATAACTAAGTATGTGTTTATAACATGCCAGGCATCAGGCTAGTCTCTTTACATTTATTATTTCATCTTATCTTCACAACAAACTCATGAAGTAGATAGTATTATTATCCCCATTTTATAGATGAAGAAACTGAGGCCTAGAAGGGTTTTTGCACCACTTGCCAGAAGTGACACAACTAGTGAGTAGTGGAATAGATCTCTCTGATTCTGGAATGCAAGGACCTACTGCCATGACATGTTTGGGAAGGAAACGGACTGGTTGGAAGGTTCATTTTATCTGTCTTTGATGCTTATACATTCATTCTGTCATTGCATGTCTTTCTTTCTTTATTCCTGGTTCCTTCACAGGTGGGTGGTTTCAGAGCTTAATTTCTGGGCCCTTTTTTCAAGGTTCTGGGAAGAGAATAGAGAATGTTCTTCAAGAACTCTTTAACCTGATGTCTGACCCTGAGGGCAAGATTTGTGTCTCAGGTATGCTCTACAGTATTTGAGACCCAAATCTTGCCAAGGGAGTAAATCCTGGAAGTTAATTTTTTATGGTGACGGATGGTAACTAGTCTTATTGTGGTGATCATCTCGCAATGTATACAGATATAATGTTATATGTCAATTATACCTCAATAATAATAATAAAAAACATTTGGGTCTCACAGGTTTTCACAGGTCAGGCCATCATTGGACTTGATTGTTCAGATTTAGAACTGGGGCTAAACATGATATATACCCCTTTGTGATCTATTTATAACTGTTTACCCTAAAGCCAGTTTCCTAAATATGTTATACCATATATGTCTTTAAAAGCTATTTTGCTAACCTGTGATAACCTTTTTTGTTTTAACATATATACTTTTTAAATCTCATTTTTTGAGTGACTGTCGTTTCCCCAAGAAATATTTTAACAACCACAGAAAGTTTCAGATTTAAGTCCTGCAAATCCTACTGTTGGGAGAGTTTTACTCTTGGAGAAGCACCTAAAACCTGAAGTTCCAATAAATAGGTCTATTCTGGTTTTTATTTCCTTTCCAACAACACTTTTAGTCTATCTTTTTTTTTCATAAATTTATTTTATTTTATTTATTTTTGGCTGCGTTGAGTCTTTGTTGCTGCGTGCGGGCTTTCTCTAGTTGCAGCGAGCGGGGGCTACCCTTTGTTGCGGTGCGCAGGCTTCTCATTGTGGTGGCTTCTCTTGTCGTGGAGCACGGGCTCTAGGCTCGCGGGCTCAGTAGTTGTGGCACTCGGGCTTAGCTGCTCCACGGCATGTGGGATCTTCCCAGACCAGAGATCTAACCCGTGTCCCCTGCATTGGCAGGTGGATTCTTAACCAGTGCGCCACCGGGGAAGTCCCTAGTTTATCTTTTTGCAGGTTTTCCCCAACATAATAAAGAAAACTCCTGGGGTTTGAGGTTCATTTATTTATTTATTTAGCTTGTTTTTTGAGGTTCATTTAAATAAAAATATATTTTAAAAATTTATTGAAGTGCAGTTGACTTATACTTCAAAATAAAAAACCTGAATATTGCCTTCAGACTTTTTAAACGTTTTCCTTTTTAAAATACCTTATTGGTTTTTAAAATTCAAAAGTAATACTTATTGGAAAAATTCCATCCCATCCTCCTAAGTAATTCTCATCAGTAATTTGGTGTGTATTCTTCTTCCCTCCTTTGTGCTGAAACATGCAGATATGCATGTGGATATGTAGGATTTCCTCTCTTCCTCTTAAAATTGTACCATATTATACTTATTACTCTGCAGCTGGCTTTTTAAAAATTGACCCATACCCAGCTTGCTTAGGAAAGGTAACAGGTTTGGGGGACAGCTGAGGGTGGCAGCAGCCCCTGAATATTAAGCTCCTGTTTGGGAAGCATGTTTCCACCCACACGAACATCCCTGCCTAACCGGGGTGAGACCCAGCCACCTACTGGATGGCTATGGCAAGAGAGCCTGGAGATCAGCTTGGTAGCTCTCTCTGTCCCCTTGGCCTACGGAGCTAAGGTCCAGAATCTGAGCACCCCAAGAACCCTCATTTGCTCCTCCTTTATTCCTCATCCTCCACACAGAGGGACTGGAACCACCGTAGCTCCATAGCTCATTTCACATACAGAAGATTCTGGAGTTGTATCATCCTAAGATAATCACAGTAAACATTCATTAAGCATTCACCATTTGCCAGGCACTGATCTAAGCACGTTAATTATCCTGCTAAGATAGGCACTCTTATTATTCCCATTTTACAGAAGGGGAAACCGAGGCACAGAGGATTTAAGTCACCTGCCTAAGGTCACTCAGCCAGTCATCATCCGACCTGTGATTTGACCCTAGACAGACTGATTCCAGATGCCCACCGTAACTACTTCCTTTATGCTGTTAGTGAGATTCTGAAGTTTTGTGATTCAAAGATTCTGTTATCTGAAAGTTTGTGATTCTTTAATTCTAGGTCTAGGAGTCTGAGATTTTCCTCGAGTCCATAGGGGTCTCAGGGTGGGAAGATACCATCTAATCCAATCCCCACCAGATACTTACCTTGGTGTCTCTCCTCCATTCTCTACAGGCAAGGACAGCAGTGGTACCGGCTCCGCCAGGCTCTGAACCAGCGGTTGCTGAAGCCGGCTGAGGCTGCGCTCTACACAGATGCTCTGAATGAGGTGATTGAGGACTTCATGACTCGACTGAACCAGCAGCGGGCAGAGAGCGCCTCGGGGGACCATGTGCCCGACATCGCTCACAATTTCTACTTCTTTGCCCTGGAAGGTACCCTTGTGGGGAGAGGGGCTGGGTGGGCGTGTGTCGGGTAGGTTGTGCTCTCCTTCTCGAAGCCCCCTGGACTCTGTGTGCCGTGGCCCTGCCTCCTGTGACGGCCCCTGTGCACCGCCAGCTGTTTGCTACGTCCTGTTTGAGAAACGTATTGGCTGCCTGGAGCGCTCCATCCCCCAGGACACCAAGACCTTCGTCAGATCTGTCGGGCTCATGTTCCAGAACTCGCTGTACGCCACCTTCCTCCCCAAGTGGACTCGTTCCCTGCTGCCCTTCTGGAGGCGGTATCTGGATGGCTGGAACACCATCTTCTCTTTTGGTGAGGAGTCCAGGGAGAGAAGTTGGGGCGTGGGTCCCAGGGCCTGTGCGGTAACAGCCCCCTCAGGACCCTCTCCCGGGATCTTCTCTCTTGGTCGTTGGGAGAGCATGACTTTTGACCTCATCCTCCCCTGTTCTCCGTTGTCCCCACAGGGAAGAAGCTGATTGATCAGAAATTAGAGGAGATAGAGGCCCAACTTCAGACAGGGGGCCCAGAGAAGGCCCAGATATCTGGTTACCTGCACTTCCTGCTGACCAGTGGACAGCTCAGTCCTCGTGACGCTGAGGGCAGCCTGCCCGAGCTGCTCATGGCTGGAGTAGACACGGTGCGTGAGAGGGGCAGGCGAGGAGACCAGGGCCTCCCAGCTCCCATCCTGAGCCAATTCCCTACTCTACCCCACCTGAGCCTGACCTCCATCAGATACCCGCTTCTCTCTCCGTAACGTGGATGTAGAGCTGGAAGGAAAACAGGGTGGTCATTCAGCCTGGTGGAGGCGGGCAGGGAGTGGTCCTTGTGTAAAAGGGATCCCCTCACGCCCTGGAGCCTCTGTCAGACAGCTGGGAAGTTTCATGTCACATCTAACCCACTCCCTCGTGCTGTCAGCTAAGCCCAGAGTTGAAGAGCTTGCCCGCAGCACCTTCTTAGTGGGACCTCTTTCCTGTCCTTTCGTCACGTTGGATTTCTCTGTCACAGTCTTCTCTGCTGTTACAGAGCAGTTCTCCATCACATTGGTCCTTAGCCCACTGTGAAGTCACGTGGAGCGTGGAGGGAGAGCCCCATGAATCCCTGAGTCTAAGCCTGCCACACTCGTGGCAACTTAATTTTTCTCCCACATTTTGCACGCATGCACTCACACACCCTCCCACCACCTTAACTGGCCTCTTTCTTAGAGATCTTTCCTCACTTCATCTCTTACTCTACCTCCCAGACGTCCAACACGCTGACGTGGGCCCTGTACCATCTTTCAAAGAACCCAGAGATCCAGGCAGCCCTGCATGAAGAAGTGGTGGGCATGGTACCCGCCGGGCAGGTGCCCCAGTACAAGGACTTTGCCCACATGCCCCTGCTCAAAGCTGTGCTTAAGGAGACGCTGCGGTAGGATGCTGTCCCCGGGAGCAAGGACTCAGAGACAGGACTGGGGGTGGGGGCTGGTAGGCTGTGGCCTGGGCCAGGGATGAGATGGGAAGAGGGTCCCGGGGGACCAGAGGGGTGTGGCCGGGGGGGTGGGCACTCTGCCCCTCCTTGGATCCAGAGGCAGATCTGCACGTTCTTTTACCTGCAGTCTCTATCCTGTGGTCCCCGTGAACTCCCGGGTCATCGTGGACAAGGAAATTGAAGTTGGTGGCTTCCTCTTCCCCAAGAACGTGAGTAGGGCTGGAGAGCCAGGGTTCCCAGGGGGACCCTGCAGCCCTCTGCTGATGTGCCACCCATTCTTTGTCTGCAGACCCAGTTTGTGTTCTGCCACTACGTGGTGTCCCGGGACCCTCGCATCTTCCCTGAGCCGGACAGCTTCGAGCCCCAACGTTGGCTGAGGAAGAGCCAGCCTGATGCCCTCAGGGCCCAACACCCATTCGGCTCTGTGCCCTTTGGTTACGGGGTCCGGGCCTGCCTGGGCCGCAGGATTGCAGAGCTGGAGATGCAGCTGCTGCTGACAAGGGTGAACGGGGAGAGACAGGAGGGCCGCGCGGGCCACGGGTGCTGAAGGAGGCGGGAGGCACGGGGTGGGAGCGTGCGGAGGAGGGCGGTGGATGGAGGCCACAGACTCTAATCGCCCGTGCGCCTTTTACTTCCCAGCTGATCCAGCAGTACGAGGTGGCCCTGGCCCCTGAGACGGGGGAGGTGACCAGTGTGGCTCGAATCGTGCTCGTTCCCAATAAGAAGGTGGGCCTGCGCTTCCTGCAGAGACAGAGCTGAGCCTCCTTCCCACACTCCCTGGCACATGAAGAAGGAGAGGAAGGGGCTGCCAGGTGCCAGAGGTTGGAGAAACTCAGTGTAGTTCCTGTAGGACCCTGAGCTTTTGCCACTTTCATCATTTTGAGCATCTCCCTCTCAGATAAAAAGCCGCCTCCGTGGCACGTCGCTAACCTCGGGGAAAATATAGAATAAAGGGGCTTTTATTCATAATTGGAGACCTTTGTGATTCTTTCTGACCACCCAGCATCTGAACCTCTTTCTGTGTTTGGGGAACACCCTCTCCCCACTTAGCAAACCTGGTGGGAGGCAGAACCACCTCCCTTCGTGGAAGCTGAGAACGCCGTATGCTTTCCCAGACCTCACAGAGAAGCCTTAGCTTCACCTGGCATTGGCTGAGGCCCTGCCCAGGTAGAAGCTGCAGAGCCATTCCCCAGGCACCGAGAGGACACCCTCTTTTGAATAGAAAGTGCTTAGATACAGTCAGTGACATGCTATAAAAATGGTCGGAAGAATTCTAGGCCAGGCCTACAGGAATGACTCTAGGGACACCACTGGGGGGCTGATCAGTCTGGAAAGCCCCGTGTTGGTCACACTCAGGAGAATGAGAGTTGGGAAGCTGTCACTACAACTGTTGGCCCCAGAGCTACTCCATGTCTCCCAGGTCTATGCTGACTAAAGAAAAAAAGAAAAGATGCCCCCTCCTCCCAACTACCCCTGACAACAGGAAGAACAGGAGCAGCAGAGGGTGGTCTCTGTCTCACGACCACCTTCCAAACCTCTCACGTACAACTGAGAGGTGGAGCCTAAATCCCACCTGGAACTTCAAGAGAGTCTGGGGATTGTAGTTTCTAACTTTCCAGCCTCTTCAGTACAGGAAGCCAACAAGAAGGAAAGTGGGTTGGCATCGAGATCCAGTGTACCACAACACAAGCCTGAAAAGTCAACAAATCCCAGCCTCAAGGAGGCCCAGCCCTAGTGGGAAATTTCTGCTGAGTCATAGAAAACTAAAGCAGAATTTCTTCTGTCTGTGGAGATTTGAGTTTGAGCCTATTAAAAAACTCACGTCATTGCCCTGATTAAAATCCTTCCATGGCTCCCCTCAGTCCTGAGGCAAAGTTCTAAGTGGCTTAGAAGACTCAGTGTTCTGGCACCCTGGCCTCCACACTCCCCTATCCCCCCTCCACCCTTCTACAGCTGAGCCCAAATTCCTTGTATTTCCCTGAGCACATTATGCTCTTTCCGGCCTCGATACTTTGTACTTAATGTCTGCTGTCCTTGGAACACCCTCTTCACCAACTGGCCTGTCGTCTCACAGAACTTGCTCTTCCTCTAGACTCAGCTCAAATGTCGCCGCCTCTGCAAAGCCTTCCCTGACCTCTCAGGGTAAGCCTGAGCACTTCCTCTTGTGCTCTCCCCCGTCCATCCCCTAGAACCGAGCGCTCAGCCCGGTCACCGTGTGGTAGGCCCGACTGTCTCCCCAGCCACCTGGGAGCCCCATGGAGGGCATAATCCCAATGTCGAACTCTGTGTCTAGCACAGAGTTAATAAAGGTAATGCATACATGTTTGTTGAATGCGACTGGAATAGGAGGAAGGGAAGGGAAGGAGAGGGGGAAGATACAGAGCTTTCCATATTGAGAAGAGAAACCTGGAGAGAATTGGGCAGGATGCCTGATTATAAGGCCACAGCTCTTGAACCCACCTGTGCAGGGGTTCGCTGTAAGAGCTCTTTATAAAATGTAGAGGATGGGGGCTGGGCGCCAAGGGTGCTAGGATCTCTGTCGCAAAGTCAACCAGGGCAGACTGCTGCCTTTCCCAGTGTGCTGCTCCTCGGACCACCAAGGGTCAGCTGCCCAAGCCATGTGAACGCCTCAGTGCTGGCACGCTGGGTGACGGGAAGTCTGTGTGATGTGGCTTGGGATTGAGGTTTTGTAGAGCTGTCCAAGAGTGTCAGTGTCCACGTCTGCAGCTCAGTTTATGAATTTATAGGCTAATCTCACATCAAAATCTGTGAAGATCTTGTATATCCATAGGCTAGAATATTATTGAGCCATAAGAAACGAATGAAGTACTGAGTCATGCTACGTCATGGATGAACCTTGAAAACATTATATTAATGAGGGAAACCAGACACAAAAGACCACATCTTGTGTGATTCCACTGACATGAAATGTCTGGAATAAGCAAATCCATAGAGACAGAAAGTAAGTTAGTGGTTGCCGGGAGAATGGGGAGTGATTTTCAATGGATACGGAGTTTCTTTGGGATGACAAGTGTGTTCTGGAATTAGTGGTGATGGTTGCCCAACTTCGTGAATATACTAAGTACCACTGAATTATACACGCTGCAAGAGTGAACTTTATGGTGTGTGAGTTATATCTCAATTAAAAAATCTGTGAAGATCAGTTTGGTAAGGTTATTGTAGAAATAGCTGCCGATGAAAGCCATACCTCCAGAGGCGCCACAGGAAATTGTGAAGCAGCAGTGCCCTGCTGTGCATCCTCAGGGCCTAAAATCCAGTCTCTAATCAGAAATCAGCAATGCAGAACCGAAACGAGAGCTCAGAGGACTGGTGAAGTAATGATGTCCTTGTGAGGATTAATCAAAGAGCAGGCTATACCCCCTTACATTTTGATGAGGTGTAGCCACAACCTCAGAGGCTCCCCACCAAAAGTGACAAGCGACAAGTTGTGTTCTAAAAGATACAAAAGCTGAAGAGCTATTAACGCAGCTATGAAACCTTGCCCAGAGGTTGCTACTGGAAAGCCCACAGACACAGCTCTGGGAAGAAAAGAGTCAAAGACTCCTACTCAAAACAGAGAAAAGGGACTTCCCTGGTGGCGCATTGAATGAGAATCCGCCTGCCAACGCAGGGGACACAGGATTGAGCCCTGGCTCGGGAGGATCCCACATGCCGCGGAGCAACTAAGCCCGTGCGCCGCAACTATTGAGCCTGTGCTCTAGAGCCCGCGAGCCACAACTACTGAAGCCCGCGCACCTAGAGCCTGTGCGCCTAGAGCCCGTGCTCCTCAACAGAAGCCACCGCAATGAGAAGCCCGCGCACCGCAACGAAGAGTAGCTCCCGCTCGCCGCAACTAGAGAAAGCCCGCGCACAGCAACGAAGAGTCAACACAGCCAAAAATAAAATAAATTAATTTTTTTAAAAAAACAGACAAAAACAAAATACAGCATGGTCAAAGAGGTTTTCTCTTTATACCTGAGGTTCTTTTAAAAAAAATTTAAGATATCTATTGAAATATACCTACAGAAAAACGAATATGCCATAAGTGTACATGAAGTTCCTCTGCTTATATTGGGAGTTGAAAATGGCCTCTGTCTATTTTCCATCACATTGCCTGGACAAGACATTTAATGTAAATGGAAAAAATTACTTTCTTTGGCAATGATTCATTCAAATACATATAATAGCTATAGGATACAATATTGTAAATCAACTATGCTTTAATTTAAAAAAAAATCCAAGGTTTAGAAAACACACACACAGATAGCTGCAGGATGGATGTGATGTAATACGTGGGCTCTTTCCCTTGCAACCTTCTCTCTGGAGAGTGAACGCATCAGCCCTGGTGTGAGGGTTGGCCCAAAGGCCATCAGTGGCCAGTGATGGGGTGCATTTCCAGGGTCTGGGGGCTCAGGAACTCTGGACTGCCCCCATAAGTCACAGTGCAGGGATGACACAGTGAGGCTCCCTAATAACCCACCTGACTGTATAAGGAAAGAAGAATAGGATTTAGGATAATCACTGAAGAGTAGACATTAATTCAGCACAGCAGCTACATCTTTGACTGAAAAGAATGTGCACATCTCGTTACTCCTAATTCCAGCTAATTTGAATTTGTTGGCCAAATTAGGATCCATGTTTCTGGGTACGACTTTGAGAAAACAGCTTGCCTTCTTAAACACTATGCAGCGCTCCTGGGAATAAAAAGAGAGAATCCAGTGTTTTCTGGCTATCCACATACTCGTGTTTTATAGTTTTAGCCCTGAATGTATTTTGGCTTGGTAATATCGGTTTATTTTCAGGTCATTATTTATGACTCCACTTTTTTTCCCCAAAGTTAATCACTAGTTTTATTTATGTTTTTCATTGTTTGGTTTTCTTTTTTTGTTTTCTTTACACCTTTATTGGAGTATAATTGCTTTACAATGGTGTGTTAGTTTCTGCTGTATAACAAAGTGAATCCCCTATACGTATACATATAACCTCATATCCTCTCCCTCTTGCGTGTCCCTCCCACCCTCCCTATCCCACCCCTCTAGGTGGTCACAAAGCACTGAGCTGATCTCCCTATGCTATGCGACTGCTTCCCACCAGCTATCTATTTTACATTTGGTAGGGTATATATGTCAGTGCAACTCTCTCACTTCATCCCGTCTTACCCTTCCCCCTCCCCGTGTCCTCAAGTCCATTCTCTACATCTGTGTCTTTATTCCTGTCCTGCCCCTAGGTTCATCAGAACCTTTTTTTTTTTTTTTCAGATTCCATATATTTGTGTTAGCATATGGTATTTGTTTTTCTCTTTCTGACTTACTTCACTCTGTATGACAGACTCTACATCCAACCACCTCACTACAAATAACTCAATTTCAATTCTTTTTTTTTTTTTTTTTTTTTGCGGTACGCAGGCTTCTCACTGTTGTGGCCTCTCCCGTTGCGGAGCACAGGCTCCGGACGCGCAGGCTCAGCGGCCATGGCTCACGGGCCTAGCCGCTCCGCGGCATGTGGGATCTTCCCAGACTGGGGCACGAACCCGTGTCCCCTGCATCGGCAGGCGGACTCTCAACCACTGCGCCACCAGGGAAGCCCCAATTTCATTTCTTTTTATGGCTAATGTTCCATTGTATATACGTGCCACATCTTCTCTATCCATTCATCTGTCGATGGACACTTAGGTTGCTTCCATGTCCTGGCTATTGTAAATAGAGCTGCAATGAACATTGTGGTACATGACTCTTTTTGAATTATGGTTTTCTCAGGGTATATGCCCAGTAGTGGGATTGCTGGATCATATGGTAGCTCTATTTTTAGTTTTTTAAGGAACCTCCATACTGTTCACCATAGTGGCTGTATCAGTTTACATTCCCACCAACAGTGCAAGAGGATTCCCTTTTCTCCACACCCTCTCCAGCATTTATTGTTTGTAGATTTTTTTTTTTTTTTTTTTTTTTTTTTTATGCGTTACGCGGGCCTCTCACTGTTGTGGCCTCTCCCGTTGCGGAGGACAGGCTCCGGACGCGCAGGCTCAGCGGCCATGGCTCACGGGCCCAGCCGCTCCGCGGCATGTGGGATCCTCCCAGACCGGGGCACGAACCCGTGTCCCCTGCATCGGCAGGCGGACTCTCAACCACTGCGCCACCAGGGAAGCCCTGTTTGTAGATTTTTTGATGATGGTCATTCTGACTGGTGTGAGGTGATACCTCATTGTGGGTTTGATTTGCATTTCTCTAATGATTAGTGATGTTGAGCATCATTTCATGTGTTTGTTGACAATCTGTATATCTTCTTTTGGAGAAATGTCTATTTAGGTCTTCTGCCCATTTTTGGATTGGGTTGTTTGTTTTTTTGGTATTAAGCTGCATGAGCTGCTTGTATATTTTGGAGATTAATCCTTTGTCAGTTGCTTCATTTGCAAATATTTTGTCCCATTCTGATGGTTGTATGACTCCACTTTTAATATGCATGTCCAATAAAAACTAGCTCAACTGTCTTCATGGAATGGACTGTACATGACATTGTACTGAATTCTTCTGCATTTAAGGATGCTTGAAAGAACAGTAGTGAGAATACTAACAAATCATATATCTTTTATGTTGTGCCATTACTCTTAGCCAGTGCTTCTTGTAGATCTTAGTCATAACAAATTATAGATAGACCCAATAATGTGACAAATGGTTTTACGAATCATGAGAAGGAGGCATCCTTATTTCTCAGCATGCTGTCATGCTCCAAGTGTTAGTAATCGTAAATCTCTAGTTTCTACAGAAAATAAATACAATTGCCCAGGTTCCATGCCCAAGTCAGGAAACTAGTATTTCCAGGAATGGAGGCCCTGGAATTTGCATTTTATAAAGCTTCCCAGGTGATCCTGTTGCACATCCAGGGTTGAGAACTACTGAGAGGGTAGGGAGAGGAGAGACGGGTGATGCTAAGGAGGCTATGGGAATCTAGCCCGAAGGCCACAGAACCTCCGGGGGGCCTCGGAGGCCAGGGGAGGAGTGGGACAAATGATGCCGGGAGAACTTGATCAGAACAGGTTCTAGCGCGTGAGCAGACAGGACAGCAGGGCAGGGTTCCACTCTTTCATTCTGCGCTTGGGTGGGAGTGGTTGCAGTTCCCAAGGCAACTCTTGGCCTCTCTTCCAGCAGCCATGGCGGGAGGGCTGGGCAAGAGCTGAGGGCTGGGCTGTGGTCAGAGCAGGGCTTCTGAGGCAGAAGGGTAGTACAGTCCCTCACAGAAGGGCCTGAGGGGGCAAACTGCTGGGTCCTCTGGATGGGGGGGTGTCCAGGAGGGTGGAAACTTACCTGTTTTCAACGGGAGCAGAAGGGGAAAGAGTGCTTTCCTCAGGCTGCCCTTTCCACCCACAGCCTGTGCTGTGACAGCTGAACTACTGTTCACACAAAGAGCCACCCGGGACAGCGCCTCGAAGACACCCTGCTGCACTTCGCTTAGAGCCGGTGGAGACAGCCCACCCCGGGCTCCCCAAGGACACTATCACCTGAGACAGCCCTGAGGGCACCCCCATCCCATCCTCCCCCTTGAACCCAGGACCTTCCCAGGTAGGGCCAGAGCAGAGCCAGCACTGACCTATTGGTTACGGCACGACTGGAAACAGAAGTTGAGTGTCTATGAGAAAATGCCTTCACTTACTGCCTGACTCATCAGGCACAGATGGCCCCACTCTGTTGGTCTGTGAGGTAAACGGGGTAGATCATATTTTAGAAATATTAACCTACCCTCTCTCCCTTGGACAGCAGATCTGCAGTGTCATTATCACGGGGTGGGGGGGCGGTGACACAGCAGAAGCCCAGTCTTGGCTTTGGAATTTCAAACACCTGACTCAACAGGGTAGGTAGCAAGAACTCAAGACACGTACAATGGATTTGGAAGACTATATGATGGGCTAGAGAAAAAGGCCCCCTCTTTCCCTACTGCGTAAAAATTCCACAGGCTGCTGGGTATTGGGGAAGCAAAGAGACTGTAGACATTTGGGGGGGCCCTGAGAAAAGGGCCCTGACAAGGGAGCTGTGTCTGAAGTGAGAGGGGAGTATGACAAATACCCTAGAAAGGTTTGGAGATGATAAGGGTAGAAGAGCCCTGGGCCCCATGTTTCCTGTGTAGAGACTGGGAAAACAGCAAAACACAGGGTAGACCAGGCCACTTGCTGTCTGTCTCAGCAGATGGGCTTGGGATAGCCCCACAGAGCTTCCTAAAGTCCAGAGGGGTACAGGGCCAGGAGCTAGAATGTCCCTATGCCCCAGGAGCAGGCAGGCCCAAAGAGGCTTCGTGGTAGGGAGTGAGGGAGCACCTAGCAGGGGCCATGCCCACCGGTGACCAACCAAGTGACGACTACATGGGAATGGGGATGTTTCAGCAGGTGCTGGCATGGGCGGATGATGATGGCTGAGGAAAAAAGTCTTGCACCACTTAAAGCCTCCCCCCATCACTGAACTTAACCCCAAGAATAGGTGGGAGAGGAACCCCAAGTTGGCTGAGACTAATTTCTACAACCTGGTAAAATGGAGTTTGTAATAGAAATTACATTTAGTGTTAGAAAAATTAAGTTACGTTTCTTGCATATTAGAGTTTGTGGACTGAGTTGTACCCACTATGGAAGTAACTAACATTTTCTTTAGAGTTTTGCTGTAAATAAAAGATGAAAAGAAATTTCGGTGGAATAACACTCCACAAGCAAAGGAAACGCCACTTGCAGTGTTTGTCAATTACAGATTTTCCTTCGGGTGTCATTGAATTCAGAAAGGACAGGGATCTTGCCGCAGGTTCAGATCAAATGACCATAGCATTTTCTGAGTGAAAGTTATAAAATCTAAGTTCACAGGCTGTTCTTTTTCTTTTTGTTTTCTCGATGGTTCATCCTCAGTGATCCAAACACAGGCCCTCCCTGGCGACTGAGAACACTGCTTGCTGGTGAGAGCTAAGGATGAGAAAGGAGGGGGGACCTCTCCAACAGGCAGCTCTACAAAACTGCTGCTCTGTGGGGACCCATAGGCAGCCCTGAAAGGCAATGCTGGGGGAGCAGGAGGGCAGTGGCAAAGTTGTGAGGAACCGCTAGGGCAGTTTCCATGGGGGAAGCACACCTGGGACCCCCAGGAGCTGGGGGCACGGGTGCCGGGTAGTCCAGAAGCTGAGGAATCCAGAACCCCTTCCTGAACCCATGGACTGAGGGCTCCCCACCCCACCGGGGCCAGGTAGGGGGAGAGCAGTGTGGGTGGTACAAATCAGTCAGCCCTGGGGTAATCCTAGTGCCTCTGGTTCAGAGAGCTCCAGGCTTGACTCAGCTGTTCTTAATTTCATCATTCCATGGTGGACCAGGCATTCCTGAGGGCTTCTGGGAGCACAGGCAGGGCAGGGCAATTGGGGAGGGCTGTAGAAGCCTGTGAGGGAAAGAGAAAGGAAGATTAAATGGGGAGGGGAGGTTGCCTTTCCAATAGGGGAACCTCAGTCTTGCCATCCTTGCTAAGCAGGTGGAATCTGCACCTTCACCCTCTGCAAACCCCTAGCAAACGTGCTACCAGGAAAGAGCCTGAGACCATGTCAAACTGACTGCGATGAGTACTTAGAGAGAAGCTCTATCCTTTCAGCCTTAGTTCTTATCGAGTGTGGAAATTCCACTCAGCCCAGGTTTGGTAACTGGCTTCCTTCCAGTGGAAGTCCAAGCAGGCGGGAATTGACTTGTGAAAGGGCAGGTCGATCTCCTGGGAGACCCTGAAGTCACATCACTGCCTCCAGCCCCTGTCCACCCCTCTTATGAGGGCCTCCATCACCTCAGCTGAGAATGGGACAAAGCAGTGGCCCCGCAGTGAGTCCTGACACCTGTAGCTTTCACGAGGCTGCTCAGCTCTAAACTGGGCCACTCCTATCCTCAGGGGGGCCCCAATCTGAGATCTGGGTGCCCAGGGAGACTGAGGGGCTGGAGCTGAGGTCAATGGCCCAGGGCAGAGCCTACCTGAACAAGAGCCGAACCAGCAAATGGGGGGTGGGGGGAGGTGAAGGCCAAGTCCCCGGCTCCCTTCGCTGGCTTCCGGGTGTGGAAGGTGGCCTAAGAGTGAAGACTCTGATGCTCTCATGCCCCGAGGGCGTCGATGCCAGCAGGGCTCAGCACCAGAGCCTGAAGGATGTCGGAGAGGGACACCACACCCAGGAGGTGCTGGGTCTCATCCACGAGCACCAGCCGGTGCACCTGTGGGTCCACAGAGGCTCAGTGAGGGGGCAGCGCCATGTGGCTACAGCAGCCAACGAGGCTGACACTGAGAATTAGGGGCAAACAATTTAACGTAACTGTGGGGGCAAGAGAGTGCCTCCTAGAAACCAGTTAGCGGTGGCTCTGCCTGCCCTAGGGTGGTCAGCTGGCTGCGGCCCTTGGCCCGAGGGCCCCAACGACAGGACCAGTCGCCGGCCAGTGTGCACACCAAGAGCTCGGCCATGAGATGGGAGGACAGGGCAGGTGCCCAATGGATAGGGCTAGCTGAAACTGCTCATGAGAAGGACTGGGCCCCATGTGTTGGGAGCATGTACGAAGGGGTGTGGGTACCTGCTCCTGGACAATCCGGTCGATGACTTCCCCCAAGGTCTCGTGGGGCTGGCAGGAAACGACTTTCTCCAGACACAGTGTCCTCTGCCTCAGTGCTTCTCCCACACTCACATCCAGGTGGTTGTATGTTTGTTGGGCTGCCAGGTGCTGGGCAGGAAGGAGAACCGCTCTTAATCAGCCCTCGGCCAGGCTCCAGCCCCACAGGTATCTCCCTCTATACACTTGTAAAGGCCCCCCTGGTCCACAGATACCCACCCACACCGATCCCCCCACATTAGCCTCCCTGTGGCATCCCCAGCTCCCCTCTATTCCCCCAGACACTTACAATCACATCAAAGCGGGAGTAGAGGCCCACGACCTGTCCTGCAGGGGTTGGGGGCCGGGGAGGAAGGTGAGAGAAAGGGGAGAGGTTCAGGTCAGAACCAGGATGCTGTGTAGGGGCCCGGGGCGGGCTTGCTGAGTGCACCCCTCAACATCCTCCCCACCCCCAGGCTACTGGCTTTATAATGAGGCATCAGGCTGCCACCACCCTGAACCCACAGATCAAACAGTATCTCAGAGACACCCGACATCATGCCTCCTGATGTGACAAAATATGAGTACAGGGCATCACCTCTGAAATATTCTAGCCTCAGTGTATAGCCTGGGGACTTCCCGGGTGGTGCAGTGGTTAAGAATCCGCCTGCCAATGCAGAGGACACGGGTTCAAGCCCTGGTCCGGGAAGATCCCACGTGCCACGGAGCAACTGAGCCCGTGCCCCGCAACTACTGAGCCGTGTGCCACAACTACTGAAGCCCGCGCGCCTAGAGCCCATGCTCTGCAACAAGAGAAGCCACCACAATAAGAAGCCCGCACACCGCAACGAAGAGTAGCCCCCACTCGCTACAACTAGAGAAAGCCCGTGCCCAGCAACGAAGACCCAACACGGCCAAAAATAAATTAAAAAAAAAAAAAGTATAGCCTGAACCTGATCGAGACTTTAGAACTAATTTCCAGTTTACAGGAAACACAGGAAGAGAGGAACAATGTACAGGCCAACTGCAGAAAACAGAAAAATCTCTGGAAGTGGGACGTTCTACAGGACAATAGACCCAGGCTTCTCATCATCAACGTCATGAAAATTAAGTGGGGAGGGAACTGTTCTAGGTTAAAAGAGACTTAAGGGGCAAAAGAAGCAAATTCAAAGCATAGACCTTAATTGGATCTTGATTTGAACAAATCAACTATAAAAAAAAGATATTCTTGGGGAAATGGAATTAGGATTGAATATTAGATACCATTAATAAATTATTCATAATTTTGTTAGGTGATGTAGGAAACATCCTTATTTTAAGAGATTCAGATGAAGTGTTAAGGGGTGAAATGACATGATTCTATAATATAATTTACTTTAAATTACTTCAGTGAAAAAAAAAAGAACTGGTTAATGGCAATGTGTTAACAGTAGTTAATCCGGGTGGATAGGTGGGGTTTGTTACAGAGTTTTTTCTACCATTTTCACACATTTGAAATTTTTCATAATCAAAAAATAGATTAAAACACTTCTTGATATTCAGCTTCATTATGGTGATTTTTAACTTTGAAGCAGTTTACAGCCATGGCTCCTTTAACTCTTTTTCAGAGCAAGAAATTGACATCTGGCTCAGAGAGGCTAAGTAACTGATCCAAGGCTCAAAGCAGGCAGAGACTTGTAGCCCTGACTCCATCCTGGGCCGCGAGCTGATGTCACATAGACCCTTGCTACCCCCAGTCCCACCCCAGCCAGAGCCCCCATCTTGGGTGTAGGTACCAGCTTCGTTGACCACAGGCAGTGCAGACACGCGCCGGTCCACAAAGATGTCCAGTGCGGTCAGGATGGGTGCCGTTTCTAGCACCATGGCCAAGTCTCGGAATGTGCCGATGCCCACATCTTGGATGGTGCAGGAGAGGAAGGAGGGCCTGGGCAGCAGGGTGCCCTGCTTGGGTTGGGGCCAGGTAGGGATAAGGGTGGAGTAGTCCCCAGAAGGCTCCCAGCTGCTCCCTCCCCAATCCCTAGGGCTGAAGACTTCTCTGCCCCTCGGGTCTCCCCCTGAGGCTGTGCCCAGGCTCACAAAGATGTGCAGGAACTTGAGCAGCCGCTTGTGTGTGAGGATGTGGAGCACAGCGCCTGAGACTGGGTCCAGGACCGGCAGGCGGTGGATCCGGTTCTTGATGAGGGTATAGACGGCTTCGAACAGGCTGCAGAAGTGGGAGCAGTGAGGCTGGGGCAGCCTGGGGAGAGATGCCCTTCATCCCAGCCCCCAGAAAGGAGGACAGGGTGCCAAGGCTGCCTTGTCCGCAGTTTGCCGACGGTGAGCCCGTGAGTTCAGAACTGAGGAGCTGGGGAAGGGGTCTGTGCAGGGCAAGGAGGCCCAAGTGGGTGGCTGGGGACGCTTACCTGTCACTGGGAGAGATGGAGACCAGAGGCTTGAAGGAGCCTTGAAGGTAGATCTCTGCAGGAAAAACTGGAGTCAGGGCAAGGGAACTGGCCACCCTGCCTCACCCAGCAGCCCCCAGCCCCTCGGGCCCCCTGGGCTCCCTATTGCCTTCTCCCTGCTCCCCCCAGGAGATCCCCACCGCCCATCCTCTGCCTGAGGTCCTTAGCCCTACCCTCACCCTCACACCCTCGGCCCCTTTGCCCACTCACCCCTCCAGGTCTCAACCTTATGTTCTTCAATCTCATAGATCTGGACCTAGAACATCAACAGAACTCCTGAAGTCAGACTTGGGCCCCCTGAACTCCCTCCACCCCAGCACAGATGGGTGCCGCCGGAACCCCCAGCCCACTCCTCACCAGGGGGGACCTGTAATAGCGGTGCAGCACCAAGATGAAGTCTGTGATGGTCAGCATCCCTGCGGGGTGGGGGTGGGGGAACGGGGGTCAGCCTGGGACTTGGGGTGGAAGGCAGGCTGAGGGCTCAGCACCCCTGCCCCACCTGGCCAGTGTCCTTGGACTGAGACAAAAGTGGGGTTTCGGAAGGAGGAGGGTAGGGCAGCTCTTCCCTGAGAAATGGGGTTCTCCCTTTTATGCTTCCCCTGTAATTTCTCTCCTTTCCTCCCCACTTTTTCTTTTCTCCACATTTCTTCCTCTTCCTTTTCTCTTTTCCTACTTAGCACCTATGACATGGGACCACGGGGTAGTAGAGCTGGAGGGGTCAGCTGGTCACAGCTATCCCACAGATGGGGTCTCCCAGCTCGCACATTTCCCCCACGCCAGGCCCCTGCTCAGCTCAAGCCCGTGGTGTGTCAGAGCTCAGCCCCAGAAGCGCCCCACAAGTTCCCCCCTTTCCCTTCCCCGCCACCTCTGCCTCCCCAGCCCCTTCTCACCCACAAAGCTCTGCTTCTTGCTGTCCCACAGAGGTGCCGCCCGGACGCCATTGGCCACCAGGGCGAAGAAGGCCTTCTTGATCTGAGCACCGGGGAGAACAGTCGAGGGTGAGTTGCTCACTGCCCCTCAGAGTCCCCTGTCCCAACCGGGGTCCTTCCACAGGGCCTTCTCCCGGGCCCTCCACTCCACGAGGCGGCCTGCCACTCGACATGACCCTTGTCGGCACATTTGCTACAGAGGTAAGGCTGCTGGTGGCCAGAGGCACTGAGGTGACCCCTCACCAGGCACACCAGGGTGCAGGAAACTAACTTAGTGTTTCTACACCAAAGTCATATGTGTACATATACACACAGGATAGTTTTGGCTAATCTAAGTACTAGAGGTGTAATTATTTATATGTTATGTACGAGATATTTTTTTCTAAATAAATTTTACATTGACTCATTTTGGCTTCATCCTAAACAATATTATCTATACAGGCTGGTTGTATTTTTCTAATACATATCAAAATAAATACAAAACTACTAAATTAAATATATTTGTCTATCTACTGCTAGAGTCAAATAGTGAACTGTGGATCATACATATACCCTGCTTCTTCTCTACACTACACACTGCTCTCCTATACGCGGTGAGAAGAAAGGGATCAAGTGTTTCGTAGCCTAGCCTACTGGAAGAGTGGGGACCAGAGCTCATCCTACTTTTCTCTTTTCAAGAGTTCCCCGCTCTTTGTCCTAAGCCACCCTGCAATGTTTTCCATACAATTTGGGGTGTGCAAAATGCTCCCTCTCATCCTGGGTTGGCCCAGGACTCCTCTGAAACTTGTAGGGTAAAGCAGGCCTTCCTATCCCCATTTTAGAGATGAGCGAAGCACAAAGACCTACTCCAAACCCTATAGATACTGAGTTGCAGAGCTGGGATGACAATTAGGGGGTGTACACAGAGAGAAAAAGCCCTCCTCCGCTGGTCTCCATGGTGCTAAGAAGGAATTCTGGAAGGGGCTTGTAGCGGGGCAGGGCCGGCAGGGCATCCTGGGGGCTGTGAGGATGGAGGTGGGGCAGAGCTGTGGCCTCACCTGCAGCATGGTGTCGAAGATGACTATCTTGGAGCTGGTTGCCATGGCATCGTAGCAGGTGTGCTCCTGCATGAAGTGCATGTAGACCTGGGCCCCTGGCTTCTGCAGCTCATCGTCCCAGCCCAGCCTGGGTAACAGTGCCTGCGGGGACGGGCATGGGCCTGGCCTCTCTTCCACCAGGCCGAGCTCATCGCCCCAGGCTGCTGTGGCTGAGAACTCGATGCCCACATCCAGATCGTCTGTGCTGGAGTCGGAGGCTGAGGCTGCACAGTCAGGGGGGAGGATGTCCCGCTCTGCTGTTGGGGAGCCCACCCCAGCCAAGGGAGCAGCTTGGGTCCAGGGTGTGGCCTTGGGGAATGTGGCCTCCAGCCCGGTGGACTCAGCAGCTGGCCTGGACTGGAGACCTGTTCGGGGGGAGAGGACAGTAACTCCATCTTCCAAAGCACTTTCTCATCTGCTGTCTCCGTTCACCTTCACAGCAGCCTCGGGAAGCCTGGATGATGAGGCCCCCATTTTGCAGGTGAGAGAGCTGAGTCTCAGAGAGTCACACAGGATGGTGGCTCTGTCCTGAGTTGGCCGTGCTGGGCCCCTGGGTCAGCAATGCGGTTGTCCTCTCCCGTGTGGGGAGACTGAGGCCACACGATGTCATGTGTCTGTGTTATGGGGAGATCCAGGGCAGAGCCTGGCCCCAGGATCGGGGACCTCCCACTGCCCCCAGTCTCTTCTCGCCAGAACTGGCCTTGGCCTCACCTTCCCCCAGGCCTGGTGGCTCCCCTTCCTCTACATCCTCCTGCCTTGTCCATCTTGAAGCCTTGGTCCCCCGTTCCCCATGGCTTCTTTCTGAGCTGGTGGTCATGGCTGGTGACGGCCATGAAGTGCTATCTCCTTGCTCTAGGAAGCTCATCTCTGGAAGGGGGGATGGGGCCTGTTTGGTTACTGGGGAGTAACACAATAAAATCAATTAAAATGTTATGAGCGATAATATTTAATATTTGCAAGCCTCCAAAGGGCTTTTCCACCGACATGTTTCTCATTCAAACCTCATAGCAATCTTATAAGGGAGGCATTATCATCCCTATTTCACTAACAAGGGACTGAGATCAGAGAGGTTAGCAATTTGCCACATATCACACAGCTAGTAAGTGATAAAGTCAGGAGGGTCCAAGTCTTCAGACTCTAGATCCCCCCTTTCTTCTTCTGAAAGAGGAAGGAGGAGGTGAGGTAAAAGGCGGAAGAAGAAACAAAGAGGAGCAAAGAAGGAAAAGGCGAGGAAGACAAAAGCCAGACTAGTAGAGTGGGGGAGATTGGGGGCCTAGAGACACGGGAGAAAAGGAAGTGGGAGAAGAGGCTGGGCCCAGGAGGAGGGCCAGCCGCACCTACCTTGGTGCTCAGGTCCCAGGAGGCTGCTCCAGGAGGGGGTATGCAGGGAGAAGAATGTCTGAAGGGGTGGGGAAAATGCCCTACACTCTGAACCAAAGGGAGCTCCCCTTCCCACCACACACACACACCACAAACACACACACACAAACACCCGCCTCACAAACACACATAAACACACACAGCCTACCCAAACACTTATACGCACTCAGAAAGCCACATATTCAACACTTCCCAGACACACACAGGGCCACATAGACTCACACAAAGAATATACACATGCAGACACTCTCATGCTCACATACAGAGAAAATCCTGGTCAAACACACCCACACGCACGCACACGCGCACACATCCACGCGGTGGTGCGCTCCCGGCCCTCCGGCTTCAGCGGCTCCAGCTCCCGCCACCCCACCCCCGCCCGAGACCCCGGTACCCTGCGCAACGCGTGCTCCGGCTTCCGGCGGGCTCCAGGAGCGAGTGCGCAACACTGTATCTGGGCAGCACTATTCTGGGCCCGGCCCCTGGCACCCTGCCCTCCCGTATCGGGTTCTCTCTGATTGGGTGTCGGGCAGTGGGAAGGAAGGGGTCCAGCCGCTCAGCTGCTTCAGCTCGGCAACCTGCGGGCCGGCGGGAAGGGGTGGGGCGCATGTGGAATCTCGATGCCTGCTCATGGACTGCCTCCTGGGTTTCCGAGGACAGGGGAGAAGGACCCCGCTGTGAGGGCACTGGGGTGGGAGGAGGTGGAGTGTCAGAGTCCTGGGTTTCTTCTCTGAGGGCCTCTGTCATCTTTGTCAGGCGCCAAAGGAGGGAAAACAGAGGCGCGCTGAGCTGAACTCTCTTCCTTTTACAGCTTCGGTCGTGGGTGGTGCTAGAGTTAGAAAGGGCAAGTTGCAGCTGGGAGGCTGGGGATAAGAGGTTTGTGGGTGGTCCCGGGAGAGTGGCCAATGTGTGTCCAGATGTCTCCATTTGAGTCCCAGGGGCCCGTCCCTCTCTTTGGTGGAGGAGTTGGAACTGGATGGTTAGGGCAGATGGGGAGTTGTGAGAATCGCCTTGAAGGAGTGAGGTGGGCTTGCGCTTGTCTACAGTGTGAGAGGCACCTATTCTTTTCTTTTCTTTTCTTTTCTTTTTGCTTTTTTATCCAACCATTTATTCTTCAAACAATTAAGTACCCACAGAAGCTAGGCTCTTCCTTTTGGGAAGCTCCCAGTCCCAAAGTTCAGAGGAATTTAATACAGGAAGAGACCCTAGGGATCATCAGGTCCAGTGTCCTCAATGCAAGAATCCCTTCAGAGACAGCTATTTCTACCTGTGGAGGTACATCCAGGTGTGCAGAAGCCCCAGTCCCCCCATCCCGCTGTGTGTGCTGTCCCTACATCTCCTGGTGCCAACAGGATCCCAGCCAGCTCTGGTGGCTGCCCACCCCCCTTCCTTGGCATTCCTGGGGCCTGAGTCAATATCCAAGTCGGGAATGCTGACCCAGCTGCTCCAGCTCCCCTCTCTGCCCCTCCCTTCCCCTCCTCCTTCCAGCCTCTTCCATCCCAGTCTTGCCGTGGAGTGGACAGACAGTAATGTGTTATTGGATTGCTCGCTGATTCAGTGAACGTATTTCCCGTCATCCCTCAAAGCCCCTGTACTGCTTATGGGGACGGACGAGGAGAGCAGAGCAGGGAAGGGGCTTGCCTTCCATGTGTCTTGGGTAGTACTGGGGGCAGGTGCAGCTCTCCTTCTGCAGGGTCCCTGTGGCCTGTTACTGTCTGGTCCCAGATGATGGAATATCAAAGGCACAGCTAGTGGGGCACTTCAAATGGGGGAAAGATCACATGGACCATCCCTGGAGATATGCGGTGCCTCAGACCCGAAAAGCCCCACCCCCTTGTGCTCTGGACCACCTTCACAGTCAAGCCAGATACAGAACAGGTCCAGCTCACGTCACTGCCTTCTCCTGCAATACCCCATTCTCCCCTCCATCTCAGATATGTTCCACCTACAGGACCAATAACAGGGGCTCCTCTTTAAACAAAGTCTCCCTTGATTGCATCACCCTCATTGCACTGATCTCCTTATAGCCACGTTCTGTGTGCATATCTCACTGTACACTGGGCTGACACTCACATTTACATTCACATGTAAATGCCTTCTATTTCTTCGTGAACAGTGGGCACCTTGATGACCAAACTATGTTGGCTGGATGTGATGGAAAATCTGTTTTGGGGTCAGATGGACCTGATTAAAATTCATGCTCTGCCATTTGACCTTGGAAAGCATTGCTTGTTTTTTCTGCGCCTGTTTCCACGAATCTAAAATGAGGCTAAAAACAGTCTGTGTCAGAGACCGCCAGTTGCCTCCCAATATCTATTTCTCTCTTCTTCCTTTAGTAATAGAATCACTTGAATTTTAGCTGGAATAGCTGCCTAAATTCCCAACCCTTGCAGTTAAATATAGCCTTGTGACTTAATTTGGCCAATGTGAGTGGTAGCGATGGAAGCAACTTCCAGGTCATGCCTTAAAAGAAAGAGGCATGAGTTCCCCTCTTCCTTTTCCCCTTCTGATGGCTGGAATGCTAATGTGATGGCAGGAGCTAGAGGAGGTATGTCATAGCCAAGATGGAAAATGCTTGTTAAAGTTTTTAGAGTCAGCCTACCAGGTTTAGATTGTCTATAGACTGTTCCATGAGAGAAATAAACTTCCTTGTTTAAGTCATTCTTAAATTGAGTCTTTGTTACAGCAATCAAACATGTATCCTAACTAATGCACAAGTTGGCATCTGGAAGTGGCACTGCTTTAAAAGCCTAAAACAAGTGGCATTGGTTTGGAAATTGGACTGCGGGTAGCAAAGAAAACTATTGTACACTGGTAATCTGGTGACCATTGCCATGATACGGCAAAACGTATGGCATACCTGTCATCTATGATGCCTTGAAATGTCATCATATGCTAACAGAGCCTGTAACTCACGGAAACTAGCGTGTATTGGATTCTGCTTGCTGCTACTAGTAAAGTCCCACAAGAGAAATGCACTCAGGCAGTGAGCTGTAAACGGTGGTTTGAAAGAGGCAACCTTAGCAAGGGCTGTACCTGTGGTCTCAAACATTTCTCAAGCACACACTGTTTTGTAGACAGTGAAAGCCAGCCCAGTGGGCAGAAGAGGGAAGTTCTCTTCACAGCCAATCATATTTTTTCGGACGACCTCAAGGTAGCCACCAGCAGTTTGAGAGAAAACAGGAAGAACACCAAGTCCAGAGTATTCAAGCATAAAGATGGTGAGACTGTTGGCTGTGGTTACACAAATATGAAAATAAATCAGAAGCCTTGGGAGATTTTGAGGGTATTACATTGGCAAAGAAACTACAAACCTGGTCAGCAAAGACTGGTTTGACCCCCCAGTTGTCCCTAGCCCCCCAAATCTGCACCAGCAGAAGGAGGACTGTGAAAGTTGTAACATCTGCAAGGACAGCGTAGTCTCAAGTGCAGCCACAGGGGATGTCGGGTGAGAAATAACTTCCCAGGAGGCAATGCCAGAGGCCACGAAGGAGAGTAGACAGTTTCCCAGAGCTTGGGATGAGCTGCCGCAGAACTTACTCCACTGCGGGGAAGCAGCATTGCAATTCCTGTCCAACTAGATTCAGTGACTGTTAAAGATCAGGTAACTGCCATGTGTTTGCCTTTCTTTCCCGTTCTGAAATTTATCCTGTTCCTCCTGCACTGTTATCTCAGGGAGCGGGAGGGCCAGATTACCTGCCTTTTGGTTCACAGGGCTCTAGACTCTGAGGACCCATCCACACCCAGGCCCTCAGAGATCCTGGGCTCTCAGCTGGAGCTGTGTCCAGATGGAACTCTGCCTTGCCTCCCTTTGAAGGGTGCTAAATGTGCTCTTTGTGAGGGGTGGCCAGGCGGTGGGCTCTGGCAGAGCAGCATCTATTCTCCCCTTCTTCTTCCTCTGCTAGTAATTCCTCACAATTTTAATGAAGTGCAGGATTATATTTCCCAGTTTCCTCTGCAGATAGCATGGCCACGTGACTAAGCGTGGCCAATGGGATCTGCCCAGCAATGTTATATGCAACCTTTTAGGGTGCCCTTAGGAGGAAAGGGCAGATTTTCCTCCTCCTACTGACTGGAATTATGATATGGTGGTGGGAGCTGGATCAGCCATTTGAACCCAATGGTGGAAGAGGCAGGTTGAAAATAATAGAATCTCCTCCATTCCCCATTCCCCATCTCTGGACTGTCATGTGATAGAGAGAAATAAACTTCTGTCTTATTTAAGCCACTGACCCATCGACTAATGCATCTGCTAATGCCATCTTACTAATGCATTTACATCCTGGGATCGGGGTAGCATTAGAAATTACAAGTGTATATAATGCAGCTTCACGTTTATGCCGCGCTGAACATCTACTAGACGCTGCGAAACACAGTGTGTGCAGGATCCCATGTAATCCCTCACAACCCTATGTGGTAAGTTCTTTTATTATGATGATGCCACAGGTCAGAAGATCAAGGCACAAAGGGATAAAGTAACTTGATCAAAATCTCAAAGCTAGTGAGAGGAAGTCCAGGGTCAAACCCAGTGTTTCTAGACTAGCACCACACTCTCTCAGCCACTAAGCTTAATGTCAATGAAGCACAGGCCTGGCACGTAATATGTGCTCAGTAAGTGTTTACCATAATTATTACCTCGCCACCTGGTCCCAGTCTCCCTAGCCCTCCAGCTACAAGGTTCTGAAAGCAGGCAGGCTGGCGGGTGGGGTGGGAGCTCGGAGTCTCCAGTAGTCATCTCATGGTGGCATCAAGCTTGGGATGGAGGAGGGCTCAGCTGGGGCAGACACCAAGCTGCACAGCACTAAAATCGTCATGATTTTCCAGTTGTAAAAAAGGAGCTCCTACACCTGCTCTTGTGGCCAGCCCAGCCGCACCCATCCTCTTCAGCAGGGTGAATCAGCAGAAGGTGCTGGCTTTTATCGGGAAATAAATACTCTTCGGGTGTTAGAGTTTTGTCTCCGGTCATGGTGTAATATTTCTTGAAACCCTACATATCGGCTCGCTCTCAAAACTGGGTATAATAAGGACACTGCCCTCTGACCCTAGGGTGAATTTAGCTGCCATCTCTGGATAGCTGATTCGTCTAGGACATGGGGCCGGGATCCTGTTTAAGTGTTATTTTTATATCAGTAGGAGTTCAGCAGCTTGAGGAAGCCAAGAGAGTAGCCTGGATGAGAACATTACTGATAAATCGCAAATCGGGTCCCCTGTGCCAGAGTGGTTGGCAGGCTGTGAGAGCAGCCTTCATGCCAGTCACCCAGTCTCCAGCTCCTGTCCTGTCTGTGTGGCTAAAACCTAGCAGCATCTATGCCAGTGTCCTAAGGACCTGGACAGAACCAGCACCTTGTTTCTGCAGTTTGGTCTGCCCCACAGGCCCCATTACTGAACCTTTTTCTGTCAGCTGTTGGAGATTGAAGTGGACAGATGATGCTTTTGTCTACCCAGGATCCATTTCACCCCTCTTTTGGCAATCCCCCCAAGTTTTCTTTCAGGGAACCACATTTCCTCCAATGTCAGAGCACCTGATTTTCAGAGGAGCTTAACCATGGATTCCAGGAAGTATACATCTGACTCAGACTTAGCCAATGAGCACATCAAATTCCCCTGGTCACAATGAGGAAGGTACTGACCGAATTAGCCCAATAGGGGTGAACCCTGGGACTTTGGCTGCCGATAATGGGAACTCTTTTCCACTGGATTTGGAGCTGTGAGGATGTAAGTGTGGAGATTCTGCTACCATGCAGAGTGGAGCTGCTTGAGAATGAAGATAAAACAGAGGGCAAAAGAACCACAGTATGGTGAGAAAGACAAGGTCCTCCTGACATTCATTGAACCCCTGGATCAAACTGTACCTGAAGACCTTACACTAGGTTTTTTCTGTTACATTAACCAATAGAATCCTTTTTTGTTTAATGCTGTTTTTTTATAGTTCCGTTTAAAATTTTTTATTTATTTATTTGTTTATTTAAGCTGCACTGGATCTTCACTCTGGCGCACGGGCTTCTCTAGTTGCGGCGCACGGGCTTTAGAGCGCAAGGGCTCAGTAGTTGCAGTGCACGGGCTTAGTTGCGGTATGTGGGATCTTGGTTCCCTGACCAAGGGTCGAGGCCCTGCATTGGGAGCGTGGAGTCTTAACCACTGGACCACCAGGGAAGTCCCTGTTTAATGCAGTTTGAATTGAACTCTTCTCAATTTTCTCCTACAGTTGAAAGAGCTCCCATACCAGAGTTAACAAAGAAACAAGACCAAGACACTTGCAGAAGCTTCTGGGCATGACGTTCATTCATTGCATCTTCCCAAGAAAAAGTGCACATTTGAAAATGCAATCAGGGTAATCAACAGCGTGTTGGGGGACAGGAGATAAAAGGATACTTTGATACAATACAGTAAAAGAAGAATTGGAATGGGACAAAGTCAGTGAAGGAAGGCCTCCTAAAGAAGGGGAGTTTGGATATGGAAGTAATAATCATGACAACAGCAACTATTTACTGAACCCTAACTACGTACTAGGCACCAGGTTGAGCAGTTTACATATGTGGTCGTATAATATTTTGAAATAATCCAAATTGAGGGGTACTTCTTTCTACCCTCTAGCCCTTTTCTCATTCAAGTTAGAGTTTCCTTGTTTATGGTCTCAAGAAAGAAATGATACAAAGAAGAGCTCTTCTGTCTTTTGAGTTTCAAAAGTGAGGTCTTTGGGGAGGGAAAGTAATACCTTTGGCTTAAAGAAAAGATTTGAGAGCTTTGGCAGGCTAGGTTATTCAGAAAACATATTCCACTAGAAACAATTTTTTTTTTTTTTTTTTTGTGGTACACGGGCCTCTCACTGTTGTGGCCTCTCCCATTGAGGAGCACAGGCTCTGGACGCGAAGGCTCAGCGGCCATGGCTCACGGCATGTGGGATCTTCCCGGAGCAGGGCACGAACCCGCATCCCCTGCATCGGCAGGCGGACTCTCAACCACTGCGCCACCAGGGAAGCCCCACACTAGAAACAATTTAAAATGGTGAATAAGATATAAAGAAAATCTTCTGAAAAGCACTGAAAAGACAAGACAGTAAAGACTAGGCCCGAGGGGCTTCCCTGGTGGCGCAGTGGTTGGGAATCTGCCTGCCAATATAGGAGACACCGGTTCGAGCCCTGGTCTGGGGAGATCCCACATGCCTCTGAGCGACTGGGCCCGTGAGCCACGGCTACTGAGCCTGCGCGTCTGGAGCCCGTGCTCCGCGACGGGAGAGGCCGCGACAGTGAGAGGCCCGCGCACCGCGATGAAGAGTGGCCCCCGGTCTCCGCAACGGGAGAAAGCCCTCGCACAGAAACGAAGACCCGACGCAGCCATAAATAAATAAATTAAAAAAAAAAAAAAAAGACTAGGCCCGAGTGAAAGGAAAATAGGCACACAGTGAAGTTAGTGAGAAAAAGAAGTGGCTTTGCTCTAGGGCATCTGCCGATTCCAGCAAGAGCCATATGGGGTTATGCAGGCCAAGGACCCATACAAGTTGGGAGTACGATAGGAGATCCCATCTATAAAAAACTGGTATCTCAAGGACCACATCCTCGGAGTAAACATAATCCAGGAGCACACTAGCTCTTACATAGACGCACAGTCAATGCTTTCCTCATCTGAATGGTTCAGAGAGTGTCAAAGTTTGAACTTGGTTTAAGGTGGTAAGGTCAGTAATCACCCCAGGGCCTGGCAGAAACAAACAACAAACGTTCCCTGGAAAAATGTTATCTCTTCCAAAGCCACAAATTATTCCAACAACATCCAGCACATAGTTGAAAATAATTAGATACACAAGGAAACTAGGAACTGTGAACAAGAGCCAGCAGAAAATACACGTAGCAGGAATAAACCCATAAGAATTTCAGAAACTGGAATTATCAGACACTTTATTTATAACAAATGCTTCTTATGTTTAATGAAATAGGAGATGAGTTTGAAAAGGCATGGAGCAAATGGGAAACTATAAAGAGCAGCAGAACACATTTTTTAAAAAAGCAAATAGAACTTCTAGAAATGAATGAAAAATGCAGAAGTGAAAGGAAAAACTTAATAAATGAATTTAACAACAGATGAAACACAGCTGAAGAGAAAACTGAATGTTAGGTTAGAAGTTACCAAGAGTGTAATACAGAAAGTTTAAAAGTATGCAAAAATAAGTATGAAAGAGAATGAGAGATGTGGAGGTTAAGTAGAAAAGCCTAAAACAGGGCTTCCCTGGTGGCGCAGTGGTTGAGAGTCCGCGCCGATGCAGGGGACACGGGTTCGTGCCCCGGTCCGGGAATATCCCACGTGCCGCGGAGCGGCTGGGCCCGTGAGCCATGGCCGCTGGGCCTGCGCGTCCGGAGCCTGTACTCCGCAACGGGAGAGGCCACCAACAGTGAGAGGCCCGCGTACCGCAAAAAATAAATAAATAAAAATAAAAAAGAAAAGCCTAAAACATATTTAAATAGAGTCTCAGAAGGAGAGTAGAGAGAGAATGGGGTAGAAGTGCTATCTGAAGAGATTAGTTGATATTTTCTGGACCTGATAAACAATAACAATCCCTAGATTCCAAAAGCCTATGAATCCCCAGGAGGGTAAATGAAAGAAACCCACACATAGAAACATCATAGTGAACTGCAGAAAACCAAAGAGAAAAAAATGGAAAGTAACAGAAAAAGAGATCACTTTCAAAGAAATGACAGTCTAATAGCTGACTTCTCAGTAGATAATGGAAACCCAGAACTTAGTAGAGCATCTTCAGAGTGCTGAAAGAAAGTAACTTCCAACTTATAATTTTACACACAGAGAAAATTTATAAGGAAGATAAAAAGTTTTATTTTATGACAAACAAAAACAGAGTTCACCTCAGTAAAGGAAATTTTCTAAAGAATATGCTTCAGAAAGAAAGTGATTCTACAAGTTAGATCTGAGAACTAAAAGGAATAAACAGCAAGGAAAGTGGTAAAAATGTAGATGAATCTACATGAATCATAACTGCAAAAAAAAAAACACCTTAAGAATTATAATGTCCTGTGAGGTTAGAATTAAAATGCTGCCAACCATAACATACAAACCAGGGGTGGTGAAAATGGAGTATTTAAAGTATTTGAAAATCCTTATGTTATCTGGGAAGATTTTGATTAATTTTAGATTTTGATATTTTAATCATGCATGCTTCAATGTCTAGAAAAAAATCCTAACAGAATAGAAACACAGTTAGTAAATAAAAGAAGGAAGAAATGAGAGAGAAAGAAACAACAGAACAGATGGGACAAATAGAAAGCACAAGAGATTTCAGAGAATAAATATGAAATAGCGTGAGACTTCTTGAGCCCCAAGAGGATATGAAGATCTCTTGGATTGGCAGGAAGAGAAGAGTTAGATGGGAAGCAAGAGTGAGCAGATGTGAGTCCCTGAGGAGGGGGAGTCTGCCCCTGCCTCCTCCCCCTGGCTGGTTTGTTTGGTATCTGAGAGGAGAGGTGGCCTCTGCCTCAATACTTGGGTAAAATCCAAAGTAAAAAGTGTTATGTGGGGTGTGTGTGGAGATAGGCCCTTAGATCACTTTACAGAGTTTCCCCAAACCCAGCATGGTAAGGGAGCAGCATCCCTTGGATCCTAGCATCCAAGAGAATGCAGGAGGAGACCAAGCCTTTGAAAGTCCCATGACGTTTTGTGCGCCCAAGAGTGGAACAGAAGTGGAGAGAGAAAGAGGGGATGAGAATCAGGAATAGCAACCTGTATGGCCCAATACAACCTGTATGGCCCATCAACTAAGGACCAGATGGTGTGATGAATGCCTCAGTGGATGCCAGGTTGGACAGATGATGACTGAGAACCAAATACCTACTCTCACGCCCCAACCTCAGCCTTGCACAAGTACTCAGGAACTGGGACACGACCCCAGGGGAGTTGAGGAGACCCTGAATTCACTGAGATTAGATTCCTCAGAAGGCAGGCTGTAACAGTATCAGGCACAAGTAACAGAAAACTCAATTTGAATTGGTTTAAACAGGATGGAGATTTATTGGTTCACCTAACAGGGTGTCCAGGGGCAGGCTGGTCTTCCAGAGCCACTTTGATCCAGTGGCTCTGATATACTTTCCCTTGATTGTCTTAGCTCTGCTTTCCCCTCCAGTGCCAGCTTCAAGTTCTGAGGTGGCAGCAGCAGTTCTGGACTCCTTATCGATGCCCAGCAACATACAGAGGAAGAGACAAGCTTTTCCTGTACTTTCTTTTAAGAGAAGGAAACACCTTCCTAAAGCCCTCGGCAAACTTCTCTTTGTATCTCATTAGCCCAAAATCAACCACGTCCTCATTCCAGAACCGATCCCTGTCACCAGGAAAGCACGTTTAAGACGAATCAGGGTTCATCCTTGACTGAGGTCAATTCTCCCAGTGGCATGGCTGCTACAAAATAAAGAGGAATGGAATGGGTATCGCAGAACGACCACAACTACAGCCCTCCCCTTTGGTTGCCCAATGTTCACACACACCCTCTGTGCTACGTTACACACAAATTCAAAAATGTCCATGCCTAACAAAATGCACTCATGCCCTTCTAAGAAAGATACCACCCAAACTTCATGCCATTATGTATCCAGGTGCAAACCCAGCATCTCTGGGGGATGTGCGGGCCTCTCCATCAAGTCAGTTATGTGCACCTGGATTTAAAGGAAACCGGGTGGGGGAATGAGGTGATAGCTTCTTGCTATGTGCGTTTGGAAAACTCTGAGCTTCCGTGTCTTGGGGTATTCAATGAGAATAATAATGGCTGCTATGCAGGCTGTGATACTGATTTAAACTAAATAATGACAAAAATAAACCAATATGAGTTGTGTGTATTCATTTCTCCCCTGCTGATCATAATAAATGTGCTGCCTTTGCAGGTGATATGCCAAAATCGCGGAGCTCAAAGTGACGCACTTTGATTAGCAATAGACCTGGTATTTTCCCCTGGGATTAACCCCTACCCCACCCCACCCACAACTCCTTCTTGGAGTCTGTTCCATACACAGTCAGCTCTTTCGTGCTGGACTACAGTCCCACTGCCCTGCTGTCCTTTGCAGTTGCCACCCTCTCCATTGGCTGAGGCCCCCCCTCCACTGTCCACCCCACTGCCTGTGCCATTTCCTTACTCCTCTGACCACAGATCTCTGTGGCTTCTGTCTCTCTCTTTGGCCAACAGAAATTTTCCATCTACTTCAGATCAGCTATTTCAAAATGGGTTCCCATAGTCGAAATTCTGGCCCCTAGTAATACCCTTCATTCCCTTGTATCAGAGCCATCTCCTTCCCAGAGTTTCAGGATATGGAATGCGGACTGAATTCTGGTCAGGTACAGCCTCACTTCCCACCTGGGTTCACAGCATCCGCCAGCATCCCAGCCCTGCTGCCCAGTACAGCCTCCTCTACCAGATTTCTTTCACACACAGTGACTGCCTCCAGGCTCATTAGCTCGCTTGCTCTCCCCTATACCTCCTTCCCAGTCTACCTTCTTCAGGAAGTCCCAGCCCACCAGCTGCACATTTATTTTTTTTATTTTTTAAAATTAAAAAAATAATTTATTATTTCTTTGGCTGCGGTGGCTCTTAGTTGCGGCACACAGGATCTTCATTGTGGCATGTAGGATCTTTCGTTGTGGCACATGGGCTCAGTAGCTGCGGTGCGCAGGCTTCTCTCTATTTGTGGTGTGCGGTCTCCAGAGAGCGCGGGCTCAGTAGTTGTGGTGCACGGACTTAGTTGCCCTGCGGCATGTGGGATCTTAGTCCCCTGCATTGGAAGGAGGATTCTTAACCACTGGACCACCAGGGAAAAGGTCAACTTTTCTCCTGCAGAGCCCCTTGGTAACATGCAAACTCCAGTGGACATCTGTCCTAAGCAGTCCTAGTTTACCTAGAGGCACAGAGGACATTTAAGGAGAGTCTGGGCCTCAACAGAATTTCTGCTCTGCCCAGCCAACAGTGTCACACCTCCTGTGTAATTTTCAGCAAATCACTTACGTTCTTTGAGCCTTGATTTCTACATCCCTAAGGTGGCTAAAGCAGTGCTGAGAGGGAAATTTATAATGCTAAATACTTAAAAAGTGGGGAGGGGGAAGAGAGGAAAGATATTTTTAGCGATACAGAAAGATATTCAGGACACCTTGTTAAATGGAAAAAGCAAGATGCAGATGGTGTACATCGTATGCTAACTGCCTTTTATATAAGGAAGGGGACTGGAATATACATTTTTATTTCTTGATTCTGCACAAAGAAATACTGGTAGGATACATGAAAAAATAAAAGTGGTTGTCCGTGGGATTTGACAAGAGATGGGCTGGGGAAAGGGGAGGTAAGAAAGTGGGGTACATGGGAACTAGGTGGGAGGAAGATTTCCATGCGTATTTTGTAGTATTGTCCTGATTTTCTGAACCTTATAATGTGCTATCCATTCAAAAGAACAGAACAGTTTTGTTTTTTAAAATGTAAAGCATAAAGATAAAAACAAACAAAATCATAATCTCCCCACCAGATAATCCCTGTTGACTTTTAAAAAATAATAATATACAGACATTGTTAGAAAATTCCAAAGAAGTGTACAGAGGTATAAAATTGAAAAGTAAATCTCCATTTCCCATTGCCCCAAAGGTAGTGCCTGTTAAGAGTTTCTTGTGTTTCCTTCCAGAAATTTACCCGTTTATAGGATTTATCCTGTGTTCTTTCTTTTTCTTTTTTGGCTGCTCACATGGCTTACTGGGATCTTAGTTGCCCCACCAAGGACTGGGCCCACCCGCCCCTCCCTGCCGCACCCCGCAGCCCTGTCAGTGGAAGCATGGGGTCCTAACCACTGGACCGCCAGGGAATTCCCAGTTCTTATTTTCTTCAGGAGCAGTATGTCTTGACCGCAACAGTACATGCAGAGATCTTATATTTTATGGTAGTATTTGCTGTAATATAAGTAATTATTTCCCCATTAAAATTTAGATTGTTTATAGCTTTTTTAAAAAACCCATTACCAGTGATATACTAGTGAGCTGTCTTATTTAAACATCTTAAAATTTTAATTTTTATAATTTGAACTTAGATGAGGTAAAAATGATGCATTTGAGTCTTCTGTAGAACACGATAGTTTTCCATGATGCTACATTTCTTTTCCTCAAGTATTTAAAAATATTTGGATGGGGGGACCGGTGGAGAGAGAGAGAGAGAGAGACAGAGAGAGACTAATTGTCAACACCCACCCATTAATGAAGGCTCCTAAGGGAAAGCAGTGCTGGAATGCAATGCTGCTTTCGAATACAGAACAACCGGTTGGTCTCTAATTGCTATTAGCCCAGAGAGATAAAGTGCCCTGCCCAGAGCCAGGCTGGGACACCGCTCGCCCTGCACCCACACAGTGATCTTTCTCCTGAGCAGCCTGTCCCTCCAGTCAGTCCCTTGGTTACCCCATCTCTGTTGGCAGCTGTCACTCTTCCTGTCCCACTGTGACTCTCTCCGCCCTTTACTGGGTGGTCTGGAGGTTGCCTCGAATCTGCTCCTTAGGGTCTGGGGACCTCTGCTGGCATTGAGGATTCACCATAATCGTTAAAGCACCGCCCGACCTGTACTGAATTTAGAGCTCGTTCATTTCCACACCCAAAGTCATATGGGGAAACTGAGGCAGCAAGTGGGGAAGTGACTTGATCAAGAACACGAGGCAAATAAGCTCCTCGGACCGGAACTTGGGGCTTCTGACCCTTCTTCCAGCACTATTTCCAGCACACCATCGTTGGAAGGAATGAAGGAGATGCAGGAGATGGCAGACTGGACCCCCAGGCTGGGAAAGTCCAGCTTCCACACATAACATCAGGAGCTCCCTGTCAGGCAGGGGAGCTCTGGATTGGAAGGATTGAATGTTGAGCTGGAATTTTCCACTGCGGTACTCTAAGGCAGTGACCCTACTGCCCTTTCTGGGATGCCTCATTTCTCCCATCAGAGTGTGGATGGGTTTAATAATGCCCTAGGCATGGGCTGTGCTTCCCCAAACACCATCATTTGCGGCTTTCCTTCACAGATTTTGCCATATCCATGCACCACTCAGACTATAATTTGCTTAATACTTTTCTTTAAATTGTCTCATTTTAAACTTAAAAGTCTGAACGAATGCATCACCTTCCCCTGGGGAATGACCCATAGATACACCTGGTGCCCTAGGAATTGTCTTTTAGTCCTTGTTGTGTTCATTTAGGGCAGGAAGACTTGATCCTCACCCTGAATTCTTCACTTAAAAAAACAACCATTACTAGGGAATGAGAATCTGGTATCTGTCAGATACTGACCTTGCTCTGAGTCTTCACTATGTTATTTAATCCTCATTACAGCTCTGTGGGAGTACCTGTTATCCTCATGAGAGATCAAGGCATAGACAGGCTAGGTATTTGCCCAGGGTCTCACAGCTGGGAAATAGTTGAGCTGAATTGGATTACACTCTACTTCCAAAACCAATTGATGTAAACTTGCTTGTCTTTTGAAATTAAAAGTAAAATGATACAAAGTTAAGAGCTGATGACCAGGGCAGCGTCTGTGCTATGGAGGGACTCACTGTGCAGGAGGAAGGCATATGACAGACAGCAGACATACGAGTACAGTAGGGTAGGCCGTGTGTAATAGAGGCATGGGCAAAGTGCAACATCCCAGCATGTAGGAGTATAGGAAGATCAGACAAGGTGCGGGCTATAAGTCCCGGGGGTGGCGGCAGAGCGGGGAGATGGAGCGGGTAAGAGAAGCATTCCAGGCCCTGCTTTTCTGATGCCATGGCAAATGTCATTGACACTACTGGGTACTCTGTGGCCCCTTCTGATCACTTACAGTTCGTCCAGTAACATCTATCCATGGGAGACCTTCTTGATGGGGTGGCTCTGCCTGGGGCCTTCTCCTGGTGTGGCGCTGGGTCACTATGTGGTAGGCAATCAGGGTGGGAGTAAAGGTTCCTTCAGAAACACAAGCTGGACTCATAGTTCTACCGCTTCGTGACTATGACCTTGGCCCCAGTTTCCTCATCTGCCAAATGTCCCATGGTTAACACAGAGATGTACTGTGTTTCCTCTTCCTGGAACAGCTTGCCGCCCATCTATGGGGAATGGGCAGCCTCCCATCTATGGGCATCTATGGGCAGCCTCCAGGTGCCAGCTCCTTGAGGGTCAGCGGCAGAGAAACCAATTTCCCCTTCTAGGGGCTGCCCACCCGTCTGACGACTGAGTGAAGTAGGGGTGGAGTGGCCCAGCCATTTTAACCCAATGAGGGACGCTCTGGTGGGCAAAACTCCCTCCAGAGCCCAAGGCTCCAGTATCGATGGAGGCTTTGTGGAGACGGCATCGCAGTTCCACTTCTGCCTTTGCCGAGTGCTGCCTGCATCCCCTCTCTTTCACAGGGGCTGATCCCAGATAAACCCTTTGCACCCCAGACTCCATCTCAGCATCTGTTTCTGGAGAATCCAATCTGTGCCATAGCCATTTTACACACCCAGGACAAAGGAGGCACGCCGACAGTTTTGATGAAACGAGGCTGGTTGTGAATCCAAATGTGAGACTTGTCCAGCTCATCAGGACCTACCTTCCGGCCAGTCCAAGAGTCATTTTTGGAGGAGGCACTGAAGGCAGCAGGAAGGTCAGGCAGCAGGGTTCGGTTTTAGCCTCGCTGTGTGATCTGGCCCACACAGAACCAGGGCAAATCATCTGAAGACACAGGGCTGAGGGGCAATTGAAGGAGGCTTCTTGAGAGAGAATGGTGCTGAGGAAGATGGTCGGTATTTCTGGCACTGCATCACCTTAGTTAGTAGCTCCACAGATATGTATTGAACACATATCACATGTGAGAGCTTGTGCTAGGAAGTGAAAAGTTTTGGACAAAAGCCTTGGGGAATTTCTATGACTCTGACCGTCCCCAAGAGCTATTCCCCAGCCCCATGAGCTCTGGACGTTTTCCTAATCAGTTCTCTCCTTATTTGATTTCTTTTCACTCAATAGCTGAAGACTCTATAATAAGAATGAGCTTCAGCCAAAGAGTAAATAACTAAGCAAAAAACTCAAAATGCTTCTTCACCATTGAATATCATCAACTACTTATAAGATTTAAAATCCTCTTCTGATCCTTTCTGCTGCACCCACTGTTTCTACTGCATAGTCTGTATTACGAAAATAGCGTTTGGGGTGCTCTTTTTGTCACCTGACATTATTTTATAGAGACTGTTCTTTGTTTCAATACAATGAACGTATCTGTCATTTTAATGCCCGCATAATACCTATTGTATGATCAGATCATGCTTGGTTTAACTACACCCCATTGCTAGCTAAGTATTGCATAAGCTTCTAGATCGTCACTGACATAGAAAAATGTATAATTACATTTGCATGCATAGCGTATGTTCTTCTTTTCCTCTTAGGTAACTTACACTGGGTATCACCCCAGAGGTAAAATCATGCAAGGTATATGATCATTTTGTCAGCATGCCCTCTGGAAAGCATGGTCAAATTTATAGTGCCACCAGCAATACACAAGTGTTTTCTCTACACCTCTGCCAGTTTTGAGTTTTACACCTTCTAAAATTTTGTTGTTAATGTAACAGGTTGATGTTCTTCTTGGTTCTAAGTTTTATTTTTTTCATAATTCTTTTTTTTGTATTGGAGTATATTTGCTTTACGATGTTGTGTTAGTTTCTTCTGTACAACAAAGTGAATCAGCTGTATATATACATATATCACCTCCCTCTTGGACCACCCTTCCCCCGATCCCACCCATCTAGGTCATCACAGAGCACCGAGTTGAGCTCCCTGTGCTATACAGCAGGTTCCCACTAGCTATCTATTTTAGACATGGTAGTGTACGTATGTCAATCCTAATTTTTAATTTGCATCTCTCTTATGGAGACCTTTCAGAAAGTATTTTTTTCTTAAGGAACAGTGTCCCATCTTGCCAGGAGATGGCGCTGTGACTCTGTGCTTAGGCTTCTTGAGACAGCCCGTGCTGTTAGTGATGGGCTGTGTGGATGCACCAGGAGAGGGGATGTTAAGAAATCCTCTGGTCCCCCCTGGACCCCCAGTTTCCCACCTGAGTTCAGAAGACCTGGTTTTGTTGAGGAGATGACACCCCACCTGCTGAGTCTGCCTTGCCCCACCCCACAGAGTATCTATCACCCTCTTGAAGTTCAACAGAATCCAAGATTATGAAGTGTCCACTGCAGGCCAGACATGGATCACACCCTCCCCCAAACTCACAAGCAAGTGGAGGACAACTCTAAATGCTGTACTTCCTATAAAATAGCTGCAAAGTGCTCTGAGTGATTGGGAATTGGAAAGACTGCCTCCAACTACAGGTATTTGGGGCCTTGGAGGACATGGGCACTGAGCTGGGCCAGCTGGGGCAGGAGGCAGCTGAGCAGAGTGTGGATGGGTGGGAGTGGGGGCCAGGGATTGGGGGTCTGATCAAGAGCCACTGTGAGCCTGGAGCTCTGGTGGAGACCACCAGGAAGATGAGGCTGTGGAGACCCCCAAAGAGCTGAACTATGGCGGGCCCTGAATGCCACGTCAAGAAGCATGGAGTTGGTTTTGTAAGAGGTGTGCTTGTGGAAGTGTCACAGCAAGAAGGTGGCGGGGTCGTCCTCGCGCTTTGGCAAAAGTAGCCTGAGGTCTAGATGATTCGGTGGTTTTCCTCATGTGTTCTGCGGACACATCCTCCTCTCATCTGACTGATTCTCAGAAGTGGTTGATATGATCGCCCACTGCCCGTGCTCTCTTTCCTTGGCTTCTGTGAAAGCACAGCGCTCCTTTCCCCCTCCTGCCTCTGTGGCTCCTCCTCAGTCTGCTTTGCAGCTTCTTCCCCTTCATCCAGCCATGAAACATGACTTCAAGAAGGCTGCTCTCACTCTGCACTCTCCCCTGGGCGATCTCGGCCTGCTCTCGGCTTAATTACACCCTATCCCAGGATGACTCAGCCCCGGCCTCCCCTCTGAGCTCCAGACCCATACATCCAACTGCCTCCTCGACAGTTCCTTATGAATGTTTGGAAAGCATCTTTAATTCACGTCCCGAATTTCCCCACTGAACCTTGCCTAATGCTGGTCCTCTTCCGGCATTCCTTGACTGAGTGGACGCACCACCATTCATCCTGTTGGGCCAGTTAAAATCCCAGAGGCTTCTTTGCCACCTCCCTCTTCCTCACCCCATTTCCAACCTCTCCACAAGTCCATTGACCCTACTTCCTCCACAGTGGTCAGTGCTGTCTGCTTCTTTCCTCGCCTCTGCCATTGACGCAGGTGGAAGCTACAGAGGCTTTTCTGGGCCACTTAGAGCCACTGCAGAGTCTCCTAACCAATCTTCCTCCTTCCACTCTGGCCCCTCTCCTACCTCCTCTTCACACTGTGGCCAGAGTCATCTTTTCGAAATGTAGAAGCGACCATGTCACTCACTGTCCCAGTGAAATCTCCACTGCTTCCTATTGCTTTAAAAAAAAACATTTTATTAAGATAACATAGGAAAGAACATAGAACAAATGTACAATTGAACACTCTTGAAAGCAACTACCGTGAAAGGAGGCAGCACCTTGCCAGCCATCCCACTCCATGTGCCCTCAAAAGAGAACAGCCCCCTTCCCCCACCCTCCTGCCTTCTCCAGATCCCTGCAGGGCTTTCACAAGGCTGTTCCCTCTGCTAGAAATGCTCTTCCTTCCCTGTATCTCCCAGTTAACCCCAACTTATTTTTGTATCTCACTTGGAGGGTTCCCTCTTCAGAGGGGCCTTCTCCACCTTCCCGGATTTGATCAACCCTCCTGCTTGAGCCTCTCGCTGTGCGCTCCCTTCTCCTCTGCAGCACAGGTCAAGGTTGTGATTTTTCCACTTGTCTGTGACGTGATATGATTAATGACCATCAGCCCGACGAGGGTGAGGGTTATGTTTGCTTTTGCTCACCGTTGTCTCTCTGCTGTCTAGCCAGGTGCCTGGCACATAGTATGTGTTTGATTAAAAAATTGTTGACTGCTGTCCAGGGAGAGATAGGCAGCAGACACCACAATTAGGAAAGGGTCTGGGTCTGGAGACCTGGACGGAGGAGGCCTGATTCCCTGAGAGGTGAGGGCTGAAACAGTGGGGATAGGTGGTGTGACCTGGAGAAGAATGACGCAGTGAGAAGAGGACGGGGACTTGTCTCCAGAACCCCCGAGGCCATGCCAGGGTTCTTCCAATGCAGGAGCCAGGCCTGGATGGGGATGGCTGGAGAGGCTCCTGGGCCCAACCACTCCCGCTCGGGGCCACTGGGGCTGAGCTAAGTGGAAACAAATGTTCCCTGGCTTCCCCCCAGCCCAGTTCTGGTGGGCGAGCAGCAGCCCCTCCTTCTCAGCCCCTGCTCCCCACTCCCCCTCTTTCCAGCTCCCCTGGGTTCCTTTTCCCTTTGACTGATGGGGTGATGGGAAGGCTGGGTGCGTGGATAGGGCTGAGAGATGTGGAAGATGTGAGGCCGGTGGGCTCTGTGGGGAACCAGGTCCTGGGGTGGGGGGGGTCCCTTGGATAAAGACCCAGAGGGAATCTCAGGGAAACCTGACCTGCAAGACAGGGAAAGACTGGTTAAAGCTGGGAACCAGGCATTTGAGTTCCCACTCTGGGCTGGAAAGGCACATTCTCATGATTTCAGGTGGGCTGCGAAAAGCTGGAGTAGAGCATCTGGGATTCAGAAGGGTGAGGAAAGTGATTCTCTCTTTTTTCTATCTTTTTTCTTCCCTCTGTCTCTCTAGAGGACTGGCCTTTCCTCTCTCTGTTCTCCTGGGACCCAGAGACCTAGTGCCCTGAGGAATTCTCAAGTCCAGTCACCACCCTGAAGGAATGAGAGCTAGGTCCCATTGCTGGGGAAGGAGGGAGGGAGGGATGATGGTGGGAGGGACAGAGAGAGGGAGGTGATTGGGAGGGGAAGGGTCACAGGCCCAAATTCCTGGGCTCCTGCAGCTTCAGTCATTCTGAGAAACAAAGAAACAGAGAAAGTGATTTAGAGACAGACACAAATAGAGACCGAATTATGGAGATGGGAGAGACGTGAAAAGACACACAGAAAGACAGTGAGAGAGAGAATCCGACAGACAGAGGGCTCTGCTTTCCCCTGCAGCGATTCTGATGTTATCTGTCTCCAGCTGCCTCTCTCCCTCTCCACAGTCCCCACCTCTGCCCCTCCTTCCTCTCCAACCCCGCAGCCAGACACCCCTGTCTCTCCTTCCCCACCTCTCTTTTGCGACAAGGCCTAGACCTAAGGCAGAGAGATGGGGGAAGAGGTGGAGGGGGCCCAGAGGACAGAGAGAGAGGGATCAGAGTGGCACCATCCCATTCATGCTGCAGAGGTGATGTGTGTGTGCGTTTGTGTGTGCATGTGATCTCCAGGGAAGCAGGCATGTGTCTCAGCCTGAGCCAGCCCACCTGTGTGTCCATCCAAACCTGTGGGTGAAAGTTACCCAGCATTGTCTAGGAGAGGTGAGGGAGTCCTGTGGTTTCTGTGGGGTATCTGGCAGTCTGTGCCCAGCTGTGGGTGTGTACGAGTGGGCATGCGTATGCATGCATCTTGATCTGTCTTTGTATGTCTCTGGCTCCATCTCCTAGTTTCCCAGCCCTGCTCTGTGGAGGGTCTTCTAAAGTGACAGTGATGGACTGAAGCCTCAGGAACATCTGAACTCATCTCTCTGAAGGTTTGAGGGCTTAAGGGCAGAAGTCATTGCTCTAGCTCTGACCATAGGCCAGCCAACCCCTCGATGGGGCGCAGAGAAGGCAGAAGGCAGTGGGCAGAGGCAAGGTTGCCCTTGGGACAGGGGCCCTGGGAACTGGGGCTTCGGGAGGCCTGCCCATCACTGACTGCAGCCCACCCCTCCCCTGCCTCAGTGCTTCTGCAGGCACTACTGGGCCGGCTGACTCTGGAATGGGATTCAGGGGTGCATTGGTGGGGGGAGCACGAGGGCTTGGGGAGTCCAGATATGGCCAAATATGCTACAAGGTCTGGCCAGAGAGAGTACTGCCGGAGGGGTGGGGCCTTCTGCGTCTGTTTGTAGGAAAGGTGGGGGGTGGGGGCAGAAAGGCTGCCTGCGGGGGAGAAGGCTTCTTGGCAAACGCCCCAGTTTCCTGAGCTGATCCCTGCTCCCTGCCACTGCTCCCAATTCTGTTGTTTCAATAACATCATTTTTATCCACCCCACAGAGAGACCATGTCTTAGGAGGGGGAGGGGAGGGACAGGGCTAGGGCATGAGGGGGTGGTAATGGAGAGAGGCCGGGGTCTGGAGGCAGCAGGGACTGGATTTGGGGCGATCCCTCCTCAGGCAGAGGCAGGGCGGTCCCAGAGCCCTGGTCCCCTGATGACAAAGACAAATACATTAAAATTCTTGCCTCGGAGAAGAATGCAGGATAGGGAGAGCATTTCATAATCTACAATAACAGTAGCAGGGTGGGGGCGGGGGACCGGGAGGGGGGCAGGGGGCTCAGAACCCAGGCAGTGGTCCCCAGGGGGTTGGTCGTTGGCCACCTGCATCCTCCAGGGACCCCCAGAGCCCTCCAGCCGCCTGTTCAGCACCATCTGGCCTGAGTGTGTGCCCAACCTGGGCATGTCATTGAGGGTGCAGGGTCTGGAGTTGGCACTGCCCTGCAGCAACAGCAACTGTGTATAAAATTAAGAGGTGCAGGGGCTGTGTATGGCGTCTGGATGCTCTTAAGGGCTAAAATGGGAGGGGCTGCACTTGGGCCATGCCCGCCTGGCTATCTCCCTCAGCCACTAGCCCCCTTCTCTAGAACGCTCCAGCACCCTGACCAGAACTCTCAGTACCCAGTACAAGGAATTAGACTGACTCAACCTGGACACCAGGGCCCTGGGGTGGGGCTCCCAGCAAACCCAGGGGCTTCCCTATGTGCCTGGGCCAATGTTTCTCCATTTCCTTTCTCTTCTCCACTTGCTCATCCTTCCTTTCCCAGATCTGCCTCCTCCCCTGGGATAGGCATCTGTGGTCTTTTATTGCAACCCCAGCCCATCGTGATCCACTTGTGCCCACACTCGGAACCTTGCCTTCTCTCTGCTCACCAGGGTGTTCCTCTTATTTCCTTGGGCAGTGGCCTCATTCCCCAAGTTCAGGTGCTCCCCGCCCCTTCCATTCCAGAAGACCAGGAGCTTTCCTCTAGGTGCCTGAAGTTTCTGCCACACGGGCTTGAGGTCGTCTGTCTGTCCTCTCCTCCCAGGAGCACCCTTACAGCTTGATGGCTGCTCTGGGTAGCGGTGGTAGGGAGACTGGCCTTTGCTGTGGAATGTCCTGCACCACCTGTCCCTCGGCACCCCTGGGGCACACGGGGCCAGAAGGAGGAGCAGGGACTACAGCTCCCTGCCAGCCCGCTTGGTGTGATGAATGGAGCTGTCCTTTCCTCCCCACGGGGCCTTTGATCTCCCCCCCGTGGGGAGGGGACCAGGGGCATCAAAGACATTTTTGTGGCATTAGAGAATCAGATAAACGCCATCTCACCTGCAGCTGGCCCTCCCACCCCCTCTGGCCCCGGCCAAGTTGGGGGGAGCAGCCTGAGGCAGGGACCCACGGACCCACGAGGCCCGGTTGCAGCGAGTTCTGACCCTTCACTCTCTTGGAAGTCTGCAAGCTCCACTCTGTCGCTCGCCTACACGTGCGAGCGCTGGATCGCAGGCCATAAAGAGGTTCTTCTTGCTGTGTCCTCTCCCCTCCGCACCTCCTCCCCTGAACTCGGGCCTGATGAGGCGGGGGCTGGGGAGGAGAGTGGAGGCCTAGCGCTTCCTCCCGTGCTCAGGGAAAGGCTGAAAGAGGGGCGTGCGGCGCGGAAGCCGGGTCCGGTAAGAGGTGACCCCTCCGGAGTGTGCCCATCGCGCCTTCGAGTTCGACACCCCTAGCCGGAGCACCCAGCGCCCGGGGCCAACTTCCTCTCCTGGCCCCCGCTCCAGCATCCCACTCCGCACCGCCCCCCAACCCAAACTCCCTCATTCCTGGGAAGTTTTCTCTCTTTACAGTCAACAAACCTGTCAAACGTCTCTCTTCCAGCCCGTCCCCCATTCCTCAGCTCCTTTTCCTTCCCCCGCTAACCCTTCTCCACCCTACTTCCCCGCCCCTCCTTGCCCCCGACTCCGGGCGGCGGCCGGGGGCTCCCAGGCGGTGAGAGGCGAGGTGAGGGGGCGAGGCGGGCGGGTCCCCCAGACACGAGCGCGCTCGGGCCCCGCCCCGGGACCTCGCTCCCACCCTCCGCTGAGCTCCGCGCCCGCCACCCCGGGGCGCTCGGCTCCCTCCCGAGAGTCCCGTCGCCTGACTGTCGCAACTGCCACCCCCACGGCCCCCCTGCCCCCCGCCCCCGCCCCGGCCCCGCTCCCCTCCCACCCCCACCCCCGGCTCTGATTTCTTCTCCCGAGCGAGCTCGGCAGGAGACACAGGCGCTGGCTGCCCCGTCCGCTCTCCGCCTCCGCCGCGCCCTCCTCGCCCGGCATGGGCCCCCCCGCCGCCGCCGCCGCCGCCGCCGCCGCCGCCGCCGGAGCCATCGCCTCCCGGCCGCCGCCGCCGTCGCCGCGCTCGCCCTGAAGCCCGGGCCCCCGCGCGCACCGGCTGGCCCCGCAGCCTCGTCCCCTGGCCGCCCCGGCCCGCGGTAGAGCTGTCACGATGCAGCCGCCCGCGCCCTCCCGCCTGAGGCTGCTGTTCCTGCTGCTCCTGTGTCCGGCGCACGTCGGCGGACTGTGGTGGTGAGTACTGCGTCTGACTGTCCCCGCGGGGCTCCTGGAGCTCGAAGGTGGGGACCTCGGGACCGATAGTGGGGCTCTGAATTGCGCTCCTGCCGCCTCCGGGCTCTACCTGTGCGCAGAGCCCAGCCGCCGGGCAGCTGGAGAAGTGAGGGGGAGGTGCGTGCCGCTCCTGCCAGCCTCCTCCAGGGGCACTTCTGAACTGCCACTTAGATATGCCCACACACCCCCGCTCCCCCCTTACATTCTACTGTGTTTCCTTCTCCTGTGTCCCACCCCAGGTTATGCGCCCAACCCAGGTCACCAAGGAATTGGCAGATGGGTAGGAAAGACATCGGGGAGACGGGCAAGATCTGTAGTCTGAGATCCGAATAAAAGAGTCTGCGAGGAGGGCTTTGGATTTAGGGGAGGAGGGCTGGATTTGGGGAAAAGAGGGGAGCCAGGTGGGAAGCCACAGGCAGGAAGACTCAAACAGCTGCCTCTTCCCCGCCCTGCTTTGCCCACAAACCCACCAGCTTCTGTCTGGGCTCCTCCAGAGTGGGCGGTAGGGGCGGGAAAAGGAGTGTAAAGGGGAAACCGAGTCAGAACCTTAGCTTTCTCTACTTCCTCCTCCCCGACCAAAGAGGAGGAAAGGCAGGAAGGGACCCAAGCCTATGCCCTTCCATATGTAGGGGTCATGGGTGAAAAAATGTGCAGCTCGGGACGTACTGGGAACCGTGGAGGGTCCTGGAGGAAGGGAGGGAGGCCTGGCCAGCCAAGGGTTGGGGACGTCTTCCCAGACCTAGCCTCTCGACTTGGCCCTAGCTAGAGCAGACGCCTAGGCAGCTAAGGTTGAGGGAACTTTGAGTCTTGGGAGGTGGACAGAGGCTGGGGAGGTGGGTGCCCGGCCGGGACCGCTCAGAGATCCGGATCCCGTAGACTTTTTTTTCCTTCTCAGTCTCAGGAGCAGCAAAGACCCGCCCGGAATAGTTGTGTTTAGAGAGGAGGGACTTGGACAATACCGCTGGTGCATCAGCCAATCGTAAGAAGGCAAGGTCTTGTCTATTTGCATATCACAATGTCACTGGCTGGATTCTCTACCCTCCACTCCTCTCCCACCCCGGGATTTGGAAGAAGGGGTGGGGCAGGCAGATCCTTCTCTTCTAGGAAGATAGCTGGATGCCCACACAGGGAGCTGCTGGCCACCATCCCACTTTCATGATGTGGGAGAGAAGTCCCTCAGGGTGTCGCTGAGGGGACAAACTGAGGACGACCGAGGTCCTGCCTAGGGAACATGCGTCCTTTGATCCTCACTTAGAATAATGCAGTAGCAGCTTTGAAATAGAGGGACCTGAGATCTAACCTCCCCCATTTGTTAAGCCTGTGACTTTGGGCAAGCCACTTCTCCCTGCTCCCAGATGTCTCAACTGTAGAACAGGGAGTCAGTCCCCCTAGCTGGCAGGTTCCATGGGAGGATTATGTGGGATGACCTACAACATAATTGGACATTAGGAGGTGCTGCTAAATGTAAGTCTCCTCCTCGACACCCCAGGTTCTGTCCAGAGTCCCCATGGGTGAAAAGGGGGATTAATTTAAATGTAAAATCCAGGGTCCCCAGCAAAATTTTGTAAAGGGATCTCTATCTCTTGTTCCCCATGCACACCTTTCCTAACTTTGCCCTTCCTCAAGGTATGGGGACAGGGGTCTCTCCCTGATGGCTGTTGCCTTCCCTTCCCCCTGCCCCATTTGTCCCAATTTTCTCATCCTTCCAGTTAAAAATACCACTTCCTCCATGAAGCTGTCTCTCTGTCTTCCCTCCCTTGCCTTCTCTGTGCTCCCACTGCACTCCATGCATTGGGCAACTATGCCAGTTATGCATTTTACTGACAACCATCTCCTCTTGGGTCTCTTTTCCCTGCTCCTGGAAGGCCAAGCGTTTGTCTTTAGGGCCCTGAAGACTGAAGGTGCTGGGGACAGTTTTATGGAGTGTTGCTGAGTTCATCTTTCTGGGGTTTGTATCCATGGGGGTTCCTTTGTTTAGGAAGGGCTGTTGGGTGGGAGCCACACCAGAGGGAGAGAGACTTGGTCCCTTGGAGACTGACCCTGAAGCTGGAAAGCAGGGAGTGGGGGAGGAGGTGAGGAAGGCAGGTGTGGGAGAACACAGAGGCCTTCATGGCCACAGCTGCAGGGAGAGCTGGGTGAAGAGTGAGGGCTTGGGATGATAAGGTGTCTGGCGAATGCCTCACTCAGATGCTTCTGAGAGGCTCCTGTCATTCCTTGCCCCCCACCCTGGAGGCTTCACCATAAGTAAGAGCTTCTTCAGGCCAGGAGATTCTAGGCTGCTCCCTGATGTCTAGGACTGGTTTGCTGGACCTCTTCTCTCTGCTTCTCAGAGAAGCCAGGCCAGAGCTCTAGTGGTGGACAGGAAAGCAGCTGGCCTCGCAGCAGCCCACTGAAGTCCAGGCTGACATTCTAGCAGCAGCCAGGCTGGGAGGAGACAGGACCCCAGGAACTCTGAGCGACTGGACTGTCCTGGTCAGGAAAGGAGGGTTCTGGAGGAGAGCGGCCCAGGCCCTAGAATAGGCTCAGGGACCTGGCTCCAGGTCCCAGAGAAGTTTCCCTTCCACTTTCTTTCCCCCTCCCCCATCTTCTCCGATGCAATGCATGCTTTCTAAACTCTGCCTCTGGCCTCTGTCTGTCTCTCTCCCATCTGTAACCATATCTTTGTGAATTGCAGAATCCCAGATTCCAGGACACTGGCCAGGCTCTCTTGAGGTCATCTTGTCCAGCTTACTGCCTCCAGGCCATCCAGCCTATGCTCTGGCCCTGACAGATCCCGTTCTGGTCATCAGCTCCCATCTCTCCTATCCTGCTCCCTGCCCCCCTTCCATCCTCCCCCGGGAAGTTCTTCTCAATGTCCGACCCATCTTTATTTATACCTCCAATCAGTGGATGTAGAAAATAGCTCACTCTCACAGAATACCCAGATCAATCTCCCTTCTTCTCCCTTCCTCTTTCCTCTTTCTGTTTTATAGTTTCTATGAAAGAAACTAACCCTCCCCTTGTTCCACTAGGAAAAGCACCACTCAGTCTCACTCCCTTCCCCCATCTCATCTTGCCTCCCTTCCCTATGGAAACAGGAACAGACGCCTAGGACAGCCTCACCTCTGGTCCCTCAGGGAAGCAGGGAAAGGACCCAGGCTTCTTCCCGACACCCCAGATTTCCAGTTGTGACCCCCCTCACCCTTTCCCATCCCCTCTTCCTCTGGGGCCCCGACCCTTCATAGGCACTTCTGTGGCTGGCCCCCACAGACTCAGGATGGTGCGGGGGTGGGGTGGCCATCCAGCACCCCCTCCAGGCCTCCCGCCTTGGCAGCTTCCCCTGGAGGGAGACAATGGGGCTGTGAGCAGAAAAGGGCAGGGGCAAAAGGAGGCTGGCTCGGTCCAGGCCAGAGCATGCCCTGAGCCCACCAGAGTCCTGGCACTGTGACATTTCCTGCGGGGTGCAGCCCCCTCCTGCCCCGTTCTCATCAGAAGCCAGGAGTTGGTGGGGGGAGGTCAGCGGGAGGCTTGATCACCAGGGCCCAGTGAGGGGGATTCCAGAGTGTGTACTTTGATGGAGAAATCCAGCTGTGGAGGGGATGAGGCGAGGGTGGGGCGGGCAGCCAGGCCTCGGTCAGGCTGGCAGTAGGGCACCCAGCCAGCCAGAGCAGGAGGCGCTGGGGAACGCAGAAGCCGGCCCCTGGGGGCTGGAGAGGGTGCCCTCTAGCCTGAGCCTTCCTTCCTGCGGGGGGCAGGCGGGGGGTGGGGGGGGTGAGATCTTGGGTGCTTCCCCTGGACTGCCTGAGGAGGAGCTCGGGGAGGGAAAGGTCGCTGGGAGGGTTCTTCACCCACTTTCCACCTGGCCTCTTGGGCTGGTTTCTCCAGCTCGGAGCCCTCTGTTTAATCCAGAAATTAGATCTAGAAAGGACTTAGAGATCATCTGGTCCAATCTTCTCACTTACAGTGAGAACTCTAGCCAAAGCTCAGGGACAGGAGGTGACTTGCCCAAGGCCCCCCAGAATGCAAGTTGCTGAGGGCTGGGACCGGGAGCCCACCTCCTGCTGAGTACCGCACCCTTGTGTGCTGTGGGGCTCAGGAAAGGGGTACAGGGCCTTCCACGGGCCCCTTCTGCTCCCCCATCCCCACCCTCACACAGTGCTCCCCACCTCAGCGTGGGAGAGCAGAAGGCACATGACGGATGCTCACCCGCATATCCAGCGGATGGTCACTGTGTCCATGCCTTTGCCTCCCACAGCCCTGACCAATGGGAAGCCCTCTTCTGCAGTGAAGTCATTCAGGGCAGGAAAAGCCCCTGCCTCTTTCAAGAGCAATGAGGAGGAGAGAAGTGTGAGGAGGTGGGAAGGGCAGCACCCAGCACAGGGCAGAGAGAACCAGATTGGGCTGGGGTGGTGGGGGGCCGTGGGGAGGCAGGGGTTAATGGAGCTGGGGCATCACTGGCTTTGATGTGGTGGTCGGGGAGTGGGGAGGGACGGGGGGAGGGGAGCAGTAATTACCGAGTTAGACAGAGCAGGACAGGACAGGCGGGCCGGGCACAGGCCCGGGCCCAGCTGCCTCAGCCGTCAGGCAACATTTTTCTGCCCCTTCTCCCCCACCCACCTCCCCCACCCCTGTGCAGCCCCCGCCCACGGCCCCAGGGCTCAGGGCTCCCTCTGCTGGCTCTTGGGAGTGAGGGTCAGACTAAGGAGCGTGGGGAACTAGTTGGGGGCTGGCTGTGAGACCAGAGGAGCAGGCATCAGAAGGATCTGTGGTCCTCTCGGCCTCAAGAATCCACCGACCAAGGAGCGCTCCATGGGGAAGGGAGGGGTCCTGGAGGGCGCTCCTGGTCCACGGGCTGGGCTGACAGGGGAGGAGGAGACACTGGGATCCAGGCTAAGTAAGGGCAGAGAGTCGGAGAAAAGCATGTTCTCAGGAATTCACAAACGCTCCTGATTGCCCGTGCGCTGTGCAGGCCCAGGAGGTGATTAAGGGTGTGAATGGGAAGACAAAACACTTGTGGAAGTCCACTCTCTGGACAGGCTCTTTTCACAGGTAACCTGGGAAGTAGGCAGGTATTATTTATTTCCATTTTACAGTTGACGACACTGAGGCTCAGAAGGTTAAGTTTCATCATCCATTCCACCAATGATAAGTGCCAGCTTCCCTTGCTCGGGACTTGCTGACATCATAGAACCAGCAAATGGCAGAGCCCAGATACACACCCAAGTCCGATGGATCTTCAAACCCCTGAGTGTGTTCTGCTGATGACGTTTACTTCTTCCTGAGGGCCTTGTCTCGAGTGAGTTCATATCTAATTGGAGAGAAAGGACAAGAAAACATGACAAAATAATTATGCCCCTCGCAGCATAACAACCCCCCCCCCAAATGAGTGCCACTTGGAGCGATGCAAGTCGGGAAGGTCAGTGAGGGCTGGGGCCCAGGGGAGGCTCCTTAGAGCAGGTGGGATCTGAGGCGAGTTTGGAGAGATGCTGGGTGAGATTTTGATGACTTAGGGGTGGCGAGGGGCGGCTCTGAGTTAGCCAACCCTGCTCAGAGTAAGGGCTATGTGGAGGATGGCATGCGAGGCCACACGGGGTATCCGAAGACCACAGGTGGCCGCTTCCTCCAGTCCCTTTGGTTTTTAAAATATTCACCTAAATTTCTCACAGCGGGGATCCCTCCACTGAGTGGCCAGGGTCAGTCACCTCTCTTCTCACCGTGCTCACCTGTACAATAAGTGTGACGTGGGTGGAGCTGGACTAGAGTATCTCTGACATTCTCTTCCGCCCTCTGAATCCAGGGATGGAAAGGTAAGTTAGGCCAGAAACCCAGGCCTCCAAGGCTTAGATCTACAGATGTTGTCAGTAGGAACTGGCTGCCCCCTGACCAAGGTCCCTGGGAGGGAGATCTTGGCACAGGCCGTGCCAGCTAGAATGGCCAAACCCAGGCTTGTCCCATCTTGTCTACATACTGATTTCTTTTAGGGCTAGTCTTGTTTTTTCTATGCTGGAGTGACTATTTGTTTAGGATCTCAGATCCTACATGTTATATATTATATATTTCCTACCACCACTGTGCTCCCGTCACCGCCCCCACTCCAAACACGCAGATGCTCCCAAACGGGCACATCCTCTCTGGGCTGATCTCAGACGGATGCTAACTCAGAGGCCCCGACAGCAGAGTTCATTCCCTAAGGAAGCAGAAGGGAAGGAAGGAGGGTAAAGGAAGAAGGGAGATGGGGGAGTTCTTTCTTGATGCTCTTAAAGATGGTGTTAAAGTTAGACGGGATATTCAAGCCTCTCTCGCCAACTCCTCATTTTTCTGAAGCCCAGAGAGGGAACTGATTTGCCCAGAGTGGCTCAGCTCACCCAGAGCTGACAGAGACCAGGGTACAAAAGCGAGGCCTGTTGTTTTGCCCAGTGCTCCTCTGCCATCCCCTTCAGAGTTTCCTTTCCTGTGATTGAAGATGGGAGTGAGGACAGGAGGGCAGGGGACAAGCTAGTCCCTTGGGGTTCTAGCCGCTACTATTGCCCATCCCTCCTCCTGACTGGCTTGTAAACAAGCCTAGTTCCCAGGCAGCCAGCCAGCCTGGGGAGCCAGACCCGGACCAGAAACCGACTCTGGGGCAGCCCCTCAACGCTGTGAAGGGCCAGCCAGCCCCACCTCCTGGAGGGCCCTGCCTCTCATGCTCCTCTCGCTTCCTCTCCTATCTCAAGCTCCTGGGAAAAAGACAAGGTCAAGAGGTGTTTCCCTCTCTTGCCTGTGTACCCACACCGTCTCCTGCTTTCCTAGTGCAGGAGGAGGGAGAGGAGACAGATAGGGTAGAGTAACCTTGGGAAGATAAGGCCGGTCAGCCTTGGGAAAGCAGGGAGTTAGCAGAGGGCAGGATTGGGGAGGGGAGAGTGGGGAACTTAGCGGCATGGGGGTGGGGCGGGGAAGATGGGTTTGCAGGGCCCCAGACTCCCAGGTGGAGTTCTGGACATGCAGGTGGCAGAAGAGGAGCTGGACAGCTGTGGGCAGGCCCGCTTCCCTGCCTCTGAATGCGGCGGGGGAAAAAGAAAATGTCTGAGGAAGCTAATTAGGAGTCATGAAACCACATGTGGACAGGGGCCTGGGCTCAAGTGAGGACCTTCTCCTTAGATGGCTCATTCATTCATTCAAAAACATGTATTAAATGGTATTCATTGTAGTATTATAGTAATTGCTCATAATGTTCAAATTTTCATTAAAAAATGGGAGGGGGGAATACAAATTAAGTAGCCAAAAATCTGCTGTGGGAGACAAAAGAAAATGACAGTCCTAACTCTCAACGTGCTTGCTCCATAGTCTTATCTGCCGACCTTGTACAACCATGCTGGAAGCTGCCCCCCAATCCTTTTTGTAATGAAGTGGGATAAGTAGGTGGAAGGGGGAAGGAGAGAGAGAGAGAGAGAGAGAGAGAGAGAGAGAGAGAGAGAGAGAGACAGGTAAGGACAGGGTTGGGGCTGGACCTTCCCAGGCTACAGTTGGAACGCAGTGATGGGCAGGTCCTAAGCATGGAGGAAGAAAGGTCTGGACTATAAGTCTGTCCACTGAGGAGAGAACCTTGGCTCCTGGACTACTTGGGTAGGGGTGATGACAATAACCTGATAGGGTGGTGGTGTGTGTGTGTCACAGGGGGTGGTAGGAGATCTTAAAGGACTGAGCTTACACATCTTCCTGCAGCCACACCTTCAAACATCTCACTCCTCCGTGTTGAGAAGTTCCAGCTTAAGACCTAAATTCCTCCTGCTGCTACTTAAGCCCATTACATCTCCTTGCTCTGGGGCCAGAACGTGCCTAGTCAGCACGTACCTACAGAGCAAATGGGGACAGTGGGGCGGATGCACACGAAGGCTAAACTGAAAGTAGGCCATCTTGACCTTTGGCACCTATCCACCAGCATTTTCCTCATCATTTTCCATCTCTTGGTGCTGCTTCTCCCCACCCAAAATTTTATTCTGCCTTCCGCTAAAGGATTTTTGAGTGGCTTCAAATTACCCTCAGCCCCCAAATGCTCAAATAAGAGCAATCCAATTAAAGTGGTTCCACCTGGGTGTCAGTACCTAGCCAGTATAACCTTCAGGGGTATGGTGTATGGCAACCAAAAGCTTGTCTTGCTGCCATCCTGCTCTGAAAAGGTCACAGACCCTGGAGCAGGAGAAGGGTCAGTGTCACTTACTTTACAACAATGCTTCAGAGACTCAGTCCCCAGTTCCTTCCTCCTGCTCTCCTGTTCAGGGAAACAGGGGATATCAGGGCGGGAGGGCCCACTTTAGAGATCAAAGCTTCACCTTCCTATTTGACAGAAAGAGAAATCTGGGCTAGAGAGAAGGTACGACTTTCCTCAGAGGCTCCATTCCCTAGCCACTCTAACATCCTGTGTCTTTCTATATCTCTGGGATTGCCACTACTTTTCTAGCATCAGAGCTGATCAGCTGACACATTTCCAGCTTGTGGTCCACTAAGACCAGATCCTTCTCTGTCACTGTCTACTTTTCTTTGGTATCTCTTTATGATATATACTTTCTTTTCTTTGACAGCCTTCTTGATCTTTCTTCGGTTAATTTCCTCCTTGTCTCCCTTTTGGGCTAGGCCTGTTGAATTTTAACTGTGGCCTACCTGGTGCCAGGTGCCTTCACTTTGAGTCAAATTCCTATAAGGATTTATTCATGAAGATGTACACAGAGGGTTAATACTGAATCCTTGCTCTATAGCAATTTCAGTCTAGAACCTAATTAAGAGGGGACACACAAATGGAATAGTAAGAGAACCAGACAGGATAATCTGAATTTCAGTTGTGGGGAGCTGGTGGGTGAAGAGGCATGTCGCAGCTCCTGGCTGTGGGCTGGGCAGGGCTGGTCTCCCTCCCCCTCACCCAAGCTCTTTGAGTTACACCCCTGATCTGCTGTTCTTTGCTTCCCAGGGCCGTGGGCAGCCCCTTGGTCATGGACCCTACCAGCATCTGCAGGAAGGCACGGCGGCTAGCAGGGCGGCAGGCTGAGTTGTGCCAGGCCGAGCCAGAAGTTGTAGCCGAGCTAGCGCGGGGCGCCCGGCTAGGGGTTCGAGAATGCCAGTTCCAGTTCCGCTTCCGCCGCTGGAACTGCTCCAGCCACAGCAAGGCCTTCGGGCGCATCCTGCAGCAGGGTCAGTGTGGGGAGGAGACCAGGAGGGGGCTGCTTTCTCTTCGCTGGGGGGTCAGAGGAGAGGGTGGAGGTTTGGGTAGGCTGCCTGAGCCCCACTTCTCCCACGGTTCAAAGGGCACCCTGCCCTGATCCTGTCTCCCGACCCCTCATCACACTGCCTGGCCCACCGCATTCCCCCAGTACCCAGCTTTGGTCCTGCTGTCTGACTGCCCCTCCCCGCCCCCGCAGACATCCGGGAGACAGCCTTCGTGTTTGCCATAACGGCCGCGGGCGCCAGCCACGCCGTCACGCAGGCCTGCTCCATGGGCGAGCTGCTGCAGTGTGGCTGCCAGGCGCCCCGCGGCCGGGCCCCGCCCCGTCCCCCCGGCCTGCCAGGTACCCCTGGGCCCCCGGGCCCCGCGGGCTCCCCCGACGGCAGCGCCGCCTGGGAGTGGGGAGGCTGCGGCGACGACGTGGACTTCGGGGATGAGAAGTCGAGGCTCTTTATGGACGCGCAGCACAAGCGGGGACGCGGAGACATCCGTGCGTTGGTGCAACTTCACAACAACGAGGCGGGCCGGCTGGTGAGTCTGGGCAGGATGTGTAAGGCTGTGTGTGTGTGGAAATGCGTGTGGAAATGTGTGAATGTGGGCAGCTTTGAAAGGATGTGGGAGAGTGTGGTATGTGCGGAGGACTGAGTTTGCGGAAGGGTGTGGGGAAGTGAGGGTGTGAGTGAGGGTATGCAGTGTAGGAGTTCGTTAATGTGTGCAGGGGAGCCAGCATGGCCATGGGGACCACTTGGGAAGATTGGCTGGGGGCCTGGATGGGCATGTGGGAGGGGAAGTGGCCAGCCTAGAAGAGGGAGTTACTTGGGGGGCCTGGGAGGGCCTGGGGCTGATGGCCCAGTGGGCAGGGTAGGGAGGAGACACCCAGGGAAGAGGACCCAGGGCCTTTAGGGACCTAAGGTAGGGAGGACATAGCTCTGAGACAGGACATGTGGGGCAAAGTTTGGGGTAGGTAGGGAGCTGGCTGCCAGGGCAGGGGCAGAGGAGGGAGACAAAGGCTGGGGATGAAAGAAAGGATAGAGGCGAGGTAAAGGTATGGGGTCTGGAGGTAGGGGAGCCGGGAGAAGTGGGGGAGGCCTGGAAATGGACTAAACAGGTCCAAGGGAAAATGGGCTTGGAAAGGAGAGAAGAACGAGAAGTAGATCCTGATGGTAGAAGGGGGTCAGGCAGAAGCCGGAAAGCTGTGACTGAATCTGGGCACTTAACTGGCTGCCCAGCAATCCCAGACCTGCCCCTGTCCAGAGCCCTGGCAGCCTCTCCCCTTCCCTCTATGATGATGAGGGTCCCATGAGCTCCTGTTTAGGGACTAGAAGCAGTCTGAGTCAGATGTTTACAGGAGGCGATGGGGGGAAAGAGAAGGGGCCTGGGAGCCGGAGGGAGATGTACAGGTCTGTAGATCAGGTTGGCCCCTGGACTCTGAGCTTCTGGAAATGATCTTCCTGGGGCGTCTGACCCCTTAAATCCCTAGTGGGGTTGTGAGTCTTCGACCCCAGCTTCAGACATAAATAGTAAATAAAGGGCAGGACTCCTGGGTTCCAGTTCTCAGTAGTGCATCCACAGTGGGCCCTCCTGTACCGTATGCCTCAGTTCTAGGTTGTGCTAGGGACCCCCCCCACACACACACATCCTATGTCTTCTAGGGTTCCGGCCTGAGGCACTGGGCAGGGGGGTGAGAGGGGGACCAGAGAGGAATGTCCAGACAGGCCCACATACCTGTCGGAGAGGGTTGGGGAGGGGTGCCGGAGACAGAGCCCAGGCGGCCTGCTCTGCCTGGGGCCCTGAGGAGCAGGAATGAGGGGGTTGCCCTGGCAGGAGGAATAGGGTGCGAAGCTGCCACCTTCCCCACCCGCCTCCCTCCAGGGAGAATCTCTCCCCTGCTGTCCATTATGCTTTCTCCCCCATTCCCTGGCTTTGGATCCTGGAACCTCTACACTGCATAGTGACCCCCACTCCCCACTTCTCCTACTTCTCCATCATTCTTCCTCCTCCTCTCCGGGCTGTGGGGCCCTTGATTTCCTCCTCCCCACTTTGCGCTCTCCTGTTTTGTTTGTTTGTTTTTGGTCTCTGCTCTTTTCTTTCTTTCATCCACCACCCTCCCCATCTTATTTTCTGTCGGTCTTCTGGGCCTCGCCGCGTCCCGCCTTCCGGATCTGTCTCCATCCGCCCGCGCCTCTGCTCCCCGCAGGCCGTGCGGAGCCACACGCGGACAGAATGCAAGTGCCATGGCCTGTCGGGCTCATGCGCGCTGCGCACCTGCTGGCAGAAGTTGCCCCCGTTCCGCGAGGTGGGCGCGCGGCTGCTCGAGCGCTTCCACGGCGCCTCGCGTGTCATGGGCACCAACGACGGCAAGGCTCTGCTGCCCGCCGTCCGCACGCTCAAGCCGCCTGGCCGCGCTGACCTACTATACGCCGCCGACTCGCCCGACTTCTGCGCCCCCAACCGGCGCACCGGTTCGCCGGGCACGCGCGGCCGCGCCTGCAACAGCAGTGCCCCGGACCTCAGTGGCTGCGACCTGCTGTGCTGCGGCCGCGGCCACCGCCAGGAGAGCGTGCAGCTCGAGGAGAACTGTCTGTGCCGCTTCCACTGGTGCTGCGTGGTGCAGTGCCACCGCTGCCGCGTGCGCAAGGAACTCAGCCTCTGCCTCTGACCCATCGCCCGGCTCCCCAGACTGCGCGCAGAGCCGCCTCTCGGCACCTGCGGGACCTCTGGGCGCCAGCAGGGGGCGTTGCCAACTTTCCCCTGGGAAAGTCCATCTCCCAGGCCTCTCTGGAAACTGTGAGGCGCTGGGGCTTGAGATATACGCCCGCTCATCAAGGCCCAGGGCACCGGAGAAGCCTCCAAGGGGCGCTCCCGGGGGCTTCTGGGGGAGACCTTCTCTCTCCTTGGCCCCCAGATAGAAACCAAAGAGCCAGTTGCTAGGCCTCGGGATGCGGGGCTCCACAGAACTGCTGGCCATGGGGTGAGTGGGTGCATTTAGTATCAATAAAAATATTTAAATCAATAGGACTGGGCCCATAGTTTGGAGGAGGGCTGCCATGGGGACAGGCTCTGAAAGGAGTGAGTAAAGGGAGATGGTTGTGATAGAACTAGCCTCTCAGGGGTCATCACCCTGGTTCCCTATCTTCCCCCTACCGAACTGGGCTCTTCTGGCAACGAAGATTACCAAAGCTCTCCCTTGGCATTCTTCTTGTTCTCTCTAGTACACATCTAGGGCTTGAATCTGCAGGCTGGGGGAGAACTAGGATGCCTCTTTAAAGGAGCAGACTGAGAGGGTCTAGAGAAAGAGGACCAGAACCTCCGGTGGTGTACTCAGTTCTCACCACAGCCCTTGTCCTAATTTTGGGGCGGGGGTGTGGGGACACCTTTATCTTTCTGTTTCTGTGGCCCCTGGGGAATTCGAGGGTAGACTTTTAGGGCCACCCAAACTCATAGGATTAAAGCACTTTATAAACTGTAGAATGTGATGAAAATGTTATTAGCAACATCAGATTTTGTTACCATCAAAACTAACTTCACCCCCATTCACATTGAAAAGACTGCCCAGAATGGCATTTCCAATCACGCTTAGAGGGAGATGAAGCGAAGTGGTCCCAAAGTTTCTCTTGGCATCCAATCACATTTCCTTCTTTCTGATTCCTCTCAGAAAGCTGATGGTGAGGGTAAAGGGACAGAAGAAAGATTTGGGGTTCTGGGTTCGCCAGAACTGGGCCTCAGGCCTCCATCTAACTCCAGAGAGAATGAGAGAGGGTGTAGCCCAATGGCTGGGATTCAGAGCCCCCAATTTTCCCACAGTACAAATACTGCAGTGGGGAACGACTCTCCCATCAAGGTATGCAGGGCGAAGCATGAGCGTTAGATTCAGACACTCTGGGTTGGAAACTAGCGCTGCTGCTTACGAGTCTACAGTATAGGCCATGTTAGCCTCGGTTTCTTTACCTATGCAATGGGAATATCATTCTGTTTCAGTTATCCCTTGCTGCATAACAAACAACCCCAAAGTAACTACTTCCCATGATCCTTTAGGTCAGGAATTTGTCAGGACTCAGCTGCATGGTTCTGCTCCTTATGAGAGAACTATTGGCTCTGGTCATTCACTTGGCTAATTCTGCTGGTGGTTCGGCTGGAATGGACAGTCCCAGATGCTTCACTCACATACCTCTAGTGCCCCAGAGCTTCTCCAGTGGCCTCCTCTCCATGTAACTAGCTTGGGCTTCCTTATGACATGGTGGCCTCAGTGTAGTCAGACTTCTTACATAAGGCTGGCATTCAAAATAGACTGTACCAAACTTGAAGGCAGAAACTGAAAGTCTCTTCTTAAAGTCCAGGCTTAGAAGTTACCCAGCATCACTGTCACTCCTTTTTGGTTGACACAAGTCACAGAACCAGCCGAAAGTCAAGGGAAGGGGAAACACACTCCACCTCTCAAAGGGACAGAGGCAAAGAATTTATAACCATCATAATCTATCCACATCCTCATAGAATTGTGGGAAGGATTTTTTTGAGATATGCAAAGCACTTAGCATTTGACAATAACTTATGACAAATTTGTGTTTAATAAATGGTAGTTACTGTGAGAAAGGGGATAGAGAGCTGGTGCTTTTGCAGGCGTTGGGCAGGCCCTGATTGCAAATGAAGATACCCAACTCAAACTAGCTTAGGCCAAAGGGGATTAATTAATGGATCTTATACCTGGGAAGGGGATTAATTAATGGATCTTATACCTGGGAAGGGGATTAATTAATGGATCTTATACCTGGGAAGGGGATTAATTAATGGATCTTATACCTGGGAAGGGGATTAATTAATGGATCTTATACCTGGGAAGGGGATTAATTAATGGATCTTATACCTGGGAAGGGGATTAATTAATGGATCTTATACCTGGGAAGGGGATTAATTAATGGATCTTATACCTGGGAAGGGGATTAATTAATGGATCTTATACCTGGGAAGGGGATTAATTAATGGATCTTATACCTGGGAAGGGGATTAATTAATGGATCTTATACCTGGGAAGTCCAGGGGTAAGTCTGAATTTAGGCACCGCTGAACCCAGGGGCCCAAATGATTGATGTCATTGAACACTCTCTCTTTCTCTCTCCCTCCCTCTCTCTCTCTCCCCCCCTTTCCCTCTCTCTCTCTCCCCCATCTTCTTCCCTAAACCCCCACCCCCATGTCTATTGTTTCCGATTGTCTCTGTCTCTCTTTTCACACTGTCCTTATGCTCTCCTGCTGCAGAGAGACTTCCTTTATATGGTAGCCGTATGTCTACATTCTTAGTGCTGCTAATCCAAAAAGTAATGGCTTTCCCAACAGAAGTCCTAAGGAAGCTGGGATCAGGTCAGCTTGGGTCACTTGCCTATCCCTGAACCAATAACAATGTTGAGGAAAATGTACCACCATGACTGGGATTGGCAGCCCCCCTAGGACCACAGGGAATGGGGGCACAGGGAGGGCACATTACTTCAAATGAAACAGAGGGAAGGGGAACTCATCCTGGAAGTGACAGACCCTAACCATGGCTTCCAGTGCATCTTCCCTGCCCTGACAATGGCCCCGGATCCACCTGTATGACCTAGCCTGGTTCAGCCCTCAAAGATCACATTGGGGCTCCAGAGTGAAGCCTGTATGGAGAAGGGGTATAAGGCTTCAGTGAGAAGGAATGGGCATCTGGGTTTTCTTCCTTCCTTCCTCCTTCCCTTCCTCCCTTCCTCCCCCTTCCTCCCTTCCTTCCCCTTCCTCACTTCCTCCCCCTCCTCCCTTCCTCCCTTCCTCCCCTTCCTTCCTTCCTCCCTCCCCCTCCTCCCTTCCGCCCCTTCCTTCCTTCCTCCCTTCCTCCCCTTCCTTCCTTCCTTCCTTCCTCCCTTCCTCCCTTCCTTCCTATCTTCCTTCCCCTTCCTCCCTTCCTTCCCTTTCCTCCCTTCCTCCCCCTCCTCCCTTCCCCCCTTCCTCCCTTCCTTCCTTCCTCCCTTCCTCCCTTCCTTCCCCTTCCTCCCTTCCTCGCCCTCCTCCCTTCCCCCTTCCTTCCTTCCTCCCTTCCTTCTCCCTCCTCCCTTCCCCCCTTCCTCCCTTCCTCCCTTCCTTCCTTCCTATCTACCTTCCCCTTCCTCCCTTCCTTCCTTCCTATCTACCTTCCCCTTCCTCCCTTCCTTCCCTTTCCTCCCTTCCTTCCCCTTCCTCCCTTCCTCCCCCTCCTCCCTTCCCTCCCTTCCTCCCTTCCTTCCTCCCTCCCTCCCTTCCTCCCCTTCCTTCCTTCCTTCCTCCCTTCCTTCCTATCTTCCTTCCCTTTCCTCCCTTCCTCCTCCTTCCCTTCCTCCCCCTCTTCCCTTCCCCCTTCCTTCCTTCCTCCCTTCCTTCTCCCTCCTCCCTTCCTCCCTTCCTCCCTTCCTTCCTTCCTATCTACCTTCCCCTTCCTCCCTTCCTTCCCTTTCTTCCCTTCCTCCCCCTTCCTCCCTTCCTTCCTTCCTCCCCTTCCTCCCTTCCTTCCCCTTCCTTCCTTCCTCCCTTCCTCCCCTTCCTTCCTTCCTTCCTTCCTCCCTTCCTCCCTTCCTTCCTATCTTCCTTCCCCTTCCTCCCTTCCTTCCCTTTCCTCCCTTCCTCCCCCTCCTCCCTTCCCCCCTTCCTCCCTTCCTTCCTTCCTCCCTTCCTCCCTTCCTTCCCCTTCCTCCCTTCCTCGCCCTCCTCCCTTCCCCCTTCCTTCCTTCCTCCCTTCCTTCTCCCTCCTCCCTTCCCCCCTTCCTCCCTTCCCCCCTTCCTTCCTTCCTATCTACCTTCCCCTTCCTCCCTTCCTTCCTTCCTATCTACCTTCCCCTTCCTCCCTTCCTTCCCTTTCCTCCCTTCCTTCCCCTTCCTCCCTTCCTCCCCCTCCTCCCTTCCCTCCCTTTCTCCCTTCCTTCCTCCCTCCCTCCCTTCCTCCCCTTCCTTCCTTCCTTCCTCCCTTCCTTCCTATCTTCCTTCCCTTTCCTCCCTTCCTCCTCCTTCCCTTCCTCCCCCTCTTCCCTTCCCCCTTCCTTCCTTCCTCCCTTCCTTCTCCCTCCTCCCTTCCTCCCTTCCTCCCTTCCTTCCTTCCTATCTACCTTCCCCTTCCTCCCTTCCTTCCCTTTCTTCCCTTCCTCCCCCTTCCTCCCTTCCTTCCTTCCTCCCTTCCTTCCCCTTCCTCCCTTCCTCCCTTCCTTCCCCTTCCTCCCTTCCTTCCTTCCTCCCCTTCCTCCCTTCCTTCCTTCCTCCCCTTCCTCCCTTCCTTCCCCTTCCTTCCTTCCTCCCTTCTTCCCTTCCTATCTTCCTTCCCCTTCCTCCCTTCCTTCCCTTTCCTCCCTTCCTCCCCTCCTCCCCTCCTCCCTTCCCCCTTCCTCCCTTCCCCCTCCCTTCCTTCCTCCCTTCCTTCCCCTTCCTCCCTTCATTCCTTCCTCCCCTTCCTCCCTTCCTTCCCCTTCCTTCCTTCCTCCCTTCCTCCCTTCCTTCCTGTCTTCCTTCCCCTTCCTCCCTTCCTTCCCTTTCCTCCCTTCCTCCCCCTCCTCCCTTCCCCCTTCCTCCCTTCCCCCCTCCCTTCCTTCCTACCTTCCTTCCCCTTCCTCCCGTCCTCCCCCTCCTCCCCTCTTCCCCCTCCTCCCTTCCTTCCTTCCTTCCTTCTTCCTCCTGGGCTCCCTCTAGTCAAATACCTGGGCTTCAGGGAATTGTCATGGAGAATTTGTACTCAGAGTCTCTTGGACCTTGGCTGACTTACCAAGGCGGGGGAGTGGAGTCAGTACTGTGGCCACATGGTGGGAAAATAAAGCTCTGTAAGGATAGGGTTTTTATTCAAAGCTCTGCCTTCGCCTGCGCTCCCTGGCCGTGTACAATACTTACTGTTTTTTAAAAGTCTGCTGCACTTTTCTCCGTGGCCACCAGAGGGCGCACAGAGCCCAGCTTCCCTAATAACAGGGTTCACAGATAGGACCTGCAGGACATCTGGGGGAACTCAGAGAGCCGTGGGCAGAAGAGGGTAGGATGGAAAGGAAGTAAGGAGGCCCACGGAGAGCTCGGGTCAAGCTGCTAGAGTTCCAGACTGTCTGAGACCTCTGGGCTGACCCAGATTTAGGGCTGGGATGCCTGCCTCTGTCTCTACTGCCAGGTTCCGTGGCAGGGGGTGGGGGGGGTAGTGGTGGCGGTGATATGGGGTGTGTGATGCTGGATATCTTCCTCCATTATGCTAGAGAGGGAAACTGAGGCAGTGGCAGAGACTGACACCATCCCAAGCAGGTTAAAAGGAATTCAGTGGAAGTAGCATGATACAGTGAAAAAAAGCCTAGTTTGCTAGCTTGACCTGGGTCAAGTCAGTTAACCTCTCTGAGCCTCAGTTTCCCCAGAATGAAATGAGGTTCCTGATAGCACATTGTGAGAGTGCTTGCAGTCGTTAAACTGGCACTCACGTGTTAGCGTCCATCTTCTGTGACCAGTAGAGACTGGGAACTCCAGCAAGAGTCTGGGAACTGCCTTCTATGAAAGGTGAGAGTGATGGCCCAGGAGGCACCATTTTAACAATTATCCTGGTCCTCTTTAAGCTCAGAGATGGCTCTGCACTTTTGCACTGCTGCCTGGGAGGGGGGCTGGAAGCAGAGCTCAGAAATGCCCCATCACCTCAACCCCCCTTGCTCACCCAGCTGCTCAGCCCCAGGCACAGTCTGAGACATCGAGGTCCCCCGCTGGCTGAGTGGTGGGGGAATGTGGAACTGGGGAGATGGGGGAAGAGCACAGAGGCACTCCAGATGTGTGCATGACCACATCAGGAACAGCTGGAACACAGGCAGATGGGTGGGGAGGCCGGCAGGAAGGCCCAGGATCAGCCTGAGGCCGAGGGCTCAGGAAGCATTTCCGCTTCCTTTCAATGACCTAACATACAGGAGTTTGGGAGACTGGAGCCGCCCTTACCTTGCTGAGGGACCATGGTCCCTGAGGCCTGGACAATAGGACAAAGAGCTCCCTTATCAGTCTGGGGCTCCGCTGGGGCAGTGAGGGTCCCACCTGTTCTCACCCTGGAGCCTCCCTAGCCCTCCCTTCCCTGCAACCTCCTACAGAGCCACCACAGCTGGAACCATTCTCCGTGCTGCCTTTCATCCCTGGTGCTCCCCCCAACCAGTGGCCCCTGTAATTGTTGTCTCAGGCGGTGGCTCCAGGGGCTGGGGATCCTGCTGCAGACACTCTGGGCTTCATCTTCACACATGCCAAGGCCATGTGCCTACATATGCCCTCACCTCCCTGGGCTGAGGTGAAGCACTCCAGACGGGCACTCCCGGACCCTCAAGACATCAGGCCCGTACCATGCCTGAGTGCAAGCAAGGCTTGGGTATTGTTTACTTCCTGGAGTTTTCAAAGAAAGGGTCTTCTCCTTCTCCCTTGCACTTCTGTATTTCATGAACAGCAGAGGGTAGGGGAGCAAAAAACCATCCTCAGCCGATGAAGGCCAGAGGAAAAAAAAAATCAGCCACTCAGCCAGGTCAGTAGCATTTCCCAGGTGTGGTCCTCAAGAAAATCACTTGGGTCATTGGTTAGAAATGCAGACCCCTGGGTCTTACCCCTGGAAAGGCTGAGTCAGCTGCACGGGCCCAGAATCAGAATTTGCCTCAATGGCCTACCCTAGGGGATATTTACATCCGATGCATCACGTGTGGGAAATGCAGAGCAGTAGATGCAGATTAAGGAGGCCTGCAACCTGAATTATGAACTCATTCCCTTATCACATGGGGCCTGTTCCTAATCCTTTCTGGGCCTCAGTTTCCCCAACAGCCAATGGGAATTTGACTCCCAAGCCTGGCTTGTCCCTGCTGGTGCCCTCTGCCACTCTGGGCTCATGCCTGCTTCCCGGGTTGAAAGTGGTCCTGCCCTGCCCCTCCCCATACCCTTCCCAAACTCTAGATCCAAGCCGTCCCTGTCGCTGCAGCATGGTGGCGGAGAGTGGGGAGGGGAGGGGGTGGCTGGGGTCAAACAAGGCTCTGGCTGACGCAGACTGCTTCCTGCCCCCACCCCGGGCTGTTTTCCTGCTGTCCAGCCAGACTGCTCCCCCCACTGCCCCACCCTCACCCCCAGCAGCCTCAAGCCCTTAATTCCCGACAGCTGCAGTGGCTGCCAGCAGAGATGGGGGAAAGGAGGGGGAGTGTGCCGTCAGCCTGCTGTTGCTCAGGCCGCCCCCATCACCTGACAGTCTGGGGACAAGGAAGGCCCCACCCCTCTCCTTCAACTGCCCAGGGATGGGCAATCCCAGGAATGGGCCCCTTTTGTCTCAGAGCCCAGAGGCTCTGGTAGTTTATCCTTAAACCAGGAGGGGCTCTCTTCAGAGAGAGGGGGCAGTGAGGTTGGGAGGGAGGTGTATGTGTAGAGTGGGAGGTTTGTGCCCATTTTACAGAGGAGGATGTCAAGGCCACAGTGGGAGTAGGTTTCACTATCAGGGCCCAGGTTAGAACCAGAAACAGAAGCTGGAGCCTCTGTCCCCAACCCTCTGGCTCTCAGACCCTTACCTGAGTCTAGTACACTCATCCCATATTGAGGTGAGCCCAGTGTTCAGCTGGGGTGTGAGGGCAGAAAGGGATCCCAGAGAGGAGTGGGCCTGAGCCAGGAGGCTGGTGTTGGGGAGCTCTCAGAGGACCAAGTACAGCTGGCAGGGCCAAGGTAAGACCTGGAGCATCCGTAGGCAGGGCCCAGGCGAGCAGTACGTAATGCTGGGGCCGCTGCTGCTGTGCTCTCGCTGGGTTTGGTTCCAGCTCTTCCACTAACTTGCTGTGAGAACTTGAGTAAGTCATGACCCTCTCTGAGCTTCAGTATTTTCTTGTGAAATAAAAGGGGACATAATAAGATGACCTTGAAACACAATTTTAGGATTAAAAGGCTCTCTAATCCCTCCTCCTAGGGTGTGCCACCCCGGGGTGCTCTGCTCCCAGACAAGCATTCACTGGTGTCCCAGTAATTTTACCTTCATTGGCTCACTGACTAGATGAGGTTGGGCCTCATTAACCTCATTTCACAGAGGCAGCGGGTGGCTCAGGGTCCAGGAGGCACCTGTTGTAGGTCACACAGCGAACAAGAGCAAGATCTAGAGGCTGCCAACCCCCTTTGCAGGATCCCACACCTGCCTCGTTAGCCAGGCCTGGGAAGTCCCTCCTGAGGTGGGGGAGGCGAGCAGAGGGCCAGCCCCTCCCCCCCAGCCCCTGCAGGTGTGTATACTGGGGGGGAATGGCTCCCCAGCACCTGCGGCTCAGCCAGGCGCACACACCTCGCAGTAACACGCACCTTCCCACACAAACCAGCGAGCCGGCTCACTGGCACCGCCCCGTGCCTGATCGCACAGACCCCAATACCTCTCCTCGCCCCCACGTCCCCACCGCCGCTCCCGCCCCGAATCCTGAGCCGACACAGTGGCCTCGGGACGAGTACACGCCTCTACCCGCCCCCCCTCGCCCCGTCGTCATGACGTCACGTGGGGTAGAGCCCTGAGACACACTGCAGGGGGGCGGGGAGGGGAGGCGGCGGAGCTCCCCGAGCCGGGACAGTCACTCACTCACTGGGCGGTGGGGCCGGGCACAGACAGCGCCGCCCCCCCACCCCCGCCCGCCTCGCACGCCCTCGGAAGCGCAGGCTCACCGCGCTGTGCTGGGGGGGCTTCCCGGCACCCCAGCCTCTCGTCCCTCGCCCGCAGCACCTCCGGGCCCCCCTTACCCTCGAGAGGCACCGGGAGTTGTTTCAGGGGGCCCTCGGGAAATTCCCTGAACCCCTGTGCCAGGAGGTGCCCGGTGAGCCCGCCCGCCCCCACCCCCCCGAGGGCGGTGCCCGGGGGCGCTGCCCCATGGAGCAGGGAGGCGGGCACCGTCTGCTCCCGGAGCCGTGACCCGAGTTGGAGCTGTGTGTCGCAGCTGCCCCGACCCCCGCGGATCATGCGCCGTCGCCCCTGGCTCGCCGGTCCCACCGGGCTGTGAGCCCCCCATTCCTGGCCCATCACGGCCCGCGCGCGATGGGCAGCACCCACCCTTGCCCCTGGCTGCGGCTCCGACCTCGGCCCCAGCCGCGGCCCGCGCTCTGCGCGCTCCTCTTCTTCCTACTGCTGCTGGCTGCCGCCTTGCCCAGGTGAGCCCTCACCTTACGCCCCGCCCTCCTGGAGAGCTGGGACCCTCAGCCACAGGGGCGTCTGAGCTCCTGCTGGGGCAGGGGACCCTGGAAGGAGGGAGGGACGGTGTCGCGGGAAAGTGCTGGTGACCAATGAAAGAGTACTCTCACAGGAGAGGGTTGAACTGGTGACAGAATAAGGGCAGTCCAGGGAGACAGGGCAGTGCCCAGGAGAGTGATGGCTGCTAGAAGGGGAGGTGTGTGTTTAGGGGGAAGCAAGTGCCAACCTGGAGTCCCTGCCGTGCTGGGGGAAGGCACCCCCACCCCAGGAGTAAAACTCAAACCGCCCTGCTCCACCTTGCAGACCGCCCCCAAGTGGGGACAGGGGTTGGGGGCCAAATGAGGGTAGCCCGGGTGGGGTCAGTGAGAGATTGCAGCTAGAAGGGTTCTCAGTATGTGTGTGTGTGTGTGTGTGTGTGTACGTGTGTCTGTTCGTCCGTCTGTGATCGAGTGAGCCCAGCAAGCTGTGTTGTAAACAGCAGTCTGTGTGTGCACATGTGTGTGAATGCGAGGGCTCATGGATCAATGTATGTTAAGATGAACGTGTGTGTACTTGTGAGTGTCTGTGTCTATGTGTATAACTATGTCTGATGAAGTGTGCATGTGGGTAAGTGTTCCTGCGTCTGTGTGTCCACCTCATTGTGTGCAGAAGTGTGCCTGCACGAATGTGACTGTCTGAAACATGCTGTTTGGGAGTGGTCTCCCGGAGAACACTGCCTGTGAGAGCATCTATGCCTGGGGATGTACTTATGAAATACTGTGTGCGCAGGCATACCGGACGTGTGTGCATTTGCACGTAATCTGTGTGGGTGTGCAGCTAGGTGGGTTGTGTTGGAGGGGATGTTGGTGAGAAGGTCGAGGAAAGGAGAATGTTTAGGGGTATACTGATGGGCTCAACCTTCAAAAGCAGGGGTGGGAACAGAGGAATTATGGCCTTTGGGACAGAGTGTGTATAGTTAGGTGGGGCCCTCCCAGCCCCCGAAAACACTCACCCACCCCCACCCCACATGCCTGCAGGTCTTCACCCAATGATATTCTGGGCCTCCGCCTCCCCCAGGAGCCCGTGCTCAACGCTAACACAGTGTGCCTGACATTGCCAGGCCTAAGCAAGCGGCAGATGGAGGTGTGTGTGCGCCACCCTGACGTGGCCGCCTCGGCCATCCAGGGCATCCAGATCGCCATCCATGAGTGCCAGCACCAGTTCCGGGACCAGCGCTGGAACTGCTCTAGTCTTGAGACTCGAAACAAGATCCCCTATGAGAGTCCCATCTTCAGCAGAGGTAGCTGCCCTTCACCCTTGACCTTGTGCCCACCCCACTCAGCACTTCCACTCCAGAACCTATCTGCCAGCCGTCCCCTAACCCACTCCCTCAAGCCGGCAACCTCCCCAGGTACTCATCTGCCAGCTGTGCTGCTCTCCTGCCTCTTTCTGCTCTGGGAAAGTCCATGAGGGTCAGACTAATGGTGTAGATGTGGCTCCCAGGCTGGGCTGTGTGGGATGAGGGCAGCAGGTTTCATGCCTGAGAATTGAACTCCTGGGTTATCTGCCCTGAGACTGACGCTGCATATCTCAGGCCCAGGAAATATCCGTATCTGTTGCCTGCCTCAGTTTACCCTCTACCTAGTAAACACCATGTAGAATGGAAGCCTGTGATAAAGTACCCAGAATCAACGTGAAGAGGGGTCAGGGACTTTGCTAAATGGTGTAGTTGAGGGAAGCCTGGGCAGGTAAAACTGTACTTCTGCAGAAGCTCTTCCCAGTGGGGTTACGCCACCAGCCTCTGTGTCATCCTTGCCACCCCTGAAAATCCTCTCTAAATCAGAGGCACTGGGTGTGTGCCTGCCTCCTGCCCAGCAGGCCTGACGGCCCTGCTAATTCCTCTTCCCCTCACAGCTCAGAGAAGCTGCAGCCCACTATCTGTCCCCCTCCCTGGACTTCTGGGTGACCCAGGGTCTACCCTCACAATCCCTTGAGTGGCTTGGGCTGGAGGTGACAGAAGGTTTTGTCACTCATTTCCACTCACACCCACCTCCTGCCCTGGTATCTTAGACTTTGACTCAGGTCTTTTGGGAAAGATGGGGGTCCTGTCTCCTGGATGGGCCTAGCTGGGTATCTCTCTCTCCCCTCAGCTGCTTGAGTGGGACAGTGTGGGGACCTGGCTCCTTGCGACTTGTACAATTCTCAGGTGACAGTAGAGGAGGAGGGGTACCCCTGTACCCTGTGGCCTTGGGGCCCAGAGGCTTCTGGGAGAGTCAGACTCTAATGTACCCAAACTTCAGAAAGAAATCAGAGTCAGGGGCCTTTCCCTTTCCACCAGGACCCCTCCTTGCATCCCCGGAGCCCCCAAGTCAGGGGCCACGCCAGCCTCCCCCAGCCCAGCCCAGCCCCGCCCCCGGCCGCCCGCCCCGCCCCCGCGCGCTTTCCCTCCTCCCGCCCCCGCGCGCCCAGGGCGCTGTTTCTCCCCGGCCGAGCCCAGACCGACGCGTGTGGCGGCATGCAGCCGCGAACTAATCCCCGCGGGCATCGGCAGACGGCTCCCGGCCCCAGCCGCGCGCCTCTCAAAAAGGGCGCCCCCCTCCCCAGGCCGGCGCTCCCGACCCTGAGCCCCTGAGTCCCTGAGCCCCTCCAGCCGTCTGCCCAGAGAGGCTCCCCGCGACCCTCGCCGGTCGGCCGGCCCAACTCAGGTCCGGCGCCCCGCCCCGGCCGCCCCCGCTGCCCTCGCGCTCGCGGACACGAAGTGACAGGCCACGGCATCTCTCCTGACCCGGCCGGGCTGGGCAGCGCTCGCCGCCGCCGCCGCCGCGCGCCCGAGCCCACTCGCTCCCCGAAGTCCGGTTCTCTTTCCAGCGCTCGGGCCCCGAGCTTGTTCCAGGTTCTGCTCACTGGGGGCTCGGGCAGGCATTGAGGTTCTCACCCCTGCCACTTCGGGTGAGGCGAGGCTAGCTCTTCATCCCTCTTCCCGGCCTCGGTGTCCCCTCTTTCCCCTCTGGTCCTCCTGTCCCCTCTAGACTCTCAGGAGTCCCTATTGCTTCGCCCGGGTGAGGTTTGTTCGGGCTGGTGGAGGACACGGGAGGCTTTGAAGCTTCAGGGCGAGTTCGGAGCGGTGGAACCCCGCGGGGTTGGCGCGGTGCCAGATGCTCCCGGGTTCACCTGCAGTTTAATAAGCGGGAGGTGAGCTGGGGGGACGGGTGTGGGGAGAGGTGAGGTGTGGATGCGGGAGACTTGCCACGGCTAGCCGGCGCGGGGCGGCGCCCAGCGCCGGGAGGGGATGGGACAGTGGCTCCTGGGCTCCCGCAGGGAGGCTGGCCTCCTTCCTTTGGCCTCGGAACACCGTCCTACCTCTGTGGTTTCTGCCCCCCGCCCCCCACATTGCAACACCTCATTTCTACCTCTCATTCCTCGGAGGGGACTCTGGGCTTCTGGAAAGAAATTTCCGCTCCCTCCACCTCCCACCTCCAGGGGCCACCATTGCCGTGTCTCCCTCACTCAACACTCGTGGGATCATTTTTTTGGTCCATCTTGGCCCATCACCTCAAGGACTAGCTAAATTTGAATCCCATGGGGCCCGTCTTGGTGGTAACCAGCCCCTGGACTGGATCGTTCCCCCAGTATCCCTTATTTTCAAGCCACAGATTGTCCATCATGGGGTCAGGTGACCCCAGTTTCCCCCACGTGGACTATCAGGATGCCCACCCCCCTTCTGACCCAAGCTGCCAGTGGGGTTCTCTTAAAGGTGCACTCTGCCATGTTTAAAATTCAGAGACTGCTAGAAGGAGGTGGTCCCCCAGGTCTCCCATCTGAATGCTGTTACTGTCATCTAATTGTCCTGACACCTTCCCTGAGATGGGCTGGGCTGAAGGGATGGAGTTCTGACGTAAGAGGGAGACGGAAGGGTTTTTGAGCACCTAGAGTGGGTGCTTGGGAAGCAGGACATACAATAGGGCTTTACCCAACCAAGGAGAGGGATGTGAGGGTGTTGGGCCCTGGGAGTTGGGGCACAGAGAGAGGGGCCTCTAGCGGGGCTAGAAACAGTCCTAAATAAGCTGTGAGAGGACCCCCCAGCCCAGGTGCAGCTATGACCTAAGTGCTGAGGGCAGTGGTATCCCTAGCTTTCTGTTCTGAGGATCCACAGGGTTGGTGCCTCGATGGGTGAGATGCTGGGCAAACAACAGCTACAGGGGAGCTCTTCATTGTGAGGACTAGAGAACCCCTCCATCTCTTACTCAGGATGTGGGGACCAGAGGGACATTTGAGGAAGGGGCTACTTTGGGCTGGGCTTGGGCACTGGAGTGAGAGGGGATGAGAGGACAGGGAGAGGCTTGGTGGAGGGGAGTGAGTAGATTCACACAGCGGGTACTGGAGCAATCATGAAGTTTGGGTACTGCCCTCTCTCAGGCCCAGGCCCATTGAGAATGGATGGAAAGAGGGGGCTTGCGGCACTGCAGTAAGCCAGGCTCCCAGCCCAGGGGAACCCAACAATTTGAGTCCATCCTCTGCTCTCCAAGGCCCTGGCTCTTTCATCTCCCACCTCCCTTTTACATTTATCCTCGTGGAGTCTGTTTTATGCCTAGGTCTCCAGGCTCGGGGTATGTGGTGGTACTCAGATGGGGAGACTGAGGCACAGGCAATTGTATCCTAGGATTACTTAAGGTCCTATTATTCTAGTGGCACCCAATAAATTAGCCAAAACATATTAAGTACTCGCTGTGTGCTTGGCACTGTTCTAAAGCACTTTATCTGTACTTTAGTATCCTCAAACAATCCCCATGCAGTAGGTCCTATCATTATCTTCATTTCCAAATGAAGCTAAGAGAGGTTGGGTAACTTGCCATTAGTCACACAGCTTGTATGTGAGCTGTAGAGCCAGGACTCAAATGCAGGCCAGCTGTCTTTAGAGAATGCCCTCAACCCCCTGCATACTGCCTCCCAAGCTACAAGGCCACCATGATTTCCTACCGTGTGCCCAGAGGTGAACTGGTGCAATGGAGGAGTAATCCAAGAAATGGAACTGATATGCACGCACACACACACACAAACACCTACCCGTGTTTGTGCAAACGTGGCTACATTCAGTGTCACCCCTAAGTGTTCCCACGTGCACACAACCCTCTCTCTCTCCGCAGCCCAGGCACATGAGCGTGCACAGATTATTTGCACGGAGGGAATGGAGACCAGACCTCTCCCCTCTCCTCCCTCTTTGACTTGAATGGGCAGGGCTCAAGCTTCTCTATCCCCTCCTAGCTCCCACTGGCTTGGGAATCCTCTCTCTTCCACACTTCCCTGCCCTCCAAACCTCCTCCCCCAGCCCCTTCCTGGCTGTTGGCTTCTTCCTGTAGCAGCAGCTGACTCCACTTAGATGCTGGCAGTCCCTGTCCCAGATCAAAGGCAGGGCGGCTAATTGTGCGTCTTAAGGAGCCCCCCACCCCCAGTGCTCTGGGCAGCCCAGCTGGCCAAGGCCCCTCCCCTCTCCCTCTCCAGCTGGCCAGATGGCACAGTGCCTGCATCTGCCCCAGACAGTCGGGGCCAGGACCGAAACTGGGGCCCTGAATAAGAGCTGGGGGCAGACCCAATGGGCTGGACTTCTCTGAGGCCTGAATGCTTGGATCAGAGGATGACCACACAAGCCCTGCCCAGTCACTCCTTCAGTGGCTGTAACAGCTGCCAGAGGCCATTAGGATGGTGTCTTTAGCTGCCTGGGGTAGGTAGGGGTGTTCTCTGTAGGCTGTGGGCTTTCTCCAGATTCCTCTAGGCCTGGCCTTGAATGTAACAGAGCCTGGAAAATGGTGTTTGGGTTGGCCCAGCACATTCCCCTGGACCAGCATCTTGCTCTTTCCTGGTGCCATGCATAGACAGGGCCATAGGACTGGGAAATGGGCTACCTGGGTTTCTTACTCAGCAGCTTGTCTTCCCCAGAGCCAATGTCCTTCAGCAGAAGGTGGCCAGGCCTGCTGGGAGAGCTGGGGCTGCGTCCAGCTCCATAACTCCTGCGACCTCGGGCATCTCTCCTGGTTGGCTCTCTGGGATCAGTGAGGCCTCCAAGTCCTCCCGGTCTTTGGAACTGATGTAGAAGGACCCAATTTTGTTTTGTTTTGTTTTTCTGAATCTCTGGCCTCTACCAAACCATCAGCCTCCAGATGGGTTCTGGGCTTCCCCCACAGGTGTCTATGGCACAGGTGGGTTCTTCTCCTAGTGTGGGAGCTGTTATTACCCTTAGTTTCTCCCACTGCTTGAACTCTCTCAGGTTCACAGGCTGGTCAGTGACCGGTACCAGAACCTGCCCCTCGCCAGTCCTTTCTCAGATGCAGAATAAGGAAGAAGCAGCTTGCAGGTCCCAGAGCCCGACCCTTCTCCGCAAGTAGGCCTCCCCCTGCCACAGGCCCGGAGGATGGCTCAGGCTTGGGAACACCAAGGAGGAAAGCAGTGTAGACAAGTCCTGGACTCCTGAGAGTGGCTCATCAGGGAGTCTTTGCGCCCCTAAGTGTCTCAGGAAGGCATCTACCTTAGCTAACCGTTCCTTCTCGGTGTTCAACACCACTATGTGCTTAACCCTGAGCAGGCGGTGGGCTCACCTCCAGCATCCTTCAACCAACCTCTTCAGCTGACCTCGACCGACCACAAGCTGGTCGGTGGCTGGTGGCTGGGCGATGCCCTTTTCTGAGGAGACCTTCTGGGATGTCCAGACAGGCAAAGGGGAAATTCTGCTGGCTCTTTTGTTTGCCTCTCACATGTGGCCATCAGATAGTGTTCTTTGATGGGCCTAAGGGGGTGGCTGCAGGCAGGAAATCTTGGGGCCGGGAACTTTAGGACACCTTCTCCCCTTACTTACCCTTCTGCCCATTAACATGTCCTGGGGCCCTGAATTCCATCACTGGTAATATTTTTTAGGTTAAAATTTGCCTTCTTTCTGCAGGCTTATCTTAAAATTGCAGATATCACATGAGAGGTAGTAGCTTAAGTCCCTGATGATTAAAAAAAGTTAATGTTTACTAGATACTTTCTGTCCAGCAGGAGAGATATAGTCACAATTCTGAAGTTGCTAAGGGTGAAGCAAGGGAAAGGAGTTCAAAACGGAGGGCTGTGGGAGAGACCTCTCCCATTCCATTGTGTGCAGAACTTCCAGTGTGATTTCTGCCCCTCTTTGAATCTATGCCCTTGTACCAGATTCTCCCCCAACACTGGGCCTCTACTTCCTCTCAGTATGGTGAGAAGGTTGGGCAGGGAGGGCAGAGGGATGGGATGTGGAGGCTCCTCAAAGGCTGTTTCCTGTGTCTCTCTGCGCAGGTTTCCGAGAGAGTGCCTTCGCCTACGCCATCTCGGCAGCTGGCGTGGTGCACGCAGTATCCAACGCCTGCGCCCTGGGCAAGCTGAGGGCCTGTGGCTGCGACGCGTCCCGACGCGGGGACGAGGAGGCCTTCCGTCGGAAGTTGCACCGCCTGCAGCTGGAAGCGCTGCAGCGCGGTAAGGGCCTGAGCCACGGAGTTCCCGAGCACCCTTCCCTGCCTCCTGCCAGCTCAGGCCTGCAGGACTCCTGGGAGTGGGGCGGCTGCAGCCCCGACGTGGGTTTCGGAGAGCGCTTCTCTAAAGACTTTCTGGACTCCCGGGAGCCTCACAGAGACATCCATGCGCGCATGAGGCTCCACAACAACCGAGTGGGGAGGCAGGTGAGAACCCCATCCCTCTGGGCCTGCTCCAGACCCCTCTGCCTAGGGCCCCTCCCCTCCCCCAGGCGTATGTCTCCTCTGGGGACCACACCACTCTCCCTAATTCAGCAACGTTCTCATTGCCCCCTCCTAATTCAGTCATCAGATGTGTTTTGGATAACTACTGTGTGCTAGGCGCTGGACTAGGCCTGGTGATATGGGGATAAAACAACCCCTGCCCTGGGGCAGCTCCCCTTCCACGGAGCAGCCTGCTTCTCCCGTCTCCTGCTGTGAGTAGTGGGGAGAGCTCTGGGCTGCAGTCAGGACCTCAGAGTCTAGGCCCAGCTTTGCAAGTCTGTCTCTCCCCCTGTAAAATGAGAAGGTTGGACTGCATCATCCATAAGGCTCCCCAGCACAAATGTTCCATGATTCGGTGCTTTCCTATGCCAGGACCCCCCTCGTCTCCCAGGCTTTCTGTGCAGAAAGAGGGATTCCTGCAAAGGGAGATCCCTAGGGGCCACTGTGGTACTGTGTTATGTTGTCATCCTCCTTTCTCCCCCCCACCCCCCAATGTTCATACTACCTCAAAGGTCATTTATTTAAGAGAGAGAGAAAAGAAGAAGGAGAGGGAGAGGGAGGGGAAGAAGAAGAGGAGGAGGAGAGGAAGGAAGGAAGGAAGGGAGGGAGGGAGGAAAGAAAGAAAGGGGAAGTAATAATATCCTGCATTTAATTTATTGAGTGCTTACTCTGTGTTAGGCACTGCCTGGAGCATTTTACTACATCCTATTTCACCCTTACACCTACCCATGAGGGTTCTATTATTAGCCTCATGTTCAGATACGGAAAGTGAGGCACAGATAGACTAAGAAGCTTGAGGAAGGTGATGCAACAAGTGAGAAAGTGGCAGAGGCAGGATTCATCCCCAGGCAGTTGAGCCCTGAGCCCCTTTGTTCTATAGTGTAGTCTACACTAAGTTGCCTCTCTGGCCCTCATGGTGACTCAGCACCCTCTTTCCCTGGCTATTCCACCCCGTCCCTTCTCTTGGCCCTGCCCAGCCTGCTCAGGCCTTGTCTCTGGCTTCCCCTCACTCTAGCTGGTACTTTCTCCATCTCACTCCCCTTTCTCCTGGCTTCTCAGCCCAGGCCAGTTCACCTTCTTCTTCCACAAAGACTGGAGTTGATTCAGCTCTTCCATCATGACCGAGACGTGATGTAAACTGAGGCATACCCACCCTCAGGTCACGTCCAGCTCCCACCCAGTCCTGTCCGGTCCGTGAAGCTCTTTTCCCAAGCTTTGATACTATCCTAGCCCATACCAGCAGTGCCTCCTCCTCCTTGTTAAACTGGTTAATTAATGGCTGCTGCCTGTGGGAAGCAGATGTTCTGGAGCTGTTGGCCAGGGGAGGCACTGGGCTGCTTTCCACGTGGTGCTGACACCACAGGCTGCACATACAAGCTGCAGAGCCCTTTAAGACTTGGAGGAATGGGGTCCCTCTCTTATGGCCCTACTGCCCAGGTTTGGGGGACCCAGATCATTTATTGGAGTGGGGGGGTTAGCGGGGGGAGGAGGATGTGGCCAATTTCCTCTGGGGTCTCTGGTGAGGATAATGTGAAGGCGCTTTTTGGGAGGAGGCTCAGGAGAGCAGTCTGAGAGCTGGGCAGGGGCTGGGTAGGTTGTATTCCTGTAACTAGCTCCCTTGGAGGCCTGGGAAACTCTCTCCGCTTTCATTGCCCTGGGGGTCTGGCTCTTTGGGTTCCCTTTGGTTCTGTACTCAGGTAGGGCCGTTGGTCCCTGTTGGTGCTCACTGTTTCCCAGGAGGAATGGTGGCACTCAGCACTGGGCAGAGTAAGTGCCAGCCAGTAGAATGGGAGAATGGGAGGGGGCGGGGGGGGGAGGGGGAGGAGGGGGTGTCTCCCCAGCCCCTGGCCCCTCTCCTTAGGCTCCCTGAAAAGTGCTGCAGGGCCCAGAGGAGTTAAGATGCTTTTTCAGCCTCCCCACAGCCTCCGCTCACTGCCTGGAGTGAGGCCAGAGGCTTTGGGGCTGGGATGTAGTGGGGCCAGCACACCCCGGCTCCTGGTCCTGAGGGTTGGAAGGAGAGGGAATTTCCCTGAGGATCTGGGGTCCCCCCTCAGGAAGCAAGAGCCTAGAGCCCCAAGGGCCCCCCTGCAGCTGCTGGGATAGGCGGGGGGTGGGGGGAGAGGAGGGGAAGCAGGAAGGAGGGAATTCCCCCAGGGTCTGGCCGGGTGGGAGGTGGATGCGAGAGCAGCAGAAAGGTAGGCAGAACTCTTCTCCTGGCCGCCTGGTTTAGGAGCTGTGCCACCCACCCACCCACTTGGGGCCTCAGCTTTTGCCTCCGTTCAATGGGGGTTGGTTTCCAGAGCCTCTGAGAGTCTCGAGGGCCGGTGTCTGCGACGGGAGGAGGCCAGTGGGGCTGGCCGCGGGCGTCACCCCTCCCCGTGCCTCCCTCTGCAGGCGGTGATGGAGAATATGCGGCGGAAGTGCAAGTGCCACGGCACGTCAGGCAGCTGCCAGCTCAAGACGTGCTGGCAGGTGACGCCGGAGTTCCGCGCTGTAGGGGCACTGCTACGTAGCCGCTTCCACCACGCCACGCTCATCCGGCTGCACAACCGCAACGGCGGCCAGCTGGAGCCGGGCCCCGCGGGGCCACCCTCGCCAGCCCCGGACATTCCGGGGCCTCGGCGCCGCGCCGGCACCGCCGACCTGGTCTACTTCGAGAAGTCGCCCGACTTCTGCGAGCGCGAGCCGCGCCTGGACTCGGCGGGCACCGTGGGCCGCCTGTGCAACAAGAGCAGCGCGGGCCCGGACGGCTGCGGCAGCATGTGCTGCGGCCGCGGCCACAACATCCTACGCCAGACGCGCAGCGAGCGCTGTCACTGCCGCTTCCACTGGTGCTGCTTCGTGGTCTGCGAGGAGTGCCGCATCACCGAGTGGGTCAGCGTGTGCAAGTGAGCGGACGGCTCGCCTCCCTGTGCCTGGTCCTCTGCGGCTTGCGATGTTGGCCGGGCAGCGTCGCCTTGGCTCCTGGGAGTGGAGGATGGACCACAAAATCTTACAGGAACCTCCCAGCTCTGAGGTCGTCAAGACTGCAATCACGGGACAGTTCAGGCCCGCTCAGACCCCCTGCTCACTTCTGTGGCCTCCAGGATCGGTTTGCCTCCCGGGTCTCTGACCCAAGCTCAGACAGTTCCGTTGGGCTGGCGGTTGCCCCACACTCTAGGGCAGTGTCAGCCAGGCATCCTCTGGGCCTGCCTCCTTTCATCTCTTCACCCCTACCCCTGGAGGGGGAGGGAATGAATGGAAGCTGCTGGGGAGGGGGAGGAGGATTAAAAAGAAGAAATGGACATCACTGAGCTGAAGTGATTCTGCGGAGGCCTCAGACACCCTCCCCCACTGGCCTCTGTCCCTCATCATTTAACAAATATTTATTTTTGCACTCTTTGTGGCCTGGCACTCTGTGGGGGATGAGAGGTGCTGGGGATACAGATGTGAATGCGAGATACAAGACCTGCTCTCTTGGAGTTTACATTCAGGCTGGGGAAGATGAACAATAAACAAGAAAACACACAAACAAGGTCATTTCAGACAATGCTAAGTGCTGTGAAGAAAATAAAGCAAAGTGCTGGATGTAGAGTGATTTGTGGGGAGTGGGGCCCCTCTAGATAAAGCTACTGGTTGGGGAAGACCTCATGCTGAGACTGCATGAGGAGGAGAGCCATGCACAAATTGAGGGTAAGGGCTTTTCAGGCAGAGGCCATGTGAATGCAAAAGCTCTGAGGACAGAAAGATCTCAGGAGGAGCAGCAAAGAGGCCAGTGTGATTGGAGTGAAGAAATCAAGGGACAGATTAACAGCAGAGGAGCTGCTGGAGGGGGGTGGGGGATGGGGAATGGTCACATTATGCATCCTTCCAGGCCAAGGTAAGGGATTTTATGTAAGAGGAATGGGAACCTTCAGAGGGTCTTAGGCAGGCAAATGTCATGGTCTGATTCCCACACTGCTTGCTGTCTGGGGAACTGAAAGGCAGGGGACAAGTTGACAGCAGGCAGCCAGTTAGGAGACTACAGCCATCTTCCAAACCAGAGATGAGGCCTGGGCTAGATGGAGGCAGTGGGGAAGTTGGCAAGGAGCTGGATCAGGAGCCCTGGTTGCCAGAGCTCTAGCTGTCCACCTTGTGCCTGAGCCCTCTGCCACAAGCCAGGACGAGTGTCGGCCAGTAGCACCCGTCGGCAGAGACAGGAGGTACTCTGAGAGGAGTAATCCTGGGCAAGACCCAGCTCAACCCAGCCAGCCCAGCGCCCCAGGGAGCAGGTGGGGCTAGGAGGTGCGGCCTGGAGAAGGGTGGCAGGGGAGGGCCAGGAGACTCGCTGTCTGGATTCTGGTCTCTCTGAGTCCAGGCAGGGGAGGTGGGGTATGTAAGTAAGGCTGGGGGTGGGGGGATATCCTTCCTGGGTCTCTTGTGCCCCCAGATCCTCAGCTCAGGATGTCCCTTGGCAGGTCGGCCAGCCCCCCCTCCACACCCCCATAAGAACGCTGCTAAGCTGGCAGCCTGGGTCCAGCATTGCGCTCTCCTTGGCTCTCAGATCTGATGTTTTTCTGGAACAGACCCTCAAGGAGGAGGCAGTGGAGAGGGAGGTGGGGTCAAGTTCTCGGGGGGAAAGAACACTTCACCAACTTCATCCAGGCCTCCTGCTGCTCACAGTGGAGAGTCCTGTGCCTGCCTCAGTTCACCCCAGAGTGGCACCCTTCTCGATGAACCAACCAAGGATGAAGTCTTATTCCTTTTCCCAGTTGCCAGCCTACCTGCATCTCCATACTTCCCTGGCCCTGACCCACGTTTCCCTACCCCTGGGTAGGGCTGAGAAGGAAAGGAGGCTCTCATGGTGATGCATGCCTGCAGGCCCACCACCTGGGAGACTTGCCCTCACGCGCTTGCCCGAAGCTTCCTTCCCTCCAACTCCTGCATCCCAGCAGCTCTCAGACATGACTAAGGCAGCAGGACATTTCACATGCTCAGTTCTGCTGCCTCTGTAGAGGACAGGGTTTCTCTCCCCATCCCCCTAAAGACAGTACCACAGGCAGGCGGGTGAGAGTCCCCCAGGAGGAGGGGTGGGCAGGAGCAGCCAGACACACCTGCTTCATTCCTTTCCTCTTGTTCACCCAGGAGAAAGCTTTGGGGGCTGGGTTCGCTGCCTCCTCCCTCCCTCCCATTCTGGGTAGGAGGGAAGGGAGGGGCAATGAAGGCCTGGGGGGGTACTCCCACCCCCTGCCCAGCCCCCAGCAGTGTCGCTACAGCGTTAGCTGTGGCTTCAGCCTCCTCTGCCTTCCAGGCTTTAAGAGGACAGAGTTGGGGGAGGAGAGACTGAAGATGAGAGACACCGGATGAGGGCTGGGATAAGGAGGTAGGAGCTGTAACACTGCAGAGCAGCTGCCTCTAGAGGGAGGGGTGGGCCATGGGGTGGGACAGGGGACTGGACACCAGGCTGTGGGGGACATATCCCAGTCAAGTCCAATCATGGTGATCTGATACATGCTAGCTTTACCTGTAAAGGGAGAGAGGAAAAGTTGGAGAAGGAACAAATAGGGTGTTGCCCACCCCCATCCTTTCTCTGGGCCTTAAGCTGACTAGAGTCTGGACCAAAGCTGAACCCCACATTTGAAAAGGGGTGTATGGGATTTGGTTGACCCTAAAGGGAGATATGGAGGTGATAAGGGGTGGGAAAATGGGGCCCAAGAGGCCCCGGGTTTATGCACTCTGGCTACGAGTGAGGCAGAAATCAATGTGCTGGTTGGAAATAGGGGAAATGGGCTGAAATAAAGGGGGACGGTGGAAGTAAACAGGAGGAACTTGCCAAGAGCTAGGAGAGGACCAAGGTTCAGATTTGGAAATAAGAATAGAGGGTGGACCACACTTCACTCAGAGGGGGAGGAAGCCATCCCCACCCCCAACACCTTTCACCTTGATGGACATTGGGCCAACTCCTTGCAGGAGGAAAAAATAGCATGGAGCCTGGATGGTCCCAAAGGGAAGAAGGGAGGGAAGTAAGAGAGAATGAGGTGGTGGATAGATCAGCAGGCAGTGGTGGGTTAAAGGTCAGGGAGAGGCAGCCAGACTGGGGTGGGGATCAGAACCCAGGCAGCCTGCTTTTTTGTCGCCCAAGGTCCCAGGGTCAGAAAAAAGAGGAAGGGAGAGGCAAAGGTAGAGGCCTCGGCAGCTGTAGGAGGGCCAGGTGGGTGAGAAACGAGGTCAGGGGCATCCCGGCCCTCCCTCGCCTTCCTCCGAATTAATGCGCCCCCAGCTAGCCCCCGGCAGGGGGCCTTCCACGTTGGAGCTTGGCCAGGCCCTAGTCGCGGCCTCCCTCTACCCCTCCCACCCCACCTTCTCATGTGGTTGCCGGCAGCTGCCTGCGGTCGCCCCAACTCCTGCGCTCAAGGCACGGGGACTTTCCAACAGGGGAAAAAATGACTTAATGAGAGTGGGAGCTGGGGCGGGAGGGACAGGTCCCTGTAATCACCGCTCTGCTGTGGGGCCTGCGCGCCTCTGGGCCCTTCCCTGGCTTCCTGCTGTCAGCGCCCCCCTCGGGCTCTGTGGGGGGAGGGGGACGGGCTGGCGCAGGGGATCCCTTTTCAAGTTCCAGGCTCTTTGGGGCCCTCCGGCTGCCTTTGTTCCCTAGGCTTGCCCTGCGTGGAAACTGAGACGCCCCGTGATCCCTCTCTGGACTTTGTCCTTGAAGTTGGGGGGTGGCATTCCTTCCCAGGAGCCACGGTCCTCTGCTGGTGGATTAGAGGGGTGCGGGATCGTGGAGAGCCCTTTGCCACTTCGCGGCTGCGCACTCCCAAACGCCTCCGGTTGCTGTGGCAACCAGGGCAGTTGAGGTGTGTCCGCAGGGCTGGGAGGCGCCCACCCCACCCCTCTTTTCTCGCAGCCCTCCGGGCCAGGCCGGGCCGCTGCGGTGCGCGGGGGTGGGGGGTGTGCCGTTACCATGGCAAGGGTGCGCTAGGAGGGCACATTCTTCCCCAGGGTGGGAGCGCCCCGGGGATACGAGAAGGGGGGGGTGATGGGGGCGGTATAAAGGGGAGGCGAGAGGGTCAGAACGAGGGAGGAGTCTCGGACAAGACGCTCCAGGGCTTCTGGGGTTGGGATGGGGAGTTTGGAATCTGCCCCCGCGACCCCCAGATCTCCGGAGATGTCCCGGTCCTCCCCCCTCACTCTCGCTGGGGTTCAAGCCCCTAAACCCCGTTTCTGGGGAAGGGATCCGAACTACCGACCCCGAAGGTCTTTTGGCTTCCTCCGAGGTCTGGTTCGCCGAGCTCAGTGTCCATCCCCTCCCCCCGCAAGCGGAGCTGCATCCCAGACTGCGACCCGAAGCCCTGCAATTAAGCCCCTCGCCCTCCCCTGCGCCGCCCGCGGGTCCTCTGCCTGGCAGGGCCTGCACCGCCAATTACAGCATGCGCACAGCAGCTGATTACTCCGGAGTCCAGGAAGCGGCCGGGGTGGGGACCTCAGCAGGTCCAGGCGGCGGGGTCCCTGGGGTAGTCCCCGGCCAGGGGTCCTTCACTGGAGCTTCGGGCTGCGGCCCTCTAGCCCAGAGTCTCCGCTCCAGACAATACGGGGAGGAGGGTCTACTCGGTGCTCAGTCCTGCGCTGCCTCAGTTCCTCCCTCCTCGAATGCACACTGCACTCAGGGCAGAAAGAGCGCAGGGAGGGTGTGTGTGTGTGTGTGTGTGTGTGTGTGTGTGTGTGTACGCAAGAGTTCAAAGCCCTCAAGGCCAGGTCTCTTTCCCGCCGCAGACGATCGCGTGGGTCTCTCCTGGCCCAATGTCCCGCCCGGTGGACCCGGCTCTGTTGTGCTGAGCTAGCCCCAGGGCGGCTGACAGCCGGTATCGCACTTTTCTGGGAATCGGAAAACGGCGCCCCCGCTGGGCAAGAGGCTCCCGCACTTCTACCCCACAATGCAAGGCAGTCCGGGAGCCTGCGGGGTAGCGACGTCGGGTATTCTGCCACCACCTTTGCCCCCTGACATCCATTCTTCCCTCTCCCCTCGCCCACCGGTCTGCAGTGGCTAGGGTAGAGCTCAAGTCTACCGTGGTCCAGCTTCCCACATCTGGCCGGCAGCTGGGACCCGCCCACTTCGAACTGCTGTGGACCCAGCGCCCTCTGTTGGTGCGGAGCTGCGGATCCAGCTTTCCGGCCTGGATCTCCAGCTGCCGCCGCTGGTCTGGGGTATCGCTCCAGTTCCAAGGATTGGGGTTCCACCCATTTGGCGCCCCTTGCCGTTGGTTACACCCCACCCTCTGCCTCACGTCGCTCCCAAATCCGACTTTTTGGGCCCTTTGCTCTTTGCCGGCCGCGGCCTCTCTGACTCTCTTTCCTCGGTCTTTGCGTGCTCAAAACCTTGTCCGGCGACCTAACTGTCCCCCAACCTCCCATCCTCTCTAGTCGTCCAGGCTACGAGGGCAAGTACTGAGGTGCGATCTCTTGGAGCCCAATGTGAAAGTCCGCAAATAGGAACATGATTACATAAATCGCCGCCCATCTGTTCAATGGGATTCCTCGCAGTGCCCTTAAAAATGAGGTAGTTTGGGGGCTTCCCTGGTGGCGCAGTGGTTGAGAGTCTGCCTGCCGATGCAGGGGACACGGGTTCGTGCCCCGGTCTGGGAGGATCCCACATGCCGCGGAGCGGCTGGGCCCGTGAGCCATGGCCGCTGGGCCTGCGCGTCCGGAGCCTGTCCTCCGCAACGGGAGGGGCCACAGCAGTGAGAGGCCCGCGTAACGCATAAAAAAAAAAAAAAAAAAAAAAAAAAAAAAATGAGGTAGTTTGAAGTATATTTAGGGACTGAGACTGAGTGTTTGCTCTTTATGGGGGGGGGCGTGTGTGTGCAAGGTACAAAATAGCACAGGGAAGGATCCCTCCTTTATCGCAACAAAAATTATAGATGTCATTTGCATTTTTAAAGTCTAAAGTAAGCAGTAAAATGCTAACAGAAATCATTTTTTGGATGATGGAATTATAGGTGATTTAAAATTTGTCTCTACTTTATCTACATTTTTCGTTTATCTATAATGAACATGTAATACTTCGGCACAATAAAAATTCCATATCCAGAATATTTTTGCCCAAAACGTGAGAATCGAATTACATCATTAGAATACATTAAATTTTAAAAAGAACCCGTTAAAAGTAGGAATTAGGGAGACCTCCTGACAAGAGCTAATATGGTTATGTCATTGGGATTTTCTTTTTAAAATCATAAAACTTTGTAGGGAAAGCAGGCTTCCAACCTCTGAACTTCAGGGCCTAGGGAACTGAGAAGTTGTTAGAGGGTCCTCAAACCCACATGCATATCCAGTATTGTTGCGAATGGAACCGCTGATTTATTGTACTGCGTGTGTATAAAGATGTTGTCATGATTAACAACATAGAAAATAATTTTAATACCTTTTTCTCAGTCTTGATCCTCTTTGGTCTCTTTGCAGCACTACACTTCATTAAATGTCCTCCCCTTAGACATATTCAATCCTTTAGTCCACGTGTTTGATGTTGCCCTGCCTAGTTCTCTCATTCTCCACTGCCTCAGGGATTCCATTCACTCTTTCCTTCTCTTTTTTCTTTTTATTTGGTGTAACAGAAAAGTTACAACAATAGTACAAAGAACTTTCCCCTTCCCTGAACTTGAGAATAAATTGCCTACACAATGCCTCATCACCCCTAATACTTTAATGTATATACTTTAGTGTATATTCTCCTACATAACCTAATACAATGCTCACAATCAGGAAATTAACATTGATACATTAATACTGTCTAACTCCCAGACCTTACTGAACTTTCATCAATTGGCCTAACGATGCAAAGATCCAGTCCAGAATTATTCATTGCATTTAGTTGTCATGTCTTTCCAGTCTCCTTCAGTCTGAGACAGTTCCTAAGATTTCCTTTACTTTTATGACCAGGATGATTTAGAAGGCTACAGACCTATTACATTGTAGAATGTCCCTCAACTTGGGTTTATCTGTTGTTTCCTCATGATTAGATTCAGGCTATATGGCTTCATGCAGCAATATCACAGATGTGAGTGTTTCACTCATTGCTTCATTATTTATTCTGATGCTTAGAATTTCCCAGACTCGGCCAGCTGCCAGGCTGGCTTCTGTCACCACAGTTCTTTGAGTGCTTCCTTACTTCCTGGCACAAGAAGACGTTCAGGGCTCATCTTGTACTTTCTCTGCTCAAGTCCTGTAATCAGCCATTTCTCCAAGGGACTTTGTTTCTTTTAGTAGAGAATGGTATTTAGAAATCAAGATCTGGGTGCCAGGTGTGCTCATTGTTCTTGGGATATCACTGCTTCCGGGCCTTTTATGGAGAGTGCTAGGAAATTTGTGTATGATTAAACACACATTATCTATCTATCTATCATTTATCAAAGTATGTAGAAAACCATGTGTTCACACAATGCCTTCAATTCCCATCCAACACTCTAGGATTTATTCTAATTTTCTCCCTTTTTATTTGTGTAACTTCCTTCTCCCTTCTTGTTGGAGTAATCCCTTTGTAAGTAACATGTTCCTGACTGCTGCTGCTGCCCCCTCCACTCCCCTTGCAGACATCCTCTTCTTGCATCTTGGCCTTGATAACCTATGACAGCCTAATGTCCACTCTGCCCCCACATGGATGCTTCCCTTTGTTAGCCCCACATCATGGCTTTTCAGCCAGAAAAACTAGTTCAGAAAGGCGGGCAGGCAGGAAGGCTGGAAACAATTTTACTCTCTTGAGGCTTAGGAATAATTCTCAATCTTTCCTATTCGGTAAATGCCAAAGGATCTTCCTGTTGAAAACTCTGGAGGCACTGGACTCCTTTATTTCTCTGACGCCTCACATCCAACCCATCAGCAGATCTTGCCGGTTCTCCTTCAGTTTATATCTAGAGTTTGGTCACATGTCATCTCCTCCGTCATTGCCATCATGGTGCAAGAGACCATGGTCTCTTGCCTTGAATGACTGCAATTATCTCTTAGTTGATCTCCCTGCTTCTGCCCTTACAAACTACCAGTATACTCTATACACAGCAACCAGAGTGATCCTTTTGAAGTATTAATCATGGAGTGCACCTCCTCTGCTCAAAATTGTCCAAACTCTTCCTATTTCACTCAGAACAAGAGCCAAAGTACTTATAACGACAGGGCCTTACAAGATCTGCTCCCTACCACCTGCACCTCTACTTCTGCCCTCCTTCTACTCTGCCCTCATCCATTTTGCTTTAGCCACACTGACCTCCTAGAAGTTCTTTGAACAAAACAAATTGTCCAACCTCAGTATCTTTGCACTCATTATTCTCTCTGCCTGAAATATGTTTCCTCTAGAAAACTACATGGATGTTGCCCCCCTGCATTCAGGACTTGACTCAAACATTTTTTTCCAAGAAGGGCCTTGGGCTTCCCTGGTGGCGCAGTGGTTGAGAGTCCACCTGCCGATGCAGGGGACACGGGTTCGTGCCCCGGTCCAGGAAGATCCCACATGCCGCGGAGCGGCTGGGCCCATGAGCCATGGCCGCTGAGCCTGCGCGTCCGGAGCCTGTTCTCTGCAACGGGAGAGGCCACAACAGTGAGAGGCCCGCGTACCGCAAAAAAAGAAAAACAAAAACCAAGAGGGGCCTTTACAGAGCATCCTATCTAAAAGAGCAGAACTTCTCTTACCTTTACCTTCCTTTATTCTTCTTCAGAGTATACATCACATATTTGATGTATTTGTGTATTTGTTTACTGTCTGCCTCTATGCTCTATAATGGAAATTCTGTGAGAGCTGAGACTCTTTCTCTCTCCCCCCTCCACTCGCTTTCTATGGCAAGAATGGTACTGAGTACATAGTAGGTACTCAATAGATGTAAGTGAATGAATGAATGAAATGTCTTTGAGAATGACTACCAATCTGTCTTTAGGCCCAGTCTTCCTTTGTAGGATCTTTTCTGAAGTTCCGGCTGCCAGCTAAACACGTTTTGCCATGTGTCTGTGGCACCACAAACTAAAGCTTTATCAAGGCAGTTTCATGATCTCATGTACGTATTTGTTAATATAAGGAATGAAATTTTGTTTTGTTCACTGATGTCTTCTTAACGCCTAGAACAGTGCCTGACATAGAGGAGGCACTCTGTGTTTGTTAAATGAATGAATGAATGATTTCCCCCTCAAACTAGTTCTCCCTGGCTTGCTTCTTCTCTTTGTAACATCATCATTTTCCTAGTTACTAAGGCTCAAATCTCCTGTCAACTTGGACTTTTCCCTCTCCTTTCTTTTCCATATTCCACGAGTGGCCAAAACCTGCCCATTCACTCACTTCATCGGTGCTGTCAATATCATAGCTCATCACACACTCAAATGTCACAACGGCCTCCCAACTGGCCTCCTCAGTCCGCCTCTGTCAGATTTTTCCATTTTTCTCTCCCCTAAAGTGCTCTGATCATGTCATGTCCTCTGGCTGAAGCTTTCAATGGGTCTTTGTACCAAATAGGGCTCTTAACTGCAAACAGTAGAAATGGACTCTGGTTCACTTAGGCAGAAGAGGAATGTACTGGAATGATATCAGGCAGCTCACAGAATTGACAGGAAGCCTCAAGAATCAGGCTCAGGAAATAGGCAGGAATCAAGAGAAGCTAGGCCGCCAGAACCTTATTCAGCTCTTGCTCAGGAGCAGCCTGATTAGGGGGCTGCTTCCTCTGGGCTCTGGGCTGTCTCTCACAAGGCCACCACCACCCTGAGACCTGACTGGTGCTGCCTCGAATCATAAACAGTCATCTGCTTCCTGGGGTCACTTGCCGAAGATTCAGAGTCCTGAGTGGGATCATCAATTTGGCACACCGCTGAGGTCATAGTTCTGTGACATTCCTGCCAGGGGTCAAGGGATGTCTCATTAAGACATCCACTAAGGACGATACTCCAACACAGGAAGGAGGCTCAGATGCTGGGCAGCCTAAGAACCCAGTGTGTACCCATATATGGGTTCCTGAGCATGTCATTGAAGCTCTCCACCATCTGCCACAAAGCATCACCTCTAGTTTTTTCTCCGTTGCACAACGTGTTCCACTGAAGCAGGATTATATGCAGTCCCCTGAGCTGATCCTTCCTGCCTCAGCCCCTTGTAGCAACTGATCTCCAAAGATGGTTCCTATTGAACCACTCTTCCTGATAGTCACACCTAAGTATTGTCTCCTGCCCTTGAATCTGGGATGGCCTGTGATTCATCTTCATGGACAGCATGCTGTGGAAGTGACACTGCATGACTCCCAAAGACAGGGCATAAGAAGTCTTGCAGAGGTTTCCCTGGTGGTGCAGTGGTTAAGAATCCTCCTGCCAGTGCAAGGGACACGGGTTCGAGCCCTGGTCCGGGAAGACCCCACATGCCACGGAGCAACTAAGCCCGTGCACCACAACTACTGAGCCTGTGCTCTACAGCCCGCGAGCCACAACTACTGAGACCACGTGCTGCAACTACTGAAGCCCGTGCACTCTAGAGCCCATGCTCTGCAACAAGAGAAGCCACCGCAATGAGAAGCCCGTGCACTGCAACGAAGAATAGCCCCCGCTCGCCACAACTAGAGAAAGTCTGCGTGCAGCAACGAAGACCCAACGCAGCCAAAAAAAAAAAAAAAAAGAAGCCTTGCAGCTTCTGCCTCAGCCTCTTGGAATATTTACTCTAGGGGAAGCCAGTCACCATGTATGAGGTCCATTTACTCTGAGACAACCATGCTATGAGGAAATCTAAGCAAACACATGCAAAGGCTGTGTGGCGAGAGAAATTCCTGGTTAGTCCCCATCTGTTTCAGCTAATTCAGATGAGATACCAGACACGTGATTTTAAAAAGCCACTTTGGCTTTTTATCCAGCACAGTTGAGCCTTCAGATGACTCCAGCCCCAACCTCCACCTGACTGCAGTTGCATAAGAGACCCCAAGCGAGAACTGCCCAGCTGAGTGTCCCATAGGACTGTGAAGCTAATAATAAATTGTTACTTTAAGCCACTAAAATTGGGGGTGGTTTGTTCCACAATAATAGAGAATCAAAACAGCCCTTTGTGGTACATGCTTTGCTCTCTCTGGAATGTCCCCCCACTCTCCTATCCCATGTACCACTCATATCTGCTTTTGTCAAAAACCTTCTGCTTAGTGTGGTTCAGGGGGTTGAGAGGGGTTGAATCTTAATTTAGTCTCACTATCCCTGTGACCTTGGACAAAATAATTTCTCTGGATCTCAATTTCTGCATCTGCCATATGGAAATAAAAACACATGTCTCCTGGAATTCTTCTGAGTACTAGGTAGAAAATATGTAAAATATCTATGCAACTTGTCCATTTCAGTCTCATTGAATAGAGGTCTTCAGGAGATACCCAGCCTTCTAGACCTGCATCAAATGGCATTCCCAAAGTCTAATTCTTGTCACTTGCAAACTATACAGTTTTGGACAAATCCTTTAAACTTCTTTAAGCCTTACCCTCCTCATTTGTAACACGGGTTTGATGATAATATCTGTGTAATGGGGTTTCTTGCCTGGGCTAGGGACTGGGCTGTCTCATGGTATTAGGCAACACTGCCCCCTTTAGACAGAACACCCAGAACCCTTAAGCCAGGTCCCTTAACCTATATGACATTTGGAAGAGAACGAAACCATGCCCACAATTTGGGTTTGGGGATGAACAGACATGTCTAGTGGGCCAGGGACTGTGGTGGACCCCATACCACAGGGAAGAACAGCAGAATCTCCGAGAGTGCATCACCCTGAGTGAGAAAGGGGTTTCAGTAGAGGGGGGGAAAGGGTGCATCGAACAGAGAAGAGGGAAGACAGTTATTTGGAATGGTGTGAGGCTGGATACGACCATCTCGTGGCTCAGTGCATCCCCATCTCCCACTCTCCCAGGGTCTTCCTTGTGAAGGAAAGATCTGGGGTATAATGGCAAAGACAGGGACTACCAGGGGTACACATATCTCTACCACTGGAACCCTTTTGAGAAGAAGCAGCAGCAGAATATCGTTTTCTACCTCAGAGAGGGAGAGGCATGCCAGGAGGTCATGGGCACAGGGGTCCACTATATGATTTCAGTTGCATCCTGTGCAAAAACAGGGAAAACTAATTTCTGCTGGAAGGCAGAATAGTGGTTACCCCTGCAGGGGAAGTAGTGACTAGAAGGAAACATGAGGGGGATTCTGAGAGCTGGTAATGTTGTGCTTCTTCGTCAAGGGGCTGGTTACACCAGCATGCTCATTTTATAAAAACTTGAGTGCGGGCTTCCCTGGTGGTGCAGTGGTTGAGAGTCTGCCTGCCGATGCAGGGGACCCGGGTTCGTGCCCCAGTCCGGGAAGATCCCATATGCTGCGGAGCGGCTGGGCCCGTGAGCCATGGCCACTGAGCCTGCACGTCTGGAGCCTGTGCTCCGTAATGGGAGAGGCCACAACAGTGAGAGGCCCGTGTACCGCAAAAAACAAAAAAACAGAAAAGAAAACTTGAGTGCACTTAAGATTTGTGTGCTTTTCTGTATCTTACTTCAATAACAAGTTAAAACACACGCACACACGCACACCTGTGTGGAAGATAAGCAGTCATTTCCCACTTCAAGCCCTTTGAAGTGCAGCCACATCAGCTAAGGGGGTAAGAGATTAGTGAGCTGGAGGCAAGGACCACCTGGTACCTGGCCAGACTTATTTCATTTCTCCCTCCACTCATTCACTCTTTCACTTATGGTTTATTTATTAGCTCCTAAGCATTGAACACTGTACAACATGTAAGGGGATAAAAAGAATTATTAATAGCAGTAGCTTCCACCTATTGAGTGCTTACTTTGGAGTAGGCTCTGAACATACAGACCACTCACAATAATCCCATGAAGTCTCATTACCCGCATCTATCAGTGAAAGAGCCTCAGAAAGATTAACCAAGTTGCTCAAGGTCACATAGCAAGGAAGTGTCTAGATTTTCGTATGAACCTGAGTCTGTGTGAACCCAAAGCTGGGACACTTTTCACTGAGCTACGCTCTCCTCTAGGAATCTAGGGGGAGGAATGATCTGTTCACAAATCGTTCTGCCACGAGGCTTTAGAGCTGGAGTCAGACTGGGTTCAAATTTTGGTCGCATCCTTTTCTGTGACCCTCGGCCGGTTCCTTCACTTTTAAGCCTCAGTTTCCCCATCTGTATAATGAGGGTAAAAATCACATTCTAGTGACCGCCTAGAACAGGCAGTCATTAATATTTTTGCAAAACTCGACCAGAGCCACAGTCAGGCATGGGCACGGGGTGGAAGGCGAATCCCTGACGCCCGTTATCTGAACCATTAGGGCCCGGTGGACTTAAATGAGCCGGTGGGCCTTTATAGACCCGTTCGTGCTGGTAGAAAACGGGCCGGGCGAAGAGCCTGCATCCCAAAGGACATCCAAAAAGGGTCACCGCCTGCAGACCTACGAGGTCGGCTATCCGGGTCGGCTCGGACGGCGAGAAGAAGCAATATCGCGAGACCTGGCGGGACTAACAGGTTTCCAGGCCGGAAGTGAGGAGGCGGGCTCGAGGGAGTGCGCTCCTTTTGAAACCTGCGGGAGGGGAGAGTGGGTTGGAGGTCGCTGTCCCTTCTGGGAATCGGTCGAGCGCCGCAGGAGCGGGACGTTAGGTCAGCGGAGACGTCGGCGTGGGATTAGGCCGGGAGTGGCCACAGCTTCGTTCATTGGGCAGCTACCCGGGGCCGGCCACGCTCCGTGAGCCACTGTGACGAAGCCCCTTCTTGTCTCCCCAGAGCTCAGCCCGGGCCGCTGCACCTCCCTCCAAATGTGGATAAAGTTCCCACCCTTTGGCTCAGCCTTTTAAGGAGCCTTTGTGACAGCAGAGGTGGTTTGCTCTGACACTAACCAACCTTCACTTTCTGGACGCCCACTTACCCAGGCCCAGTCTATGGCCATGGAAGGGATCTTAGCAACGTGTTTACAAGATAATGTTTTTATAAAATCAGCAAAACTAAGATATTTTAACCCACATCTGTTAAGACAGCTGCCTCCTTCCACTGGGACTTTCCTATCTGGGAGCACTGAAGTAGCTAGGGCAGCTTGGGGCATTTTTAGGTAGGGTCTTCCCGTGAGTAGGGCTTGAGTGTGTCTACTTGGCCTGCTTTTGGGTTCTGGGTTGTGCAGAATTCAGAGGAGTTATCTTTACTGAGAGGCCCAGTAAAGATAAAAGGGAAAAAGTTGTGTTTCTGAAGTGTCTCCAAATCTCCAGTGGTGGCAGCCCTCATCCACCCCTGCCAGCGATGAAAGAAGGCCAGGATCTGGTGAGAGAGAACCATCAGAAGAACTGCAGCCATGGGTCCTCCCTCTGTGTCAGGGTAAGTTTGGAATTCTTGAACAGAAACAGAATCAGCTGGTGAACCGGCTGTGAGTGAATATGCATGCAAACATGTCTTTTGTTGTTTCTCAAGCCAAGTATATTTTTGGTCTGTTTCCCTGGAGACTGGAATAGGGAGAGGCTTTACCAAGTGTAGTATAATTTTGCCAACTCCACTTCCCTTCCAATTCCCCAAATTAGTCATCCTGTCTCTTCACCTGGATTGATTTTGTCCAAGGTCACTAACTTCTTTGTTGCTAGATCTAACTTTTCAGTCTTAATCTTAATTGACTCTCCTTTGCTACCAGTGCTCTTTTCAAATGTAAGTCCTATCCACCTCTACTTAAAATCTTTCAGTGGCTCCCCTTTGCTTTTAGGATAAGACCCAAATCTCCAACCTGCATGGTCAGACCCAGTCCTCTCCAGTGTCGTCCCAGTCACACACACTGATCTTTCATTTCTCCAATGAGCCATGCTCTTTTCCCGATACAAAACTTTTGCACGTGTTCCTTCACCCATTTTATATGTGCCTCAGTTTATCTGTTAACACCTCAAAAACTGTGGGACAGTAAATTTCTGTTACTTAAACCACTCAATTTATGGTACTTTGGTATGGCAGCATACTCACCAACACTTGTTATTTTCCATTTTAAAAATTACTATCGTAACCATCCTTTTGGGTGTGAAGTGCTATCTCATTATGGTTTGGGTTTGCATTTCCTTAATGCAAGTGATTTTGAACTTAACTTTCACATGCTTATTAGCCATTTGTATATCTTCTTTGGATAAGTGTCTATTCATATCTTCTCTTCACTTTTCAGTTGCATTATTTGTCTTTTTGTTATTGAGTTTTAGGAGTTCTATATCTAGAAGGAAGTCCTTTATACGTTTTGCCAGCATTTTCTCCTCTGCTCAGGTGGTCTTTTCACTTTCTTGTTGGTGTTCTTTGAAGCACAAAAGTTTTTAATGTTGATGAAGTCCAATTTATCTATTTTTTCTTTTGTTGCTGTGCTTTTGGTATTTTATCTTCCATCTTGACCTAGCTCAAATGTTTCTTCCACAGGGAAGATAGCATTCCTCTGATGTATGCTCTCAAAAAACCATCTTTGTAATTACAAATTTATTGGAGAGATATATTTGATTGTCTTTTCCTCTAGACTGTAAACTCCAGGAGAGTAGGGTCTGAGTCTGCTTTCTGTCTTCCCATTTTGACCCCAGCAGAGTGCCTGCTATGTAGCAGGTGCTCAGAGTTGTTGAATGAATAAAATGTAGACTTGACTCTATGGACCATTCCCTGAAATGGAATGAAGAGTGAAACACTCTTCATGTGGTCTTGATAACATCCACTCTCCTGTTTCTCCTACTTCTTGGCTGCTCCTAGGGCTATTCTGCTGGTTCCTCTTCCTTTACCCATTCTGTGGTCACAGGCCCTCCTCTCTTCTCACCCTCCACACTCTCTTTGCCTCTGCTCCCAAGATTTTAATTACAAATTGAAAGCTAATAATGGCTCTCAAGTCTGTTTCCTACCTAGATGGTTCTTCTCAGTTCTTCTCAGCTGCAAACCTGCGTGTCCCACTGAAAAGTGTATGCTTTTTGTTGAGTGGAGTGTTCTATAAATGTCAATTAGGTCTAGTTTGTTGATAGTGCTCTTCATATCTTCTATATCCTTATGAATTTCTGTTAACTTGTTCTGTAAATTATTGGCAAAAGGATATTGAAATCTGAGTATAATTGTGGATTACTCCTTACAGTTCTATCAGTTTTTGCATTGTGAATCTCGGAGCTCTGTTTTTAGGTGCATAAACACTTAGGATTGTTATGTTCTTTTGATGACTTGACCCTTTTATCATTATAAATTACCTTCTTTATTCTTGGTTATGTTTTTTCTCTGAAATCTACTTTGATATTATTATAGCCACTCTGGCTTTCTTTTAGTACCAGCACGGTATGTCTTTTTCTATACTCTTAACTTTTACCTATTCACGTCTTTATATTTAAAGTGTATTTATTTTAGGGGGCACATAGTTGGGTCTTTTTCTTTTGTAATCCAAACTGACAATCTCTCTCATTTAATTAATTCAGTTACATTTAATGTGATTTTTAATATGGTTAGGTTGGTTATCACCTTGCTTGCTGTTGTTTTCTGTTTGTCCTCTCCGTTCTTTGTTCCCTTTTCCTCCTTTTCTGCCATCTTTTGGATTGAGTACTTTTTTTATTCCACTTTATTTGCTTCATTGGTTTTTTAGCTATAATTCTTTGTTTTTTTAGTGGCTGTGTAGGGTTCATAGTATACATCTTAAACTTACCACAGTCTGTGTCTACAAGTTCACTAATCTTTTCTTCCGCAGTCTAATCTGTCACTAATTCCTTTCAGTGTATTATTCATCTCACACATTGTACTTTCATGTCTAGATGATTGATTTAGTTCTTTTAAAAACTATCTTCCATGTGTCTACTCTATTTCTGAACATATGGAGTTATAGGTATAATACCTGTTTTGATGTCCTTGTCTGCTGATCCTAACATCTGTCTCAGTTGTAGGTTGGTTCAATTGATTGATTTTTCTCCTCCTTACAGGTGGTATTTTTCTGATTCTTTGTAAGTCAGCTAATCTTTGATGGGGTGCCAAACATTGTGAATTTTATTTTGTTGGGTACTGTCTTATTTTCTATTCATTTGTGTTTGAACTTTGTTCTGGGATACAGTTAAGTTACTTGGAAACAATTTGATTCTTTTAATTCTTGTTTTAAGTTGGGCCATAAAGGAAATCTCAGCATATTTTACAGGATTGAAATCTCTGCAAATTAGGCTAGAAGTCCATAATAAAAAATAACGACTTCCAGTTTCTGGGCTTAGAAGTCACTACTCTGTCCGAACAACAAATAAAAAGCTGAAAAAAACTGAAAAGTCAACAACTCTTCTTAGATCTGTAAGAGAAGTGAGGTCACAGGGCAAAGCACTGTCACCCAAATTGGAAGGACCAATGCAGAGAATCACAGCTTACTGTAGCAGAAGACCACAAGCTGAAATTTCTGCAGGAACCAGTGCTGGGGAAGGAAACCTGAACTGTAGTTGATGAATTGCTGGAGGCTCAGTATAGACAATTCTGAGAGTTAAAAACTCCGAGGGGACTCATTCATTGAGAGGCCTCCACCTTTTTTAGGAGTATTACCTACTGTAGTTCTACCAGGTTCTCAAGTGAATCATGAGAAAAATCCCCCTGTGCTTCTGGCAGGGGAGGGGGAAAAGGAGCCACTTTGAAATATACCAGAACATTCTGTTCTTTTTAACAAGGTCTGTCCTCAGGAGAAACTATTTAACCAGAGCTCAGAGCTAACCTGCTGGGGTTTTATCAGAGCCTAACTGACCTGAGGGAAGGCTGGCTCTAGCCTTCCAATTGTGAGAAAGGAAATACTGAACTCCAGCCCCCGTCTAGCCATTCTGTCCCACCTAAGAGGGTAAAGGAGAATGAGAAGCATGTGTGAAGATCACAGTCCAGAATCACAGACTCACTAAAGGACTGAGACCTAATCATAGGACTATAAAATGCTTTCCCTCCCCCTATACCTTACACCATATTACTAAAGCCTATTTACAACAGTTTCTCTTACCCAGTACATCATGCCTGACAACCAAGAAAAAAATCAAAAGTCATATTAAAGGACAAAACACACAGTTTGAAGACACAGAGCAAGCATCAGAACTAGACTCTCATATGGCAGGGATGCTGGAATTATCAGGCTGGGAATTAAAAACAGCTATGATTAGTACGCTAGGAGCGCAGAGAGAGAAGGAAAATGACATAGCGGCAACTTGGATATACATAAAGAAAGGAAGAGCACTGGAGAAGGAATAAGGATAGGTAAAATAAAAACTTTCATTTTTAAAATTTTCAGTTGATCTATCAGATAACAGTTTGTTTAAAATAATAATAGCAACAATTACTTGACTATATATATATTCTTATGCATGCTTATAAAAAAAGTGAAATGAATGTCAGCAATGATAAAGGGATCAGAGGGGGGAATTAGGATGATTTTGTTACTATACAGTATTCACACTACCTGTGAAGTGATGTAATGTTATTTGATAGTGGTCTTGGATTAGCTGTAAATGTATATTACAAACTCTAGGGCAACCACTGAAAAAAAAGTTTTATAAAAAGTATAGTTGATATACTAATAAAGGAGAGAAAATGGAATCATAAAATGCTCAAAACCACAAAAGGCAGAAAAATAGTGGAAGACAAAAAGTAGGGACAAAGAATAAGGCTGACAAATAGAAAACAGTAGCATATATCATAAATTTTAACCCAACTATATCAACAGTAATCATTTTGGACATCAAAGCTCTAAATGCACCAATTAAAAAACAGATTGTCAGGGTAGATAAAAAAACAAGAGCCAACTATATGTTGTCTACAAGATACACACTTTAAATACAGACACATATAAATTAAAAGTAAATGGATGGAGAAAGATGTACCATGCTAACAAGAAGCGAAAGAAAGTAGGGGGACTTCCCTGGTGGCACAGTGGTTAAGAATCAGCTTGCCATTGCAGGGGACATGGGTTCGAGCCCTGGTCTGGGAAGATCCCACATGCCACAGAGCAGCTAAGCCTGTTGTGCGTCACAACTACTGAGCCTGCGTTCTAGAGCCCGTTAGCCACAACAACGGAAGCCCCTGTGCCTAGAGCCCATGCTCCACAGCAAGAGAAGCCACTGCAATGAGAAACCTGTGCACTGCAAGGAAGAGTAGCCCCCGCTCGCCACAACTAGAGAAAGCCTGTGCACAGCAACAAAGACCCAACACAGCCAAAAATAAATAAATAAAAAATAAATAAATTCATAAAAAAAAAACAAACCAAAATGAAACAGCTTGAGCACTAGTTGCTTAAAAAAATAAAACCTAAAAAAAAAAAAAAAAAGAAAGAAAGTAGGAATAGCTACATTAATTTCAGATAGAGCAGACTTCAGAGCAGAGAAGGTTATCAGGGATAAAGAGGGGTATTACATAATGATAAAGGAGTGAGTTCTCTAAGAAGACATAATAATCCTTAATGTGTATGCACCTAACAACAGAGTGTCAAAATACATGAGGCAAAAACTGATAGAACTGCAAGGAAAAGAAGATGAATCCACTATTATGGTTAGAGACTTCTACCCCTCTATTGGAAATGGATTGATCAAGCAGGCAGAAAAATCAGTAAGGATACAGTTGAACTCAACACCATCAAATAACTGGATATAATGGACATCTCATTGACTTCTTCATCCTACAACAGCACAAGGCACATTCTTCTCAAGCTCACATGGAACATTCACTAAGGTAGACCACATTCTGGGCCATAAAATACACCTTAACGAATTTAAAAGAATAGAAATCATACAATGGAATTAAACTAGAAATCAATAACAGAAAGATAGTTGGAAAATCCCCAAATACTTGAAGATTAAACAACACACTTTTAAATAACACACGGGTCAAAAAAGAAATCTCAGAATAGCCAATACAATCTTGAAGAAGAGTGTGAAGTTGGAGGACTGACACTATCCAGCTTCAAGACCTACTATAAAGCTACAGCAATCAAGACAATGTGGTAGCAGTGATAGGACAGACAAATAGATCAATGGAACAGAATGGACAGAGCTGATATAGACCCACGTCAATGCAGTCAACTGATCTTTGACAAAAGAGCAAGAGCAATACGATGGAGAAAAGACAGTCTTTCAGCAAATGGTGCTGGAACAACTGGACAGTCCACGTGCTAAAAAAAATGAGTCTAGACAAAGACCTTCCACCTTCACAAAAGTTAACTCAAAATGGGTCACAGACTGCTTTTTGTTTCTTTTTATCTTTTTCTTGCCTTCTTTTGTATTGATCAGTATTTTTTTTTTTTTTTGAGGTACGCGGGCCTCTCACTGCTGTGGCCTCTCCCGTTGCGGAGCACAGGCTCCGGACCCGCAGGCTCAGCGGCCATGGCTCACGGGCCCAGCCGCTCCGCGGCATGTGGGATCTTCCCGGACCGGGGCACGAGCCCGTGTCCCCTGCATCGGCAGGCGAACTCTCAACCACTGTGCCACCAGGGAAGCCCCTGATCAGTACTTTTTTATTATTCTGTTTCCTTCCTCTATAACTTGTTAGTTACACATTTACTGTTATTATTATTATTTTGTTACCCTAGATATTACAGCATACATCCTTAACTTAACAAAGTCTCCTTTAGATTAGTACTTTTACCTTTCTCTAGACAATTCAAGGACCTTACAACACTTTAATTCTGTTTAGCACCCTCCTGGCTTTCATACTATTGTTTATTCTAATATATTGTAAACCTCACAATAGATGACATTTATTGTTCTGAACAGTCATTATTCAATGAAATTTACCTACAAATTTACCCTTTTTTCTGCTTTTCATTCTTTCTACATTTCCCTTCTCTCTGGTAACTTGGTTCTCGAGGTCCTGGTTGCCTTGGTTGTTCTTTGATATCATCAAACAGCTATGGTTTGTGTTTTATCTAGCTTTAATATTTGTTTTCAGTGAGAGAGTTATTCTGGTACTAGCTACTTCATCATAGCCTGAAACAGAGTTTCTTTCCTGGGTTCTTAATCTCTCCCTCAATTCTAGCTCTTTCTGCTTAGTATAAAAAATCATGTATTCACAATTCCCTAAACACAACCAGCCATTTCAGATCTCTGTGCCTTTGTTTAGGCTGTTCCTTCTGCCTCTCCTCAGCATCCTCCTTGTTTTTGTGGCTAAAAGTCCCTTTAAGTCTCAGCTCATATTGACAAGTGTTCTGGGACCCTACCTCCACCCTTGCATCTTGGGTGAACCTCTGTTGTATCAGTTATGACATTGTGCTGTAACTGTTATGTGTCCTCCAGACTTAGAGAGGATGCTTTAGGATACTTGTACTGTAGTACAAGACATTTTTTGAATGAATGAATGACAAGCATATCCTTCAGATGATCCTTCTCAAATCTTGTGCTAGTTAGGCTCCTCTGATTGCAAGGGATGGAGACACCCTCCCCACTATAGATTTATTCTGATGATATCACTTTATTCTGATATCATCATCTACATCATCTACATGTGGCAAGAAGTTCAATAAATATTTTATAAGAAACCAAGAACAGTTCATCCTTATGTAGCCTGGGGCATGATTTGAGAACTAGAAGGTGATTCAGAACCTTAAGTAAACTTGTGACTGGGTCACAGGGTTATCATGACCACAACATCATAAGTGCTTCAGTTCCCTGCCATCAGGGGGACTCGGCTTGTTTCTTTCTTTGATCCTCCTACTCTTCCTGCTGGCGGCCAACCCCTCAACCTCTTCTCTGAATATCATTTGCTTGTTCATTGATTTTGCTTACTCATAGCTTCTGCTTCTTTGTGGCCTCAAAACCTCTGCACTTGCCCCCTCTTTTTGTGTTCACTCAGTTTCTCAACCTGTCGTCAGCTTCCGACTTCTGCATCTCAGTTTCAGCCCCACAAGAGAGTGAGCTGATTGGTTCGTTTAGACAGCGTCAATCCTCTTGGCAAAGCTCTTATGCCAGGTCACATCATGGCCACCATTCTTTCATTTATTTGCCTATTTAACAAATATGCACAGGCCACTGGCTCACTTCTAGCTAAGCTGTCATAAGGTAGGTGCCCAATCCTGGGCTAATAGCTGTGGTTGGGGTAGAGTGGAGGACAAGGTCATAAAGTGGTAACAGTGTGGAGATCTGTATTTAAGAAACTGTCTTAGGAAGGGGCTGTGGCCACACCATGCATTCTAAGCCTTGGCCAGTTCAGGAAACAAATTCCAGCAAGGCTTTTGAAAATAATTCAAAATTGAGAACCCTGGTGCTGAGCGAACTGTATCTTATGTTCTGGAAAGTAAGAGTGTCTTTTGTTTGAGATATGAGTACTGCAGGTGACAGAGTTAGTTTGGGGGATGGGAAACAGAGTTCATTTTAAGATGAAAACTAAAGAGTTGATTTGTATTGTGGCCTGGTGAGTGGTTGTCCCACCTTTGCTGCAGGAACACCTATAAAGTCAAGATTCCCTAAGAAATTCTGTCCCCTAAAACCATGATATACGTCTTGGTCTGGAAGATGTTCTGAGGAAAGAAGCTTAGAATGTTTGATTTTGGATTAAATGCACAGTCCAAAAATTTTTAAAAACGGATCCACAGATTCACTGTTGAAATGATCCTCCTGGATGCTGAATAGTATCAGCCAAAAATGGGGATTGGATATTGACATGTTCTTTCCTATGAACAGATCCAGCTTACTTCCTCCCACCTTTCTTCCCTCCCTTCCTTCCTCCCTCCTTTCCTTCCTTCCTTCCTCTTTCAAATATTTTCCTTTTTTCAAAAAATCAAGAAATACATCACATACACTTAAATGTATTTATTACATGAATATATGTCATTTAAAGGTTAATCATCCAATGAACATTCATGTACCCACTATTTAGGTTAAGAAACAGAACATTCTGAGGGTTCCATATGCTCCCTGTGGACCCTTCCACAGTTACATCCCCCTTCCTCCTCCACAGAGACAACCTCTGCCTGTCTTCTGTGTTAGTTCTATCTTCTAGTCTCTATAATTATCCTTATAATTTCTAATACCTTGGTATTCCTCTACCATATATTGTTTTGTTTCATAAAACAGTAACATGCACAAAGCTGGATTAGTAAGGACAGTGTATCGTTGCCTCTTTAGATGAAGGTCCTCAGGAGAAGGTGAAACGATGACCTCTGGGTCAGAGGTGACCTCATGTTCACTGAAAGTTTACAGGGCAAAGTCACAAGTGAGTCTGTGGGAAATAGGACTCATCAAAATTGGCCTACATGGCAGGGTGAAGTGTCAGACAAATACTGGACATCAGGCAGGATATGGTCAGGAAGAGTGGGCGGCTCTGTATTCTGTGATTTGAAGTTCCTATGGCCTACTTGCAGCTCTCAGGAATGGGTCAGAGCAAAACATTTTTGTGAGAGTGAAATAAATATCTTCAAACAATGCAGGCAGGAGGGCATCAAGGGAAGAGCAGGGACTTCATCCACACATGGTCAAGACAAGCCTCCTGGTGATGCTGCAAACGCCAGAACCAGCTAGAGGTTTATAGTCAACCAGAAGGGCTGTGGGAATGAGCCCCTCAAAAAGAAGAGATGGAAAGCCTTCAGCATCTGTGATGCTGCTGCTGCTGCTGGTGGTGACGATGGTAGCTGAGTGCTCACTCTGAGCCCTGCACGGTGCTAAGCAGTGTCCATTTTTGTCTCATTTAATCTTCATAACAATCCACAGAGATAGATATTAATATAATGCTTGTTGTCCAAATGAAGAGATTGAGCATCTGAGAGTTTCTTAATTAAGAAACTGTCCCAGCATCACATAGCTGGTAAATTGCTTCAGATGTTTTCCAGGGATCAAGGCCACATTATCTGCTGGGAGAGAGATGAAGAGACTAGCACAGGTGGTGAACTGATGGGAGCACGCTTAAGTTAGTGGCGGTAATAACAAAAATAAGGGCATTCCCTGGTGGTCCAGTCGTTAGAACTCAGTGCTTTCATTGCCAAGGGCCCAGGTTCAGTCCCTGGTCAGGGAACTAAAATCCCACAAGCTGTGTGGCCAAAAAAAAAGCATTTACTGGATGTGCACTAAGTACCTGACATAGTGCTAAGCACTTTTACATGCATTAATTTGAGGTGAAATAATACCCAGATACACAGAACTGGCACATGAGGCACCAAGCTTGAGGCTTTTGGAAAACTTAGAAATACCCTCTGGCCACATCAAACAGGTAAAAAATCCTAGCTGTACTGTAGATGTTTCTTCTGATCAGAGGTATCCATTTATTCAAAATTTATTTATGAAATGCCTCTTGTCTCCCAGGTACTGTTTTAGGCACTGAGGACATAGCAGAGAACGGAACAGGCTCAAGGAGAAGAGGAAAGTTCAGAAACATAAAAGGAAATAAAGAAATATTCAGAAGCATCTGAATTTTTGACCCTCTGATCAACACCACCAGAAAAGGAAAAAGAGAAGTACTATTACATTTGCTACTGGTACTACAAAACTGTGCCCTTACCTAATTTCATTTCAGCAAAAGCCTTCACTGTGAACTATTAATGTGCCAGGCACCACGTGCGGAGGCGCTGGCCCAAAGATGAAGAAGATGAGGTTTCTGTCCTTGGGAAGCGCAGTGTGGGAGACAGACGGGTAGGCGGATAATTATATTACAGATGATTTGTGCTATGATTGAGGTGTGAACAAAATTCTGTAGGAGCAGAGAAGAGTGAATAATTCTGCCTGGGGGTGTCAGATAACGTTTAATGGAGGAGAAGACATCTTACCTGGGTCTAAGGGAGGCTAGGAGATGGCCAGGTGGAGATGGAGAGAAAAGACATCTAGGGAGGAGTCATTTGTGGATAGAATGATGAAGTTACAGTGCTAAGTTCTGAAATATGGACTGCACATGGACGGCCTGGATCCCTCAGACAATGGTGGGGTGGGGTAGTCCACAGGGTTAATGATTTATTGAAAAGGAGGATTGAGGCTTGTGTTGCTACCAGTTAAAATAACTGAGTTGATAAGCAACCCACTGACTGTTTCTCTGTGCAGAAACCGTTCAGGCGTCCACCATACTTTTCCCACTCTATGTTTAAGCTAAAGTGTCAAAAAGACTTAAAGCACTGCTGTACATATTTGGGGAGGGCAGTGTAAGTTGGTACAGCCCACATGAAAAGCAGATTGTCAATATCTATAAAATTACAAATGCTGCATATATCTTGTGACCAAGCGGTTTCACTTCTAGGAATTTATCTTCAGATGCACTCACTGGCACGTGAAATAACTTATGCACGAGTATCCATCGCATCTTGTTTGTTATAGCAAAAGACTGAATACAAATTAAATGTTCATCAAGAGGGGACTGGTTAAATAAATTATGGTATCTCTTTAAAATGGGATACTATTCAGTTTAAAAAGAAAACAAAGAATAAGGTAGCTCTTTATAATCCTGTTTGGAATGATACATTGTCAAATAAAAAAAAGCAAGGGGCAGACCACTTATATAAAATGGGAATGGAGAGAATTCAGGTCTTCCATGGAGTGTTCCAGCGGTTGAATTAAAGAACCCTGGGCTGCCCTGCCTCCAGACTCCTTGTGACAGATGACAAGAAAGGTCAGCTGAGAAGGAGTCTTCTGTGACTTGTAGCCAAAAGCATACAGACACAAACCTGAGGTCTGCAGAGGTCTTTGTGTTTGGACCAGGAATAATGCAGAAGAGGGAGTTAAATCTTTGACTTGCAGAAATTCTCCAGTTGACTCCATTTTAACTCCAGTTGGCATCCCCAAGTGCTTCTTCCCTCTGGGTATCCTGAGCTCTGTATCTCAGAGCAGCCAGTCATTCACATGATGCAGCTGTGGGGATGTCTGTGCAGAGACGCAATCTGGCAGAATTCAACTTGCCTTCTTTTAAAATACAACCTGATCAAAGCAAGAGCGCTAAAAGCCTGATAGAATCTATTTGTAGTCAGGGGCAGGAGGGCAATACACTGGATGCTAGAATCAAACCTGGCCATTCTCCGCCCACAGGAGGACCCAGATAATCCTGACCTGCCATAGTGACTATAGAGCTGAGAAGTCTCTGGATCAAGCTTCATGTGGTCTGAGAACTTGTCCACACAGCTGAAACTGTCCTGTCAGTATCTTCCAGACAATTTTGAGGACTCACTGTCACTCACTTATCTTTTCTTTCAAGAAAGTTATTTGTCCCTGGCACTCTGCTAGGTACTAGAGATACAACAGTGAGCAAAACTGAAATGGCCTTGCCTTTATTGACTTACAGTCTAGAGGAGGAGATGGGAATTAGTTGAATAATTATCAAATAGGTGTACAATTACAACTGGGCTAAGTATTGTAAAGGAAGTGTTCATGGTGGATAAGAGTGGTTAAGAAAGATACCTATATTAGAATGGGATCAGAGAAGGCCTACCTGAGGAAATGACACGAGCTGACATCTGAAGAATTAGTGAGAGTTAATTAGGTGATGTCGGAGAAAAGCATTCCAGCAGAAGGAATAGTTCCTGCAAAGGCTCTGGGGTTGGGGGTAGCATAGAACACTCGAGGAATTGGAAGAAGGCCAGTGTGGTTAGAGGGCAGAGAGTGAGGGGGTGTGCTGGGAGGTGAGGCTGAAGCCTGGAAAGGCAAAACCAAGAGACATGTAAAGTATTTTTGTAAGAGCGATGGAAAGCCATTTGTAGTACAGAGTATTGGTTGTTCCCGAATATCCGTTTTCCCCTCTGTTCCTTTAGTATTCAAGTCCCAGAGTTTTGGCTCAGTACATTCAAATCCCAGAGTTTTGGTTACCCAGTTAAAGACTGTTTTCCAGACTCGTTTGCATATAGATTTGCCCATGTGACCAAGTTCTGACCAGTGGGTTGTGAGCAGAAGGACAGGCTTCCATTTGCTCCTATTTTCTTCTCACTGGCTGGTGTACAGACATGATGGTCCGGGCTGAAGGAGTCATCCTAGACCATGAGGTGGGAGCCATATGCTGAGGATGGCAAAGCAACAAGATAGAGGAAACTGGCTCCCCATCACCACGGAGCAGCCCTAGCAGCCCCAGACTGTTAAACTCAGACTATATATGACAAGGTAATAAATTTCTAACCTTTGTAAACTACATTTTTTGGTCTTTATCATAGAAGTTACGCCTATAGTCTTAGTGACTGTTACAGACTGAATGTTTGTGCCCCCTCAAAGTTCGTATGGTGAAATCCTAACCCCCAGTGGTATTAGGAGGCGGGACCTTTGGGAGGCGATTAGGTCATGAGGGTGGAGGTCTCATGAATGGGATTAGTGTCTTTATAAAAGAGTCTCCAGAGACCTCTCTTGCCCCTTCTACCATGTGAGGACACAGAGAGAAGACGGTCATCTGTGATCTAGGAAGGGGGCTTGCAGCAGACCCTGAATCTGCCAGCACCTTGATTTTGGACTTCCCAGCCTCCAGAACTGTGAGAAATAAATGTTTGTTATTTAAGCCACCAGTCTATGGTATTTTTGTTATGGCAGCCTGAAAGGACTAAGACAATGGTACACCACTGAAGTATTCTAGGTGACAGAATCAGATTTCCCTCTTGAAATGGCCACTCTGGCTGCTGTGTGGAAGGTAAAAGCAGTGAGAACAGTCAGAAGCTATCGCAGCCCCCATCAAGGAGGCTGGTATCTTGGACCTGCAAAGTAGCTACGAAGATTGGACCAGACTCCATTAGAACACCTTTTGCCTGGTGTAGTGGAAAGAGCATGGACTCTGGCCTCAGGGAAAGCTAAGTTCTGCTCCTGGATCCACTACTCTGTAGCTGTGACCTTGGGCAAGTTACTTAGCATCTTTGAGTCTCATGTATAAATTCAAATTGAGGTTCTTTTTAGGGGCTGTGTGGTTAGGTTGAAGATGGCCTTCAGAACTGAACTGCAGCATCAGCTCTTCCCTGGGTCTCCAGCTTGCCAACCTACCCCCAGAGACTTTGGACTTGCCAGTCTCCATAATCGCTCTTTCCTTAAGATAAATGAGCCAATTCCTTAAGATAAATCCCCCCTCCCAACTATCTACCTATCTACACATCCTATTAGTTTTGTTTCTCTGGAGAACCCTAATACAGGAATAAACTTTCTATTGGTTTATAATGTACATACAGCAGAGTGCACAAATATGAAGGGCACAGCTCAATGAATTTGTACCAAGTTAACACAATCAACCACTAACCACAAGATATAAAACACTGGAATTCCAAGATATAAAACATTGGAATTCTGTGAAACATTGTGGCATATTGTTTTAGATAGCAAAACAAAAAACCCATGGATAATGTTTACAACAAAATTAGGTGGTAAGGTATCCCCACGAAGCCCAAAATACAAGTGGGTGAGGACAAGGCAGCAAGACGGAATTGGCAACTGTGCAGAAGAAAGCAGAGGGAAGTAGTGGGCTTCTTATGAAACAGAACAGGAGGGACATAAAAATAACTGGTAGGTGTTCATGCATTAATTTGAGAAAGCAGAAACTGGGCGGGGTTTTACCTAATTCAATCATGGGTGAGTGCAAGCAGCCTACCGGAAGGTCTGAAATAAATGGAGCTCTCTAGCCCTTGTGAACTCCCAAGACGGCCATCAGTCAGGGCTCTCTGCCAGGACAGGAGCCCATGCTGAGAAGAAAGTACTTGGAGAAGAATCGAAATTGGGCAGGATAGGTACAACAAAGATAAAGACAAGACAAGGCCCAGACAAGAATGGGGAAGGGAGTAGAGCCAGGAAATCTGAGAAAGCATGCTGCCACATTTTTTATTACTACATGAAAATAGCAGAAAAAGGAACTCTGTGAAGTTAGAAGACTCACTCTGACCCATGTTTCCCTCTAAAGATTCAGGATAGGGCTTCCCTGGTGGCGCAGTGGTTGAGAGTCCGCCTGCCGATGCAGGGGACACAGGTTCATGCCCCGGTCCGGGAGGATCCCACATGCCGCAGAGCGGCTGGGCCCGTGAGCCATGGCCGCTGGGCCTGTGCGTCCGGAGCCTGTGCTCCGCAACGGGAGAGGCCACAGCAGTGAGAGGCCCACGTACCGAAAAAAAAAATAAAATAAAATAAAGATTCAGGATAATTAATTTCATGTAAAAATAACAGAAAAGTAGTGAGTCCAAATCAATTACAAAGTTATAAGAAAATAAGCAGAACCTACAGGCAAAGAAAGCATGTCAGAAAGACATGCCCACAGGGCAGATAAAAACTGTGACCTTAACTATTTAGAAAGAAGATAAAAGATGTTTAAAATAATACAAGACATAAAAGGACAAGATAAATCAAGTTAGAGATGGTCTGAAATGAGATGACAGAACTCAGAAAAGAATTAAAAATGAACGAAAAGTAATTTCAGAAGGAAAGGCTAAATTGTAAAAACACTAGAGTGAAGTAACACAGCAGATAATGCCTTAAGAGAAATAGAAGGTGAAAAGGAAGAAGACATTAGAAATGGACATGAAATTTTAAAAGAGATGAAAAGGACTCAAAGAAAAAGAAAATTCCAAATATTGAAAATAGGTGAGTGAGACTTAACACACAGTAAATAGAAATCTCTGAGGAAGAAAATCTAGGCAAGGAAACAGAATGGATACCATGGGAAGGCCAGCCCTCAGGAAGGAACTGAGGCCTTCTGCCAACAGCCACTTGAATGAGCTTGGGTGTGGGTCTTCCAGCCCCAGTCAGTGACTGCAGTCCCCTCTTTGTAATCTTCATTATAACTTCATGAGAGACCCTGAACCAGAATGACCCAGCTAAGCCACTCCTAAATTCTTGATCTCAGAAGCTGGGAGATAATGTGTCATTGCAAGCCACTACATTTCGTAGTGATTTTTTTTTCTTTTTTTAATGCAGCAATGGATAACTAATGGAATGGGCATTAGGATAGCTTCCAGTTGGGGCTATTTCAGTGTCCCTGCTAAGCACATCCTAGTATATGCCTTATGGTGAATATATATGCATTTCTGTAGGTTATAAACCTAGGAGTGAAAATGCTGGGTCACAGGATATACATATGTAAAGCTGTAGTAGATACTGCAAAAGTGTTTTCCACAGTGCTCGTATCAATTTACACTCTCACCAGCAGTGTATAAGAGTCCCTGTTGCTCATATTCTTACCAACACTTGCTATTTTCTGTCTGTTTCATTTTAGTCATTTTGATGGATTGTACTGGAATCTCACTGTGGTTTTAATTTACATTTTTCCTAGTGTCTGATGAGGTTTAGTACCTTTTCAAAAGCTTAGTGGCCATTTAGACTTTCCATTTATAAAACACCTGTTCAAGTCTTCTACCCATTTAAAAAATTGAGTTGTCGGGCTTCCCTCGTGGTGCAGTGGTTGAGAGTCCGCCTGCCGATGCAGGGGACACGGGTTCGTGCCCCGGACCGGGAAGATCCCACATGCCGCGGAGTGGCTGGGCCCGTGAGCCATGGCCGCTGAGCCTGCGCGTCTGGAGCCTGTGCTCCGCAACGGGAGAGGCCACAACAGTGAGAGGCCCGCATACTGCAAAGAAAAATAAAATAAAATTTAAAAAAACTGAGTTGTCTGTCTTTTCCTGATTGATTTATTCTTTTTATAGTTCTGAGATACATTTTATATTCTGTAACCAGTCCTTTGGCAGATGTATAATATTTCTTTTCCCACTCTCTGGGTTTCCTTTTCACTCTCTCAATGACTTTTTTTTCCTTTTTTTAAAAAAATAAATTTATTTATTTTTGGCTGCGTTGGGTCTTCGTTGCTGCACGCAGGCGGTGTGTGGTCTTCTCATTGCAGTGGCTTCTCATTGCAGAGCACAGGCTCTAGGCGCGGGGGCTTCAGTAGTTGCGGCACACAGGCTCAGTAGTTGTGGCACACGGGCTTAGTTGCTCCACGGCATGTGGGATCTTCGCGGACCAGGGCTGGAACCTGTGTCCCCTGCATTGGCAGGCAGATTCTTAACCACTGCGCCACCAGAGAAGTCCCTCAATGATGACTTTCGATAAACAGAAGTTCTTTTTTTTTTAATTAATTAATTAATTTATTTATTTTTGGCTGCCTCGGGTCTTCATTGCTGCGTGCGAGCTTTCTTTAGTTGCGGCGAGCGGTGGCTACTGTTTGTTGCGGTGTGCAGGCTTCTCATTGCAGTGGCTTCTTTTGTTGCAGAGCACGGGCTCTAGGCACACGGGCTTCAGTAGTTATGGCTTGCAGGCTCTAGAGCGCAGGTCAGTAGTTGTGGCGCATGGGCTTAGTTGCTCCGTGGCATGTGGGATCTTCCTGGACCAGGGCTCGAACCCATGTCCCGTGGCTCGAACCCATGTCCCCTGCATTGGCAGGTGGATTCTTAACCACTGTGCCACCAGGGAAGCCCCTAAACAGAAGCTCTTAATTTTAGTGTAGTCCAGTTTATCAATCACTTTTCATATGGTTAGTTATTTTAAATTTTATGTTCTATTTACAAAATATTTGCCTACTCTAAGTCATGAAAACATTTTCTTAAGTTATCATCAAGAAGCTCTATTCAGTCTATGATCCATTTAGAATTGATTTTTGTGTATGGTGTGAGGTAAAGATTAAGATTTACAATTGCTCCAGCACCATTTATTGAAAATAAAATCATTTCCCCAGGGTATTAGAACTTTATCATAAATCAGGTGACCGTACATTTAGGGATCTGTTCATGGAGTTTGCTCCATTTGTCTATCCTTGCCCCAATACCATGCTGTTTTAGTTATTATAGATTTATAATAAGTTTTGATATCTGGTTACCTGGTAGATAAGCTTTCCAACTTCTTTTTCTTCAATATTGTCTTTGCTGTTTTGGCTATTTGATTTCCATATAAATTTTAGAGTCAGCCTGTCAAATTTCCATTGAAACATCTACTGGGATTTTGATTGGGATTGCATTCAATCTCTTGATAAATTTGGGGAAAATGAATACACTATTGAGTCTTACAATCCATTAGTTTGCTTTTTCTCTGTTTGTTTAGGTTTTCTTTAATTTTTCTCACTAATGTTTCCTAGTTTTGCATGTAGAATCTTGAATGTTTTTCATTAGATTTATTCCTAGGTGTTTGATGCTTTTTGATGCTGTGTTAAATGACATCATTTTAAAAATTTCAATTCTAATTATTATTGCTTATATGTAGAAATACACTTGATTTTTAAATATTGACCCTTATATCTAGTGACCTTGATAAATTCTTCTGTTAGTTTTGTACATTCTTCTTTTTACTTTCTTCACACACAGTCTTGTAGTCTCTAAATAAGAAAGTTTTCTATCCATCTTTATACCTTTTATTTCTTTTCAGCTCAGATCTCCGGTATAATGTTGAATAGAAGTAATGACATTCTTGTCTTGGTCTTAATATCAGGAGGAAATCTTACAGTATTTCACTAGTAATTATAATACCTGATGTGGTGGTGGCCGTGCACAGTGTCGGATCTGATCCTGTGAGAAGTAGGAGCCTGAATGGGGTGACAAGGACATCCCAGCAGAAGGGTGGTACAGTACAGGGTGTCAGAGCCTAGCAAGACTAAGGAGGGCATGTTAGGCAGCCTGGTGTGGTGTGTTGGTGCCGCAACAGAGGGAGGAAGACGTCCATGCATGGTAAAAGGTATTAGACCCCAGGAGGGGTAAGGAGAGCTTTTACATAAGGAATGGCCTGGCACGGGGTATCAGAACCCAAGTGGAGTTAGAAGGACATTTATGGAAGATTTGCAGAGAAGGGAAAGTGGAGGTGACGGGAGATTGGTAACATACAAAGGGATGGATACAGTTGGGAAATATATTGAGGAGAATGGGAACCAGGTTTCTTACTGTTAGAGAAAGAGGTTATAAATATGAAAAGAGGTACAACTACAATGAATGCTGGAAGGTGAGATTAGAATTGGAGGTATTAGTGTGAATTTAAAGTTTTCAACATACACAGATTGATATAGGGGTGTGTGTGTGTGTGTGTGTGTGTGTGTGTGTGTGTACACATGCATATATTTCTTAGCTCTGTCCATTAAGAAGATCTAGGAGTAGCCCCACCCTAATAGCGATGAGCATATCTAGCATCCAGATCTTGGTTTCTAAATGCCTCTCTTTGCTAAAAGGAACCAGAGCTCCTTGGAGAAATGGTTGATTCCAGTCCTGAGGCAGGAAAAGTACAAGATAAGCCTAGAATTTCTTGTTGTGCCAGAAAATAAAGAAGTGCTCAAATGATAATATCCATTCTGTCAAAGGAACATAGAAACTAGCTTGAAGGGGCTCCCACTGGCCAAATCTGGGACAGTTTGGACATGGAAATAAATGACAGTTGTAACACACTGAATGAAATAGGAATCCATGGATCCATATGATATAAATAAATGAATTCAGAATTTCAGGACGAGTGGGATATTTATGTAGTCTCAAAGTACGTTGCCAAGGGAAGAAGAGTAACTTCTGCCAGCAGAGATGCTGGTGGATATACTATCTTAATCAAAGGATCAAGATTAAAATAACAGTAAAGAGACATAACAATTAAAAGCAATGTGGGATCCTGGGTTAGTTTCTGAAACTGAGAAAGGACCTTAGTGGGACAGTTGGTTGAGATTTGAGTAAAATGTATAGATTAGATTATTTGGTAGTAATCCATCCATCCTTGTTAATACTGATTTTGATGGTTGCATTGTGGCTAGGAAATGTACACGAAAATATTCGTGGGTGATGAGGCATTGTGTTACTCTCAAACAGGAGAAGAAAAAACACTCTTTGCCCTGTATAAAGAAAAAAGGGAACTACAGTTATTCTGGACTTGGGAGAGTGTTTATCTGGAGTCCTGATACATGAAGTAGGGAAGGCAACACCACTTCCAGGAGGAGTAAAATCTTACCCAGAATGGGTGCTTTTATTGTAATTTGTGCAGGTTCCAACTGTGAATTCCTTGAGGGTGGGGCCTATATCTTACTTAAAGGGGCAAGGGTAGATATTGTGGGGCCTGAAGGTTGTATAATCTCAGAGCCCTTCTTAAGAAAAAGATTATAAAATTATGAGTATAACATTAGGCAGAAAAGTGAATATTTATTTAGAATGAGAATTAAATCATAACAAATTATAAATTCTAAAAACTGACAAATACCACTGATATCACAAAATCCAGAAAAATATAATTTTTTTTCTTAGTTAACTGCTTGATAGATCCCTCTATAATACTTTTATGCCACATTTCTTGGCTGCATACGCTGTGATCACATCTTAATATGACAACAGTTTTATAGTATCAGTGTCTAAGAGAGAATGGAAAGATAATTTAGTCTTTCCTCTAGCATGGGTGATCATATAATTAAAAAATATTATTCATAGGGCTTCCCTGGTGGCGCAGTGGTTGAGAGTCCGCCTGCCGATGCAGGGGACACAGGTTCGTGCCCCGGTCCAGGAAGATCCCACATGCCGCAGAGCGGCTGGGCCCGTGAGCCATGGCCGCTGAGCCTGTGCTTCCGGAGCCTGTGCTCCGCAACGGGAGAGGCCACAACAGTGAGAGGCCCGCGTACTGCAAAAAAAAAAAAAATTTTTTTTCATAGCTTTAAAAAGTTCATTTTGGCTTCAAAACTCATTGATAATGTCATGTCAGTTTTTTGGGTTTTTAAAAATTTTATATTTATTTATTTATTTGGTTGCGCTGGGTCTTCGTTCCTGCACACAGGCTTTCTCTAGTTGCATTGAGCGGGGGCTACTGTTTGTTGCTGTGCGCAGGCTTCTCATTGCAGTGGTTTCTCTTGTTGTGAAGCTCGGGCTTTAGGCACACCGGTTTCAGTAGTTGTGGCACATGGGCTCAGTAGTTGTGGCTCGCGGGCCCTAGAGCGCAGGCTCAGTAGCTGTGGTGCATGGGCTTAGTTGCTCTGCGGCATGTGGGATCTTCCCGGACCAGAGATCGAACCAATGTCCCCTGCATTGACAGGCAGATTCTTAGCCACTGTGCCACCGGGGAAGTCCCTGCATGTCAGTTTTTAAGATTGTTATCAAATTTGGAAAAACTGCTACTAAGCTTCTTTCATATATGAGTTGTACGATTTCAGGGCATAACCAAATATATTCCTAACAAGAGAGAACTTCCATTTTTGTCTCTGTGAGGACTGAATTCTCCATGTACAATTTTCCACACCTGATAATTGGAAGAATCTTCCACAGATAAGCCTCTGGCTCCCCACATTTCAAACCTTATCTTCCTTACTCATTCACTTCTGGTGCTAGGCGCTGTAGGACATGTCCATTCCGCAGTATAACCTCTGACCTCACATTGCATCATGATGCCAGGTCCACTGGCATAGTGAGTGGGCACTAGTCATAGTTCTGGAAGACACTCTTACACCAGGATGTGAGATAGTTAATAGTTAGCTATACAGAGAAACGCCTGCAGATACACAACTACAGCCCACTATATGGGTTGAATGGCTCTCCCTTCCCCTGCCCTGCCACCCAAAGATAGATCCATACCCTAACCTGTAGAACGTGCAAATGTGACCTTATTTGGTAATAGGGCCTTGTGAATATAATTAAGTTAAGGATCTCAAGATGAAGTCATCTTGGATTTTGAGTGGGCCCTAAATCCAATGGCAGGTGTCCTTCTAAGAGAAAGGCAGAGGGAGACTTAAGAGACACAGAGGAGAAGGTGATGTGAAGATAGAGGCGGAGATTGGAGTGATGTTTCTACAAGCCAAGGAACGCCAATGATCGACACAGTCATCAGAAGCTAGGAGAGAGGCATGGAATGGATTCTCCCTCAGAGCCTTTGGAAGGAACCCAACCTGCCAACACCTGGGTTCTGGACTATGAGAGAGAAGTTTCTATTGCTTTAAGCCACCAAGTTTGTGGTGTTTTGTTACAGCAGCCCCAGGAAACTAACACAGCCACTAAATCCAAATTAAGTATTGTCCCAGTTTTAGCTTGATTCCAGAAACTTTCATAGCAGTTCAACACCCTCTGCATAAGGGAGCAGGTAACAGAGGGGAAGTTGGAATGGTAACAGCAGTTTTAACCAATTTTGGTTAAAATATCAGTTTTTCAGATTTTACAAAGATCGTATAACTCTCTGAATACATTAATAGGGCCCCTCCCAGGACGTTCGAAGGGGTCTGGCCAACTGAGAGTCCCTGAAGCTTAGAAATAATAAATTTCACAGAATGGCTACCTCTGTGTAGGAGGCGGTGTAGTGTTATAAAGACAAGCACTGGAGCCAGAT